>NW_005841833.1:2457649-2463833 GCF_000455745.1 Alligator sinensis | reverse complement strand
CACCCCCCCCGGGCCCGCCGCGCCCCGCTCCCGCCCGCGGGGCCCGGCCGGGGGTTTCACCCGCTGTTTGGTTCCTCCCCGCTGTCCCCAGGAGAGACGTGGACGACTTCTTGGCGGGCGGCGAGGCCGGGGCGAGCAGGCGGAGCGCAATGTCCGTCTTCAGGACTGCCCGGAAGCTGCTCTTCGTGTTCACCCTTCACCAGGACAAAGAGGTGAGGCGGCCGCTCGGCCCCGGCCACGTCCCTGCCGCCCCTGGCCACGGCGCCGTCCTCGCGGAGCAAGGAGCATCGGGTCTCGCGGGGCACGGCCGAGGAATCCTGCCTTCCACGTCTGGAGGTTTCTTCTGGGGTCGGCCGTGGGGGGCGGTTCGACGACGGACACTCTTTTGGGTCCAGCTGATCACTTTTATCAGACCCTGTCGGAGGTGGGTTGATGTCAACCCGCCGCCAAGTGGGTCTGGTAAAAGAGACTCTCTTAGCTGATGTTATCCTCTTTGTAAAACGAGGACTGGGGACGTACGCGCCTCCCAGGGGAATGGCGAATCGTTAGGGAAAAAACCCCTCTGGATATAAAAGTCCCGGAGCGATCTGATCGACTCTCGTTGCTGGCTCCTGGTTCCTTTTTCCCCGCGCTCTCTCTGCTCTTTGCTGTTTAAGCGCACGGCGCTCGAGACGGGTTACGTGTGTATCCTGAGCGTGCACTCAGCGTAAACAGTGCCCGTGTTAACTACCTGAACAGGCGGTGCGAGGGTCTTCACGTCTCGTTACAGCTCCTAACCCGGTGTCTCCGTACACGAACGGGCACGGCCTCGGCCCTTCAGGCAGGGCTGCTTTAGAAGCTTTGAATGTGAAGGCTTCTGCTCGCTTCCATCCAATTGCGTAATTATTATGCAATTAACCAGGCTACAGTTAAGTTGCAGAGTAAACTGCGGTGTCCGGAGTTTATATGGATTTAAAGGGTTTGTGCACTTCGTTATCTACACGGCGGTTATCGGGAAGGTGCTGTGTCACGCAGTAAAGCGAGTTCTGTCCTTATCCGCTATGTGTGCAAGCGAAATATGCTGCTTCAAATGCCGTTGTTGACCTGCGTGACTGCAAGCCTCGTCGTGCAGTTTGCGTGTGTGAGGTACATGTTATAATCCAAACCTGTGATCTAAGAGGGAGCAGTTATCCCATGTATCCAGTGAAGATTTTTCTTAGCACCGTGTTGCTGGCTAGGGGAAAGATTCACCCTCTCCTGTCTCCCGGCAGACCTATGGCTTGCTGCAGATGCTTTTGTCAGTGTAGCTTGCCTTAGGTGGGGGAGGCCTAGCCATGTGGGAGAAAACTCCTGTCAACACACACTACACCTCCACCGAGGTGTCTGCCAATACAGCTAAACTGGCACACCTAGAGTGGCAGAGGCTCTGGCACACCTACAGTGGTACAAGCAAGTCCTGAAGAAATCAGCAATGAACATTGCCAGAAACTGGCTGCTGCACTCGCGGGGGGTGGCTGTTTTTCCCCAGATAACTCTCAAGTGTCATTGTGGGAATTAGCTCTTATTTCTCTCTCTCTTTCTCTCTTTACAGAGGATTGAAAAGTTGTGCCGCTGTATCCTTAATAGCATGGATGTTGAGAATGAACCCAAGGTCAGCAGGTTGAATTGGGTAGGGTGGGGTTTTGAGTGAATTTTTTTTTTCTTAAAGATGATTGCTATTTAAAAAATAAGAGGGTGGGAAATATCGGGGTTAAACATTTCATCGTTTAACACCATGCTGACTGACACTTGGACAAAGCTAGCAAGATGGACCCACGAGGGTGAGAGAGGAATTTGTGCCCATGGAACATCTTATAAGGCACAGATTGGGTTAAAGAGAAGGGAGTAACTCTGGTCCAGTGCTGGGAGCAGTGTGGACGGTGGAAGTGGTTTTAATGTGCAGTTTCCTGGTTTTATTTTGGTTAAACAATGACACGGAAGAATTTGCCACCCATAACTAATCCTGCCTTCCATGCCTGTAGGTGTGGTATGTGTCCCTAGCACTTTCTAAGGATCTTACGCTCTTGTGGATCAAACAGATCAAAGACATTCTGTGGTTTTGCTGCGAGTTTCTCAAGCAGTTGAAGGTAAGATCTTTCCTTCCTTTCAGCTATAGGTGCCTAGTGGTGCTGTGGCTTGGTGTTGGAGATTTGTCTCTTACTGCTGGGATTTTTATTGTTCCAGCCGGACATCTTACAAGACTCCAAATTGGTCAATTTGCACCTCACAATGCTGGTCACCTTCACAGACACCTCCACATGGAAAATACTTAGGGGAAAAGGTTTGTATGGCTGTTTTCAATACCCTGTACTCAAACCATGCTGCTTTCTCTTTGTTTTAAAGTCTCCCAGTTTGTTTGACTGTAGAAAGAAAGATTTTTTTTCATTTTGTTCCCTGCAGAGTCCATTATCTGTTGTGTGCTCATGCTACCTGAAAACACACAATAAAAATCCATGCTGTGGATCAGAGATTTCCCCTCAGACCTAATAGTGCAGTCAGTGGTTACATCTGTCTTATAATTGCTCCGCTGTGCGGATCAAAAACTTCTTCGATGTAAAGCTGTGTTGACTTTGACCGCTCTGGAATTCTGTTGAAAGTACTTGCTGCATACTACACCTGCAAAGGTTATCTGCAAATCAGTCTTTGAGAGGCTGACGTAAAGCTATTGAAAAATCTAAGCACGCTGTTAGGGGTCCATTTTGCCATCTAAAACATTCTAAGAAGCTGTTAACACTGGCATGCTGTACAGCATTGCAATGAGTTGAGGAATGACGAGATCAATGAGGACTTGTTCTAATTCACAACGTGCAGGTACATGAACAGTTCAGCTGTAACATTAATTACAAAGAATATTGCTTTGTCTTCACAGGAGAAACCCTGCGCCCTGCCATGAACCACATCTGTGCGAATATCATGGGACACCTCAATCAAAAGGGATTCTACTCTGTGCTGCAGGTTTGTCTGAGATTTACCTGCTTTGCCTTTTCCTGTGCTACTTTCTGCCTTTAAGTTGTCTGATTCTCCAGGTGTATCGTCCTGTGCTTGGCTTGGGCACAGCGTGGCAGGGACTTGGTACTAACAGCAACACAAAAAATCTCACCCTCTCCTTGTTTCACTCAGCAGTGTTTAAAGTCCATGTGACGCATACCTCATTGTGAGACAGGGCAGGCAGCATGCAAATATTGCAGCCTCTCTGAATGGGGTTTCTCTGTGCTACTGGTCCCTTTACCAGAAAGCCCGCTGATCCAGCCCTGTGACTTGGTATTAAGCAATACCCCCTCTCTGATTCTATTTGGCATCTCTTGAAAGTGACTGTGTCCTTCAAGAATGCACTTGGGTTCTTCCTCTAACAGGAGTTACTATTTTGTTTTCAGATTTTGCTAACAAATGGCTTGGCAAGATCCAGACCATCCCTGTCCAAAGGCTCTTTAACTGCGATCTTTTCTCTCGCATTGCGGTAAGTGCAACAAAAGCAGCTGGGGATGGTGTGGGGCCAAAGTTGCATGTCTGTACAACTGAAGTTGTCTCAGTCTGATGGTTTCTCACTTTTCCATTGTCTTTGGGTGCACCATATAGGCACAGAAAGCTGCTTCAGGCACGAGGCTCTATTTTTTTTTCCACTCTGTACTCTTAACGTAAGGGCCTTATAATTTTAGTTCTGGTCAATCTTACAGTGCAGTGTATCAGCTCTGAGTGCTGTATCTGTGTGAAGTGGGCAGGGGTGGGATGGGTCACTCCTCTCCGGTATAATTTTCATTGCCCAAATAAATTGTAGGTATGCCTCTCCTTACACAAATGTGGGTACAGGCAGTCAGCACTGCACTCCTAATGCAATTGATAGGTGCCAATTCTGGCCTCAAAACGAGCCGAGTCTCAGCCTATCTTAAAGCAAAGCAAGCCCAGAATCCCATCTTGGGTCTCCATAGCTTGTCTTGAATCTCAAGGAGTGACCCTAAAGTCTTTCCCAAGTCAATGTTGATAGTGGGGCTTTAGGACAGACTGACTCCTGCATTTCTGACATTCAGCCTAGCCTGAATGGTGCAGCTGCCAGTCCATGACCTCCCAGTGATTTGCGGCACAGCCTTGCTTGGGTCACTTTGATCTCGGCCAGAGTAAAATGGACACTACTTACTGGCTTCCAAGTTATATCATCATTCAGTAAATACCCACAATGCTCTTTGGAGATCTGGAGGTATTGTGTAAAAGCGAAGTATCATTGATGAGTAAGACTTTCTCTGTGCCCTGTGTCTGGCTTTTGTTGATTCCCTGGGGTAATGATGGATGTTGCTAAATTGTCCTGTAAGCAGAATAAGTTGTTTCTTTTAAACCTGGTCTCTTCAATGAGAATAGATCAGTTGCCCTTTGTGAAACCCTTTAGTAGAACGGTTGTGCTCTGCACGGGAGATACCAGCCTCCTGGCCTCTGAAGTATTTTTCTCTCTCCAGCCCTGTGATTGCTGCTCAATTTTCTGACAATCTGCTGAGATCTTTCCTGATTCACATCATGTCAGTGCCTGCTATAATGACTCATCTTGCTACTCTAACCCCTGAGGTAAGTGGGCTGTTTTTCACAGGATCCCAAGCCCATTGAGAGCGTAACATAGGCTGTAGCTAGTCCTTGGCTGCTCTGTATAATTAAAATTCTGTGCTCTCCATTGCTTGTTACTTAAAACTGAACAATAAGCTTTCTCCCTGCTAATATTATCCCTTTAAAATGAAAGCCTCTAATCCTTCCCACCTTCTTTATGTCCTCCTTGGCATCCGTCATGTTTCTCTAGCATTCTCCTATGCACAAAAGGCTCGCCAACAATCTCAGTGGGATTTTGCAGCTCTGGGACTGGTGTTGCCCGGGGAGCCCTGAAACAGGAATGGAGCTCGTGGGATTATGGTTGTGGGCTAGGACATGGGAGATGTAGGTTCAATCCACGGCTGCTGCAGGTTCCCTGTGTGACCTTAGGCAAGGTCCTTAACTTGTCCATGCCTCAGTTCCCCATCTGTATAGTGGGTAGGAAAAAAGGAGCATTGTTCTCTCTGGTTATTTAGATTCTTGGGACGAGGCCTGTGTTGCAAGGGGATCCCGATCTTGGCTGAGAGCTGTAGCTGCTGCCATGATAAAAATACTGAATACAACAGAACTGTGTTTGTTCTGCCCTTGCAGAATAGTCTGATCCTTTCTCTAGGGTTGTGTACCTAGAACCTATGCGTGCCACCTACCAGATAAGATACTGTGCAGAGCCTGTTCTGGGGGAACTGGTGAGTTGGGAGACTGCTGTGGAAGTTCAGTTTTTTAGGCTTAATGCAATGCTTAACATGGCCAGCAGTACGTAAGTTTTGAGGAGAGTGCTTCTTGGGTATGAGACTCCAGGCTTCTTGTGGCTTTTTGGTTTTGGTTTTTCATTTTGCCTTTCATTTCCCTGGTAACTTTGTGACAGGAGAGCAAGTAAGCCACAAGAGACACTAATCACGCATAGTACGAGATCTTAGCTGGGCAGTGGGTAACACTCCCCGGTAATGCAGTGTGGTGTCTGCTGCAGGGGAATTGCAGGGGTTTTTTAAAACTCTGTAGCCTTGAGCAAAATGAAAGTTATCCTGGCGACTGGCTAGAAAGTGCCCAGTTCAGTTATGGCAGGGATTAGTTACCGATGAAGCAGGGCAGTAGATTGAGATTACTGATGATGCATCAGATATGGTTGCTGTGTGTGACGCCCATCTGCCTAACTTGTAACTTGATTGAACGATGCCATTTTGTCTTTCAGCGCCTGGCAGTGATAGAATCTCATGGCCTTTTCCGCAAATTCATCTTGTATCTAAGTCGCGAAGCCCAATGCCGAGACGTATGTGTGTGTCTGGAAGGAAGTCACACTCTTTGCTTACTGGGTAAGCCGGGGATCTGGAATCTTAGCTCCTTCCATGTGGAAGAGGAACTTTCCCAGAGTCTTACCCTGCTTTGAGAGGGTCTCCATAAGTTTGGAATGAAGTCAGTCCTTCTGCAGGGCTCAACGTTTCATAAAGAGCCTGGATTTTAATGTGTTCTTGGAGGAGGTTCAGGAGGATAGCTTGTGCCATAACGGAGCATGATCCTGGTGTGTTGATGTACTTGCTGGAAACTGGGGCCACTGGCTTTTGGAGAAGCTGTATGACAGTCATCAGAACGCCACATTTTGGTC
>NW_005841833.1:2444099-2457618 GCF_000455745.1 Alligator sinensis | reverse complement strand
GCTGAACCACTGCAAAATGGTCTCCTGTGCAAAATCTTAACCTCGTGTGGGTGTGATATCGCTGAACGCTCTAGACTTCTAAACTGTTCAGGCCCCTGTTTCTTTTCAAAATACCAGAGCAAGTCAGGGATCTTAAGCTAAAAATGAAGTTTTTGGCTACAAAGCACCAACTTCACAGGATCATCATAAAATTCTAGTTTATTGGATGGATGCAAAAGTCAGACCATAAACCTTGGTGCTGATCCCCTCAAACACACACATTCTCACACACGCACTCACAGTAGCTAGCTCTGAACACTAAGCACTGGTGTCAAGATATACCTATCCCCAAGTGCTGGAGTCTGCCGTCGATGGCCAGTTGAGGTTTCTTTCAGTGCAATGTTGCTTCAGAGGTGGGTCACCAGCTGGTCCTTCTGGCTGGAAAGGCAGGGTGCTGGTCAGGTCAAAGAGGGCGCCATTGGGGGGTCATTCTTTGTTGCCTTTTATCCCTCTTTGGCAGACTTTGGTGACTCCCCAATTTTCGGGCTTACCCAATCCAGGGGTCATTGACCTCAAGGGACGTCCCTCTTGGTAGCTGCTGGATGGCAGCTGTCAGCCCCAGGGGTCACATCTGCACGTACGTGCAGTCTCAGGAGTCCGTTGATGAATTTTGATTGATTCACTGCCGTGATGAATAGAGCTCTGGAAGTGGTTGATCAGGGGGTATTTCAGCCCCGAGGGTCTGTTTCCAGCGTTGATTAGTTCAAACGGGGGCTTCCGTACCTTTAACAATGAAGTTTCTGGGAATTCCTGGCTCTTTATTGATTCTTTCTTCTCCTTGGTCTCTGACTTTGTAGGTGTTAATTGCTGCTCATTAACATACTTATCCAGACTAGCTACTGTGTTACACAATCAACCATGATTCATTCAGGGACCTGCTCCATACAGAGATTCCTGCTCTTGCTAACATTGTTACATGGTACAACTTACTTTTAAACCTAAAGTACATTTGTAAAAGCATCTACAAGCTGTATTTTCACTACAAATACACCTTACATAAAAATAATAATGATCTAATAAAAGAAAACAAGAGAGGAAGAAAGAAAAGGTAGAAATGAGAAAGCATCCCCAAAAGGGGGCAAATACTAAGAGAGGAGCTTTTGCCATATGGAGGAGCTTCACATTTGAGAGGGGGGCAAACAAAAGGGTTTCTTCTACAAAGTCAGTGGGAAGAGGATCTAGGTCTTCACAATAACCCTTTCCTTCCATTGCTATCAAAAGCCTTCACTTAACAAGAAAGGGAGCATGAATAGCCCGATCTGAAGTACTGGGGAAGCTGTTGGTAGCAAGCAGTCCAGTACTAGCAAGCAACAGGGATGGTGATGATGGAGAGGACTGTGTAATCTTAGCCCGCTCTGTCTTCAGTGGATGCTCCATGCTCCCTGTAAAGCACAGCTACTGGTTCTTTTTTTCTTTTTTTTTTTTAGGCAACCTGGTTTACCTGGGCTCCTTGAATGACAAGGTGCTGGAAGAGGAGACAGCTTTCTTTGTAAGCGTACTCATTCACATGCTCTCCTACTGCCAGAAGTATGTGTCTCAAAAGAAGTCCAACCTCACGCACTGGCACCCTGTCCTGGGCTGGTTCTCCCAAACCGTGGATTATGGGTAAGCAAATGGGACCCAGGAGGTGTTCAGCTCGGAGGTTTAATTTTTTCTGTAGTACAGTGCCTGCAGTGCATTCCAGTTGCACAGGATAGAGAGAGTAGTCATGCTCGCTCTGAAACTGCATTTCCCTAGCTGTGTTGTAACGGTGCCAGGAGCCCTGGGACTGCGTTCATGTGCTGTGCATTACCTGAGATAAATATATTGTTACATTCCCGTCTCTCTTCCTCCTGACTTTCAGCTTAAATGAGTCCATGCCTCTGCTGACTAAGCAACTGCAGCACCTCTGGGGTGTCCACATGATCCGCACACTCTTCAGCGATGTTCTCAGCAAGAAGCTGATGGAAAATCCGGAAACAGCCCATCCATCAGTGCAGCCTACTTCCCCTCAGAACAGCCTTCCCATGAAAAGTAGGTTCAGTTCAGTAGGTTCCCACGTACGTTGTTTGGGTCTTGCTTCCTCTCTTGCTGCTGGACGTTTGACTGGCTTCCCTTTGAGCAGGTCCCTGCAGTAGCTCTTCCCAAGTTTGAAACCCTGCTTAGACTCTTCAGTCCCATCACTTACTTTGGTGTCATGGAGGCACTTCAAGAGGGCCAACTTCAATGAGTTGAGATTAGTGGGAGAGGCACTGGGGTCCTGGAGAGTAGGGGAACTGGGTGCCCAAGATGAGTGGTCATTCTTTAAGGAGATGATACTCAGAGCCCAAGGGGTGACAATCCCAACGAGAAGCAAAAGGGGCAAGTGCCCAAAAGCCCCCCTGGCTCACCAAGGGCATTTGGGAATGCCTGATTGCCAAAAAGGAGGCGTACAGCCAGTGGAAGGGAGGAGCCATCACCAAAGAGGAGCATACCTCCACCGCTCAGGTCTGTAGGGGGGCTGTTAGGAAAGCTAAGGCAGATACAGAACTAGGGATAGCATCAAGGATAACAAAAAGTCCTTTTTTAAAGGCACCGGGTAATGTGGGGCCCCTGCAAGATATGCTTGGCAATCTCGTGGTCGCACCAGAGGAGAAAGCAGACCTCTTTAACAATTTCTTTGCCTCAATTTTCTTGTGCAGGGACTGGGACTCCCCTACCGAGGTTCAGGACGGACTCAGGAGAAACTCCGCCAGGCCTAGGGCCAGGAAGGACTGAGTTAGGGAACTTCTGGAGGGGCTGGACGTGTTCAGATCAGCAGGTCCAGATCCTCTCCACCCCAGGGTGTTGAGGGAATTGGTAGGGGTTATCGTGGGGCCCCTGGCATGGCTTTACGAGCACTCGTGGTGCTCTGGCCACGTGCCGGATGACTGGAAGAGGGCCAGTGTGGTCCCCATCTTTTAAAAAAGGGAAGAGGGAGGACCCGGGCAACTATAGGCCTGTTAGTCTTACTTCAATCCTGGGGAAGCTCTTTGAGAAGATTATCAAGGAGCACATCTGTGATGGGCCAGCAGCAGGGATGATGCTCAAGGGCAACCAGCACGGTTTCATTGGGGCAGGTCCTATCAGACCAACCTGACTGCCTTCTACGGTCAGGTCACAGAATCATTGGATGCAGGTGTCGCGGTGGACATAGTCTTTCTGGACTTCAGGAAGGCCTTTGACACAGTCTCCCACCCCATTCTCATTAAAAAAGCTAGGCAACTGTGGCATTGATGCCTATACAGTTGGATGGATTGCAAATTGGCTGAGGGACCACACCCAGAGAGTGGTGGTGGACGGGTCATGTTTGACCTGGAGGGAAGTGAGCAATGGAGTCCCCCAGGGCTCGGTCCTTGGACCCGCACTGTTCAATTTCTTTATTAGCAACTTGGATGACGGGGTGAAAAGCACCGTGTTTAAATTCGCAGATGACACCAAGATTTGGGGTGAGGTGGGCACACTAGAAGGGAAGGACAGATTACAGCAGGACCTGGACAGGTTACAGGGGTGGGCAAATAAAAATAGGATGGGATTCAATACTGAAGTGCAGGGTGCTGCATCTGGGCCCCCAGCATATTAACCCCAGCATAGGCTGGGGAATTCCCTTCTCGAAAGCACAGTGGCAGAAAGAGATCTTGGAGTCATTATTGACTCCAAGATGAACATGGGCCGACAATGCGAGGACATGGTCAGTAGGGCTAACCGCACCTTGTCATGCATCCACAGATGCATCACAAACAGGGCCAAAGAGGTGATCCTCCCCCTCTACGTGGCACTGGCCAGGCCCCAGTTGGAGTACTGTGTCCAGTTCTGGGCGCCGCACTTCAGGAGGGATGCGGACAGCACTGAGAGGGTCCAAAGGAGGGCCACTTGCATGATCAGGGACAGCGGGGCAGGCCCTATGAGGAGAGCCTACAGGACCTGAATCTGTTCCGCCTTCACAAGAGAAGGCTGAGGGGGGACCTGGTGGCTGGCAATAAACTTACTAGGGGGACCAGTGGGGATTGAGAGAGACCTTGTTCCCCCGAGCACCTCCCAGAGTAACAAGGAATAACAGCTATAAGTTGTTAGAGGGTAGGTTTAGACTAGACATCAGGAGGCGCTACTTCACAGTCAGGGCAGCTAGGATCTGGAACCAACTTCCAAGAGAAATGGTGCTGGCTCCTACTTTGGGGGTCTTTAAGAGGAGGCTTGATACTTATCTAGCTGGAGGATCATTTGAGCCCAGTTTCCTCTCCTGCCCAGGGCAGGGGGGTCAGACTAGAAGATCTACAAGGTCCCTTCCGACCCTACATCTATGAATCTATAAAGCTGGTTGTGCAGCTTTAATTTTCTTGTGGTATTTGAAGTAGAACATATCAGCTAAACTGGCAGCCTGTCATCATCTCAGGGTTTTGGTGTCTTACCAGGATGAGCTGGCTATCTTACTTTTCTAGGTGGAAAGGGAAACAAAACTAAGTTAACTGATCCCCAAAACTAAGTTAAGGTCCCCAAGAAGTCATGGCAGGAGGGTGGATTACAGCCCAGAAGTTCCTGGTTCCCAGTCCCTTAATTTAATCACTGTTATCCTCCCGTCTCAAAGCCTACCATAAACAAGTGCCTAATAGTCTAGTGCAGGGGTGGGCAATTATTTTCGGCAGAGGGCCGCTTCCTGAGTTTTGGCAAGCCATCGAGGGCCACATGACAGGCAGCCAGAGGCAGATAAATATTAATTTTCTAAATGTTTTAGGATATGGTGGCCTGGTGGGCTGCATTTTGCCCACCCTGGTCTAGTGTGACCTAGCTGCTCTGATTCTGAGAAGGTTTTTAACTCCAGAGAAATGACTTGAACTGTGCTGCTAGAAAACTTGGCTTGTGTTTCTGGAATCGAGGCCATCCTTGTAAGACCTCCAGCTATGGTGAGCTTGCTGAAACAGGCAGGTTTTGTATGTTGGCCCAGTCTGATGGCTGTTCTTACCTAACCCTAACAGTTCCAGGACTTCAAGGTAAGGCAGCTGGGAACTGACTTGCTCTCTTAGATCCATCTGCAGGTGTCTTCTCCACCTTGTCTCCCGGCAGATCTGTTCAAGCGAGCCTTCCAGAAGTCTGCATCAGTACGCAACATCCTCAAGCCAGTTGGAGGCAAGCGGGTGGATTCAGCCGAGGTGCAGAAAGTGTGCAGTATCTGTGTCCTCTATCAAACCACGCTGGCGACCCTCACACAGATCCGGCTACAGATCCTCACAGGTCAGGGAGGGAATATGGTGGGTCTTGATTCAAAGCGCCTTTCGGAATGAAGGTGGGGAGGAGGCTGGGGGAAGCAGGAGAAAAGATGGTGCTTCTCATTAAATGCCTGTGACTTTTGCTGATGGTTTCACTCCTGGAGACAATTTATTGACTAGCTGGAAGGAAAACACGTTCCATCCCAGATCAGACATTTGATTGATAAAGTTGTTTGCCTTTTTTATCGGACATTGACACTTCTGAAGAGTAAAGCCAGATTTTCCATAGGGAAACCTTGAAAGGAAATGAACTGTGCGTTGGGATCAATGTTTCTGAGGAGTGTAGTCACATTAATGCTTGTGGTGCTAACGGTAAATGTTTCTGGTACATTGAGAACAAATTACTCTCCCTACAAAGGACGGAGGAAAAAATTGCATATCTGACCTTGTAGTTTACTACCAATGGAGGCTCATGCTTCTCTGAACCTATTAGTCTCAAAGGTGCCACCTTGCCCTACCTACTACTTCAGCAATTCTGTCACAAGTGACTTAATTAGCAGCTGAAAAACAGTTGGGAGGTGATTGCCTGAAAGGTACAGTCTACATACAAAACCCTCCCTGCTAATTAAGGGGGATCTTTTTGGCTCCTAATCCCTGTGGAGCTACTGTTAACAAAAGTCAAGCACCTGATCTTCTGAAAGGGAAACTCTAATTTCTGCTAAATGAACTGTGATCTACAACCAGCCTTGCTCCTCTCTTTCTCCGTGCAGGGGAATGGGGCTGTATGAAGCCTGTCTTCCCTTTGTTTGCCTCCTCCAGGCCTCACTTACCTCGATGACCTGTTACCCAAGCTGTGGGCTTTTATCTGTGAGCTGGGACCCCAGGGGGGCTTGAAGCTTTTCCTGGAATGCCTGAATAACGACACGGAGGAATCCAAGAGACTGCTGGCCATGCTGATGCTGTTCTGCGACTGCTCTCGGCACCTTATCACGTAGGTGTCTTGCAGGTGGCTCTTTCTACAGACCTTTAACAGGGAGTTCCAGTGTTCTGTGGAGGGGAGATGAAACAGTGCTGCATCTACATATCAATAGCTAAGGTGAAAGAACAGCATTGGTACTTTTCAAGCACATATGGTGTGCCAGGGGTATGCAGGTAGGGGAGGAAACGACTGATCAGGTCGCAGAGCACTCGGTATCCTGGAAATCCCATGACAAGGAATGAGTGAGGGAAGAAGGAGCCTTTCTCAGTGTGTATGTGCATCAGCTTTTTGTAAACCCAGGGCACATTCTTTTCAGGCTCAAAAGATGCTTGAAGGAATGACCTGCTATAGCAGCAGATCTGCTCCCCTGAGAGCCAGGGTGTCTGGGTTCCACCCACAGCCGCATTGCTAACTGGCTGTGTGACTTCTTGTTGCATCTTATCTACCTCAAAAGTTCTCCTCTCTCTAAACCAAAGAGAAGAGCACTTCCTTGCACTGTTAAGTTCTTTGTCATCCATGAGGAAAAAGCGCTAGCTTCCAGTTTGAGTTCCCGTTCCAGGAAATAAGAATTCCTGCTAAATGTGCCAGAAGAGATTTGCTCTCAGGAAAACCTCTTTCAAAGGTGAAATATCTGGCATTTATTTTCCTCCTCTAGAATTCTGGATGACATAGAAGTCTATGAAGAGCAGATCTCATTTAAACTGGAAGAGCTCATCACCATCTCCTCTTTCCTAAACTCCTTTGTGTTCAAGATGATCTGGGATGGAATTGTAGGTGAGTTTTTTTTTTAACCGCTTGACTGAGGGGACCAGAGTGACAGAAAGGAGAACTGAATTTCAGAATCTGAGGCTTTAGCTTGAAGCACTTCGACCAAATGCTTTTCAGATTAAGTGTTACAAATTCATATCTTGTTGAATACAAAAATGTGCATCGTCCAGGTGCTTGGATATTGGTGCCATGTTGAGTACTGTAGAAGAGCCTAGTGAATTAGTATTTTATTGGAATAAGAACGTCTGGGCCAGCTAGGTTTTCAAAACTGGGGTCCAGAGATGCACTAAATTAAAAAGCAACATCAAACTTTGTCCAAATCCCACAATTACAAGACTTCACATAATTACTGTATTTACTTGATGAGATGATGAGGTTCTCCCCCCGCCCCCTTTAACATTGGGGGGAAGCCCCTCACCTTACAATTGAACATGAGGCAGCAGGGATTTGCCAAATGTTGGCAATGAGGCACACTGTTTCTTGGCAGTCCCTATCGTGTAGGAAGTCTTGAACACTGCTTGTGTTTGCTTCTGCAGAGAATGCCAAAGGAGAGACACTGGAGCTTTTCCATTCTGTTCATGGCTGGCTGATGGTGTTGTATGAAAGAGACTGTCGCCGGCGCTTTGCTCCGGAGGATCACTGGCTGCGGAAGTAAGTGTCTGATCCTAGTCCGAGGTCACGTATGACTGTCTGACTTCCTCGTTCTCTCCTCGCAACAGTTCTTCGTAGCTCATCTAAGAAGGCTGGGTTAGACGCGAGATGTGGGATGCCCTGTTGTTCCATGCCTCTACCTGGGCAGGGTTGCTCTTCATACCACATTTGCTTTCTTTAATTTTAAGAGGTCCCCAGCAGTGGTGCTTCCTTGTCTTCTGTAGAACGATGCTCCTTGTGCAAGTTGCTGTTGATGGAGTAAATGTTTCCAAAGCTTCTGAAGTCCCTTCTTCAAGGAGCATTTTAAGAGCCTGATTGGTGTTAATGTGGCTTCCAAAGCTGCCAAAGTCATGGAGGTGCTTTGGAAATTTTTGCCTCCTGTTTGTTTTGCAAAGCCTGTGTTCACTGGGTGTCTCTCGGGCGTCTCTGAATATATATACCTTGCTTTTTAAGGGACCTCAAGCCCAGTGTCCTCTTCCAAGAGTTGGAAAAAGACAAGAGGCGAGCTCAGCTGCTCTTGCAGTACATCCCCCATGTCATCCCCCACAAGAACGTAAGTGGGACCTGGGTGAGGCTGGGTGTTTGCACTCTGAAGGGCTGTGCTGTGGGCCACAGGAAGCAACTGCAGTCTCCAGCATTTTCTGGTGCTAAATTTGAATCTAAAATGCAGTTTTAAAAATGGCTCACTTCTGCGTGTTGTCTCCTGCTGGTTTTACCTTCTCCATTCAGGAGCGTTTTGTTTGTGAGGGTAGTTGCTTACACACAACCGATGTAGGCTGCTAGTAGTGCCAGTATGGCTGTCAGAGGCAGGATAACCACGGACCAACCAAGCTGTAACTTTCTGAGCTGCCCCATGCAAGATCTGGGAGGTGGGGAACGACGGGCTTTCCCTTTGCCGGGCTGTTATGTTGCCAAGGTGGGCACTTTCCCAAATAGGAAGCTCTCTAATTGTGTAGGGATCAGTGTCTCGGAGGCAGGCTGTGTGAGATCCCTCTGCTCTTCTGTGAGCAGGTCCTGCTGACATCAGTCAGCCTACTCCCATGAGCAGAACAGTAGCTAATCCTGAGGATCCCATCCTTTAGCAAGCTTCCTGCTCCAGGCTGCAGCAGGCTTTTAAAGCCATAGTCTATTGAACGGGAATCATGGCCTTTAATAAACTGCATCCTCGGCATAAGACCTGTTCATTTGCCTTTCACTTTGGGATGGGGGGTGTCTTGTCAGCACAACTGAATGCCTGGTCTTTGCAATGACCTCTGCTCTTCTGTTTAAGAGGGTGCTGCTTTTCCGAAACATGGTTACAAAAGAAAAGGAGAAGCTGGGGCTGGTCGAAACCAGTTCTGCATCGCCTCATGTCACGCACATCACCATCCGCCGCTCCCGCATGCTGGAGGTGAGTGGCTCGGCTGGCAGAAGCTAATCTACATGCTGGTAACCTGGCTGCTCGTTTGTGACCGCAGTCTGAATGTGTGGTGTGGTGTTCATCCATAGAGGTCTCTATCTAGGTCCTTTTGTGATCTCCTTGCCATAGCATCAGTCTGTCTGGCATAGAAATAGCAGTGGCGTCAGTCCTTCTCTGTCCTTTGGTGACCTAAAGAAGAATCGGCTTGGTTGGCATGTGTTATGTGCTTGCTCGTGTATGAGGAAGTGAAGGGAAACGAGGCTGAGCAGCACTGGCGTACTGAGTTTTGAATGTGGGGTCTTATCTCTTGTAGCAGTGAGTTCTGCTGCCTCAGCCCATTTTCTGGAGTGGTTCTGTTCTGCTGCGCCCAGATCCCCCCTCACAAATGTGTGGCCTGCAAATGAAAGTGGGCATATTTTTGCTTGCCTGGTGCTTTGGCATCCAGCAATACTATGGCATCTCAAAGTGCCCCAAGGCAGCGGGCTGGTTTAGCCACCTGAGGTTGAGGGAAGACAAGATCATCAGGGTGCTTCCTTCTCACTGCCAGCCCCACCTTGGTGTTGCCTGGATTTGATTTGAGCCAGCTGACCTTCCTCCAGGTCCTGATGATAGCTGGGGATGTTGCTGTTTGTGTTTGATTCGACAGCAGCGTAGGACTGCGTGCCATGCATCTCACCGTGTCAAAGGCTAAATGAACAGCACCTTCAGAAGAGCAAAACACAAGTGCAGATTAGTGAGTCCAGACCCAACCTGTACTCCGAGTTCCTTGGAGCCCCTGGACGCAGGCCCTGTACAAATGCAGAAGCCCAAGTGACTAAAAGACACTATCAGCATTTTTACGTCTTTGTTTCCATTGCAAATAGAGAACGCCAGCAAAGAGAACAAGCCCTGTAGATTTGTTATTGATCTTACTTAGAGAGCTGCTTTATATGCCAAGAGATGGTTTCTTCCCTGGCAGGGACTGTGAGGATAGTGGTTTCTTCTCCATTTAGCTGTAACAAGCTGTGAAACTTTCCCTTTCATGCTTTGATCAGACAGTGGGATTTGACATCCATCTGTGTAACATGTGCACAGCTCCATTGCCAAGCAATCCAGCATGTGTTGACATGTTTGCAGTGAACCGTCAAAGTTTGGTAGAGAGAAAACGTGCCTGCATAGTCGTGCAGTCGTGTTCTCCCCCACCCACATCCTCCCCAAGCATGTGCATCGGCCAAAACTCTCCGTTCTAAGCCACTTCTACCCCAGGCTCTTGCCCTCCGAGGCTGACTGATCACGCCCAGTTCAGCTCAGCATCTCTTGTTCCACCAAAGGGGCATTTTTATGAGGCTTAATTGCTATGCTTCACCTTGCCCTTCTTTAGCGCTTTCTCAGTGTGTCTTTCGCATCTCTGGCTGTCTCTCTTTTGTCGAGAGCTGACCGCAGAGTGAAAGTGCCACGCATGTTTTGGAAGCTTGGACTGGGCATATGTATCCAACAATCCCCCTCGATTTGGGGGTCTCTTGAATTTGCATGTGCTTAAATAGTGCAAGCCTCGGATAGACTAGCCAAAGGATAGATTATTTCTGCCCATCTTTAATTTGTCTACTGAGACACTTAACAATCCAAGAGCTGGTAGCTGATACCATGGCGATTATGGTAAAAAATAAATAAATCCCCTGTATGACTGACTAGTTAAAATACATCTCTGCTTTCCCTCTCTGTACCCTTTGGCCCATTAGCCCCTTCTTGTTTCTCTTCAAATGCTTATAAGCCACTGAAATGCCTGCGTGTACCTGTCATTATCTGTTTGGTTTT
The DNA here is from genome assembly GCF_000455745.1 of Alligator sinensis. Lineage (NCBI taxonomy): Eukaryota > Metazoa > Chordata > Crocodylia > Alligatoridae > Alligator > Alligator sinensis. Next base: position 2,446,787 of record NW_005841833.1, on the reverse strand, counting down.
GCTCTGTCTGCTTATACTCATCATTTTCAGAATAATTTGCTGACTGCAGTGTCTGTCACGCCACACCAAGGCACGGAAAGTGCAGATTCCTTCCCAGAAATCTTGTGCATGGGGCTTTCCAATTTTTGCATGAAACTAAACGTTTAAGGAACAGTGTATTGTGGTGTTCTCCCCAGCTCCCTCATCTGAGGCATTGATGCCAGCGTTCCCCACTCGGGAGGTGATGAACCCCACTGTAAAACGCAGGCACGTGCTTGGCAGTGCTGCATACGTGGAAGGGTGTTTTGTGTGTCTCTGTATGACTGACATGCCTCTTCCAATCTGGGCAGGATGGGTACGAACAGCTCCGGCAGCTTTCTCAGAACGCCATGAAGGGAGTTATTAGAGTGAAGTTTGTGAACGACCTGGGGGTCGATGAGGCTGGCATCGATCAAGACGGCGTGTTCAAAGAGTTCTTGGAGGAGATCATCAAGAAGGTGTTTGACCCTGCACTCAACCTCTTCAAGGTACTGAGGCTGGGCCACAGAGACCCTGCTTCTGCCGGGACATGCAACAACCTGACTAGCTCCTGACTTTCTCCCTCCTGTTTTGCCTTTATTGCATTTCTGTAGACGACCAGTGGTGATGAAAGATTGTATCCTTCCCCAACATCCTACATCCATGAGAACTACCTCCAGCTCTTTGAGTTTGTGGGGAAAATGCTTGGGAAGGCTGTGTATGAGGTAAGCTGAAGGAGAATGGGTATTCGTTTTTTACAAAGTGTTGCTCAGATTCAAGTCATGACACCCTTAGACAATTGGAAGACATGAGCTATTGCAGTGGGTACTTGGAGATATGCATGGCAAGCGTAAGAAGGTCAAAAGGCGTAAGGTCACAATATATGGAGTCTGGCTACAGCACTGAGCTGTGATGTGCAAAGAAATCTAAGGGAAATTAGGCCCCCCGAGTCCTCCTGACATTCAGCTTCTTTTGCCTCCTTTGGAAATCCCAGCTGTAGTGTCCTAAGTTTCCGGTGTAAAGTTGACTCAGCTGCTACGAAGTATGAGAGAAATAAGCAAAGCAGGGTGGATCTGGTTTAAATTAAATCGATTTAAATCGCTGGTTGAGGAGCCTCAATTTTAATTGTTTTCTACAAAAAGTGCAGTCTTGTTGTTTGATATCCTTTATTCATTTAACTTCTTGAAACTGCACTTTTAGAGAGAGGTAAGGGCTTGATTGTATGTACACAAACTTGTAGAGAGGCAAGAGGGCTGATGAGTAGGTAATCAGGTCTGTTATCTCTCATCTCCATATCCTGCTGTTAACAAGGGTGTTCTCTCTCGAGACACAAATCCACAGTCTGAAAACTGAAACCGAGCATCGCGGAGATGCTTACCGGGATCTTCTAGACTGCGCACTGAGTCCCACTGGGTAGAGTGGTTTTCTTTAATCTTTACTAATCTATAGAGGAGCCTCTGGGCACCCCATAAGATTGGGCCCCTAATGTAGTCTGTGGCCTGTTGTGACCTATTTATAAACCTTTTCTAAAAAGGTTACATGAATATATTGTCTCAAATAGTGTACAATTAGAAGTTATAACCCTATTCCATGATGATATCTTTGAGCTTTAACATATCTCAAATTAAAACTCCCTTTTATATATAGGGTTTTTGGGTTTTTTTAATTTAACCAAAAAAAATCAAAGAATACGATTCAATCAAAAATATGATTTTAAATTAAAAAATCCATTTTTTTTTTTAAATCATTGATTTTTATCCACCTTGAAGCAAAGGCAACTTTTCCTGAAGTGCCCCCTCTATTGGCACTTACATTTAGAAGGCACTGTTCCTCAGCCTCGTCAGGCCCTATTTTGGGCTCGTGCATGATGTAAGTCTTCTGCTCCGACTGTGAATCTTTATAGAGGAAACCAGCAAAGCCACGCTAGTGTGATTCACGCTGTGACGGGACAGGACAAACAATGGTGTCTGCCGAGTGGAAAAGGACTGAGCCTTCAGTATGCACATTGCTCACAGAAATTCACCCGAGCACTGAAGCAACTAGTTAAGCCATCTCTGAGCACTAGCAGTTATCGTCAATTATCTCCTGGAGCTTGGCCGCCTTTCTAGAGAGGTTTATTCATCAAAAGAAGAAAAAGACAAACCTGAGGAATTGCAGATGACTGGAAAAATCCTAGAAGAAATGATTAAAGAATCAGCTTATGAACTCCCATAGGTGTTAGCAAATCAGTACGGGCTGCTTTAAGAACAAATTGTTATGCCTAGCCAGTCTGCACCTCTTTAAAAAAGTAAATGAATAAATAAAAATAACGGCCTGGTGGAAAAGATGGTTCGCTGGCAGATGGAGAGGGGATTTCAAGCGGTGTCCTGTAAGAGTGTCCTGGGCCGACTTCTGCTGATTCTTCTCAGTGTTGCCTTGGATAATGTAGTAGAGCGCACACTTCAGACTCGCAGACAACCCGAGCCACTTTAGAGGGCAGGACCACGATTCAGAGTTCTCTTGAGACACTGGAGATGTCCTAAGTTTAACAGAGTGAAAAAGTTAAAGACAAGTGCAAAGCATTACAACCAGGAGGCAGGAGTTGGACAAATGGGGTATAACTAGCTTAGGCAGGAGTACTGCAGAAAACAGATGGGGGTGGATAGTTAATTGCTGCCTTCTCACCAGTCAGCAGTGCAAGGCAGTCGCAAA
>NW_005841833.1:2439302-2444068 GCF_000455745.1 Alligator sinensis | reverse complement strand
GGAATGTTGTGTGTGAAGCAGGGGAGGTGACTGCTTTGTTGGGTTGGGGCTGGGGGGGCTTCAGCGGAACCACTGTGCCCAGTACTGGGCAGCCACTTTAAGAAAGAAGTAGTCCAGTTGGCCAGAAAGGGAGTGGTGGAAGTCCTCAGCTAGATGGGGCCTAGCTTGGCTGGTGTGTGGCAAGAAACGCTGCATGTAGCAAATGGAGGCAGGAGATTCACACGCCTTCTTTCTTCGCTGTAGGGAATCGTGGTGGATGTTCCATTCGCTTCCTTCTTCTTGAGTCAGCTGCTTGGGCACCATCACAGCATCTTCTACAGCTCTGTGGATGAACTCCCTTCCCTGGACTCCGAGTTCTATAAAAACCTCACCTCCATCAAGGTTTGCCTTTATCCTCCCTGCCTTCCCACTCCGTGGTAATTGCTGCAGGAAGGAGTCAAAGTGATTCCAACAAGGGTGATGTGAACTTTCGCCAGCTGGGATGTCTCAGTTGGGTGAACCCTCTGTTAGGTGACCACAGACACTAAGCCAATTTTGCCTTCCTTTTATATTGAGGGGGGGAGCTCTTCCATCTGGCTGCTTGTAGGAATAAGAGGCTTACTGTCTCTCGTAAATGCTTGCAGATCATTACAGGTCTGAAGAGATGTTCCTGGATAGCTGAAATGTTTGAGCTTGTAGGAGAGAGTGTGATCCAAGAGCAAGGTGCCTGTTAACTGTGCAGGCTCCTTCTGCTGTGCATGAATCATGGAAGGGAGAGCTTCTGCAGTCTGCACAGGACTGGACCAGGAGTCATGAAGTCTTGGGTTCCAGCCTCCCATTGCAAGCCACCCCACCCTGTTACCTACAGCACAACGTGTACCCCTCTGCCACACTGCCTGTGCTAACACATCATGATGTAGGAGGGAATGGTGCAGGTGCTGGGTTGTTGCTTTGCTGACTGGAGTTGACTGCCTTTCCTCTCCCTGTCCCTAGCGCTACGATGGAGATATCAGTGACTTGGGCTTGACGCTGTCCTACGACGAAGATGTGATGGGTCAGGTAGGCCACGCGCTCTCTCGTGCTCATTGACTCTCTGTGTTTGGCTGCACGAGGTCGTTCATACTCAAAGGGGCCATTCTCAGTCGCTTATGACTTCAGTCACTTTGGTTTCAAGCTGAAATGTGGTATTCTTGCCGTCCACTTCAGAAAGTGCAAACCAGAACAGGGTTTTCCCCATTTTAAAGGAATAAGCGAGAGGAAAAGCAGCTTGACTCAACAATGTGTGTGCGAATGTGACCATAGCAGGCAGTCCTGAGGCTGCAGCTGGCAAATGCCGGTTATTTGTGACAGTTGTTACAAGGGTTTAATTAAAGCAGCAGCTTATTTGGCTTGCACATCGTTGGTCAGAGAATGAGCAGAGCTCTGCAGTGCACAGGTCTGGGTTCCAGAACAGTTCAGTCTTGCTCGCGTAGCTCAGGGATCCGCTGTGACTAAGACAATCTGCCAGAAGGTGGATCCTCTTTCTGGTTAAAGCACTGGGTTGGGGCCCAGGCAACCTGAGCTCTTTCCTTGCGTGAGGCTTCCTGCATGACAGGGACTTAGGCTTGGCCTGCACCACAGAGCCTTGCCAGCCTAGCTGTGCTAGCTGGGGGTGGGAAGAGATCTATTCCAAGACGGTATGTATGGAGCTGCCAGTACTGCCCCTCTCCCATGGCTGCAGGCTCACTGATATAAGAGAGCTGCTCCTGGAAGGAGCATCTCTTGTTCCAGGAAGGGGCTGAGATGAAGCTGCCAGAAAACCCCCTCTGCTGCCATACCCGGAGTCTCCCTTAAGGGCCGTGTCAGCCAAACTGTGGTAGCAGGAACTCCAGTAGGGTCTTTACAGCACAGGGATCGCACTTCCCTGCCTCCCGGGAGTGCTGCAAGGATGAATTCGTTAGCATTTAATGTGCTTTGTGTCGGTCAGTGCCAACCACCCCAGACATGTCAAAAGTGGGAAGCATGTCCCTGTGTCCTGCTACTCTGGCACGTGGAAGGGTAAAAAAACCTACCCCAAGCAGCAGCCCGCCTCTCTGAGCGCTTTCCCTCGGGTGCGGTGAGGTCCCAATCCAGAGCCCACAGAACTCTATGGGAGTCTCTTCATGCTCTGAATGAGGAATGAAATGAGGGGCCTGTAGGAAAAATGGGCTTCGATCCTCTAAGAAAAGACTGCTGAAATGGAAGGAGTCGAGGTTGGGTGGAGGAGGAGGTGGCCATGTCCTGGCTTCCCTTGGCACCTTGAGTGGATTTATGTGGCATCTCACTGAATAGCTCCCTAGGAGATGCCAAGCTGGGTCCTCTGGCGGAAGGAGAGTTCCCTGCTGTTCAGTTAGTTAGTATTTAAATAAAGGCACCAATGTGGGGTGGAAACAGGATGACTATTTAAAATGCAAATCCCAGTGTCTTACTGTAAAAATATGGAGCTGTAGCTTCAGAAAGGTGTTTCTTTCCGGTTATGGTCCCCAGTAGTAATTAGCAATGTAATCCTTTCTTCCCTCAGCTTGTTTGCCACGAACTTATTCCTGGAGGGAAGACCATTCCCGTTAGCAACGAAAATAAGTAAGTACAGCAATTAGATTTGTAAGGTCACTACTGCAGAGCACTTCATTCTGGTTCCTTGGGCTTTGCATCAGGAATGAATTGAGATAGATTGGAGCAGAAAGAGCCCATAAATACCGTAATAGGATTTTACTGGTTACAGCTCATTGGCAGAAATTGTATTAAATTCGATTTGCAAAATAAGAATTGACAATTTGCTTTTTGAAACGGTACTTCTAAGGTCACAGGCAGCCAGAGCGGGATGTTCTGAGGGATTTAATGATGGTGATGGATACAGACAGATGGATTCAAAGCAATTCAGGCACACGGCTGTGAACATGGAGGGCACAGATGCTCAAAGACACCTTGGAGCAGACGGATCTTCTCGGAGTGATAGCATGTGGCAGTTGTATAAAATACTGCTCTTCACCAGACACAGTGGTGAATTCACATGCAGTAGACAGCGCTACTCAGACACCGGAAATCAGAGGAGACACGCAGCCCTGTAGCTATTTTCACAGATAATCAGCTTTAGATAGTTATCATAAATGTCAATTTTGGAGCCTAAAAACCAACCCTTCCCACCCTCTTTCATGCATAGGGAGAGCTGGATAAGATCTGGAATATGCAGACGCGGATATGTGCCTGGCGATTAATCTACAGCCTGCTCGCTCTCTCTCTCTCATGGCAAGCTAGGGCTGCCTCCTACCTGAAGATGCATCTGCATCAGCTGCACTTTACAGCCCAGAGTTCCCAGTCAGTCTTTTCCTCCTGAGATTATGTTAGCGAGTTTAAATGTGAAAGAAATATCTCTTTACTTGTCAGCTTGCCACTCAGGAAGAAAACTGAAAGTCCCGTGTGGCTTTGTGCTTGCCACACGCTGCATCTTTGAGGTGTGTTTGCACACGCATGCAAAAGGGCAGCTGGCAGGAAAGCAAATGTGACAATGGAACATAATCCTTGAGTTTTTCGTTGGATTGGAAAGCAGGGTCAAGCTAAATGCTGCCTTCTGGAGGGCTGATAAATACAAGGGGCCAGCTCCATTTTAGCTGAGCTGGAAGGAGACTTGGCCTTTGTTGACTGGCTCACTCGTAAGATCGGCGTGTGTGTGTGAAGGGCAGGATGAGTCACCCCTGAAATCGGGGCTGCATGTCTCCGTTGAATTTGGGTGCTGGGTTTACAATGCCCTGCTTAGAAGAATGAAGTGAAGAAGTGGCTGCAGACAGCTGGTGAATGCAAAGGGTCTGCAGCCAGCTTTGCTCTGTCTGGTTTGAGTAATACCTGAGCCCCGAGGAAAGAGGCTTGCCTGGCTTTTGGGAATGGGCTGGGCAGATGGGCCAGTGAGACACTTCCCCCTGCTTCTGATGGCTCCTTCTCCATGCTTCATAGGATCAGCTACATCCACCTTATGGCCCACTTCCGGATGCACACGCAGATCAAGAGCCAGACGGCCGCGCTCATCAGCGGTTTCCGCTCCATCATCAAACCCGAGTGGATCCGCATGTTCTCGGCACCGGAGCTGCAGCGGCTCATCTCTGGTGACAACGCTGAGATTGACCTCGAGGACCTGAAGTGAGTGGGCTGCACCTTTCCCTTACTGTCCAGCAGGCCGGTCCCTCATTTCTGTAATGCTCTTAGCACAGGAAACTAACCCTTTCCAACCCTTCGGCTTCTTCCAGTCAAAAGCCAAATGACAGCCTGGGAGTGAAAGGTTGGGAAATAGCATGTCCTATAACATGGGAGCGGGCAAATTGACCTCAGGGAACAGTTGTACCCAGGAGACAACGACCAGGTCTCTGTAGCTCCTTCAGTGCTCTGGCAAGCCTGCTGGACATGGTGGATGGTATCTGCAGAGAGCAGGAGTGGAAGCCTCTATTTATAACTGAGGGGGTGGGGAGGTCTCTAGGGTGGACTGGAGAGCTGCAGCCACCCATCCGCAAGCAAGCAGGATGCTGTGACCTTGTCTGATAGGAGCTTTTTGTGTCCTGTCCTCAGGAAACACACCGTGTACTACGGCGGCTTCCACGGCAGTCACAGGGTCATCATCTGGCTTTGGGACATCCTAGCCAATGACTTCACCCCTGAGGAGAGAGCGATGTTTCTCAAGGTAAATCTCTCCCCAGGCTCCTACCCTGCCTGAGTGGGCCCTGTGTCTGTGCCCCTGTGGCCTTGGCAGGAACACAGCTGCTGCCTTCTGGCTATCCTCTGGA
>NW_005841833.1:2423429-2439271 GCF_000455745.1 Alligator sinensis | reverse complement strand
CTAGTGGCAGAACAGTACTGAAAGGCCTGACCCCTTAGCAAATGGCAAACTGTTTTTCCCCACAAGGGTTGTCCCTAGCGGGCACCGTCCCTTGCAGCGTTGTTGTACTGCCATGGATGCCTGTCTCTGGGGGCGAGGAGCACAGTAGACTTTCACTCCCAGAGTGGCTGGACTAGCTATTGACCGAGCAGGAGGGTCAGCAAACGAATGCTCCGCATGAGAAGCCGCGTGTTTCTGTGTTGGAGTTGAGTCTCCGTGTTGCTCTTTGGAGACGCGGTTGCCATCTTTTAACCACAGCTGCTGGGTTTTATTCAGTTTGTCACCAGCTGCTCCCGGCCTCCGCTTCTGGGCTTCGCCTACCTCAAGCCTCCTTTCTCCATCCGCTGCGTGGAAGTCTCGGACGATCAGGTATGCGGCCAGAACGGACCTGGCCAGCGTTTCCCAAGCTGTGGTGTAGGAAAAATCCCACTCTGATTCCCAGAGGGACCTTCTCCAGGGCTCTTCCCCTCCCACCTTGCTTCCACCTTGTCTCTGCCATCACCCCAGAGCTCCTGTGGGTAGAAAGCGGGGCACTGGGACCAGGTGAAAGTGCACTAGCTGTAATGGGATGTGAGGCTGCTTGGTGATGTGGCTGCTTCCTTCTGTGCTCCCTGGTGTCTGCCTTCCCTTTGTGAGTGGTCACCCTGCCTTTGCAGCTGGTAGCGCTCTTTGCGGTGACCTTGCCGGGTCCCTCTGATTTGGTTCTGTCCTCCTGAGTCTCTACTTACTACCCTTTCAGCTTCCCATGCTATGCCTAGTCAGTCTTCGATCACTTTACCCCGAGGCAAGTCTACTCTCCGGTGGTTGGAGGTTGGTCACCTGGAGTCAGGCTCCCTGTCGCTGCCCCAGACGTGGGGGGTAACGTGTCTCTCGCTGTGTTTCCAGGACACTGGCGACACACTGGGCAGCGTGCTACGGGGCTTCTTCACCATCCGTAAGAAGGAGCCGGGTGGCCGGCTCCCCACCTCTTCCACGTGCTTCAACCTGCTCAAGCTTCCCAACTACAGCAAGAAGAGCATCCTGCGGGAGAAGCTGCGCTATGCCATCAGCATGAACACTGGCTTCGAGCTGTCGTAGTTGCCTTGCCCCCACCGGCTGTCAGAGCCACCTGCCAGCACCAGAGACACGCAGGGCAGGGCAGCACCCGAGGGGGCACTGCTTGCCAGCTGCAGGACTGGAGAGATGCTCATGGTAATAGAGAGAGCCCCTAGTCCCACCTGGTGTGGGAGCTGCCTGGGCTGCCACTAGATCCCTAGGGTAGGCATCAGGTCTGATCCCAACGCGCTTCACTTGTTGCCATGTAAATTATTAAACACCAAATCCAGGGGAGACTTGGGGCAGCACCCAGGCCCAGCAGGTCTCATGCCCGAAACGCAACCTGGTGTCAGTGTGTGGCAGGCAGGGAGGAGGTCCTGCTATGTGGCTGGGCAGACACTGCTGCAAGCAAGGCCAGGCACTAGACATGCCTTTGGCTGCACCAGGGCAGGAGTGTGGTGGAGCCTGCTACAAGGCTGCCTCCATTGTGCAGTGCCTGCTCCCCAACCCCCTTCACTCAGGTCAGGCTTAGCAATGGGGATTGACTACAGCTCCACGTACCAGGTGAGGCCCTCATGGTGGACTCTGAGCAAGATGGTTTCCCTGATCTGGAAAAGCTGCAGCCAGCACTGGCAGGCACATAAAGCCTCTGCTCTGATGTGACGGCAGGCTGAGAATACAAAGCATGGGCGTGCAGCTGGGAGCACAGGCCCCTTGCATCTCTACCTAGCTCCACGTGGCTGCAGAGGGACCTTGCTCTGCTTCCCAGGCAGTACACATCAGCTTTCTTTTTGCTTTCCTTGCATTGCTGGGCAGGAAATGGAGAGGCACTGGTGCCACATCCAGTTCCTGGTCAGCTCTGAAACCTTCAGCTGCCCCGTGTGTGAGCAAGACGTACCAATCTGCTGGCAGCCCTCCCTCGTGCTCAGCGAAACCCCTGTTCTCTGACCTTCGCGGAGATTTTGACCTGGTTGCCCTCCTGCTCTCTGGCTGCAGCCTCTGCGTAGCACAGTGGCACTTGCCTGCCAAACTCTTCAGTAGTTTTGGTCTTGTGGTTAGCTGAAGCTCCTGTGCAGCCATGCAGCTTTTCATTCAGCTTGTTCTCAATGGAGGGCTCCTTTTCAGGAAAGAAACCATTGTACAGGCTGCACGTAGCTTTGCAGTTCTGACCTCTCATGGGCAGGTGGGTCCTGCCTCCGGCCCAAAACCCTTATACTCTGCAGCAGGACACTGCATGGGGTTCTGGTGTCAAGGGAACCACCGTCTAGTCTGGAATTTAGATAGATTTTATTTAACTTCCTCCCTGTCGTGCCTCAGCTCCTAGTGGTTGCAGCATGAGCTCCTTTTAACGCTCTCCCCTCTCCTTATCTTTTCTCTGCTCATTTGTATGAGAAATCCATGGTTTTAACCTGGTGGTGTAACCCTGGGCAGATCCAGCAAGAACTTCCTTTGTGCTAGACATGGAGCAGCGGATGCTCCAGTGCCAGGCTGCCCACCCTACCTCATCCTCTCCAGCAAGCGCGAATGGCAGGGATTTCCAGCCCCAAGCTGTGTTGTATAGCACGCCTCCACACAGGGGACTGGGCCCCGGGCTGTTGGGCAGGCCCTTTTAATTGCTGCTGAGAGAGGGCAGGCATGAAGCAGACCAGAACACGCTTCCAACCGAAGCCATTCAGAGATGAGAGCAGCAGAAATGCCCTTCATGTTTTGTCCTGCCTTATTTAATTAATTAATTAACAAAACTCGGTACCAGTCCTTCTCCACCTGGCTTGGAAAAGCACGTCAGCTCCTACTTGGCTGGGGGCCTTCTGCTCTTAGTGAACACTCATTAATAGGAATGAACTACTCCGTTAAGGAAAGACTTGTCTGCCTTCGTCTTGCCCAAACTGTTCAATGGGCATCGCCACATGGAATTTAGAAAGGGCGCCACAGGAGCTCAGAGGATGGGGAATGGTGTAGGGATCAGTCCACATTTGGTAACCTGTAGTGGTGTAGCTGGAAAGGGTTTGATGCCGGCCTGGTAGTTGACTGTACTTCAGAACACGACGTGGTATCTTTTTTTTTCCTTCTTGCGTTACGGCGGTGTCCAGATAGATTCCACAGCCTGAAATTTGTTTCTTGAACCAAGAAACTTTGCTCCCCTTCTTGACTTTTTTTTTAATTTCCCAGGAGCACTTTCCATCAAAAAGGTTTTAATTTCATCTCTTTTCCCCAGCTAGAAACTCCAGGGTTTTTAAGAGCCTGGCAATATTGCACTATATGAAACACTAAATCTTTTAGTTTTGTAGCTAGTGGATGAGCTGCGATAGGGTAACGAAGGCCCCGATGGCTGTGTGTACAGCAGTGCGTCTCATCAGTAGCCAGCTTCTGTATGACTCGAAGGCTTGTTACACTTCCAGAGAGGACTGGGAACAGGCGACGGGCCCTCCTCCGGCTCTCACGTGGTCTGCGTGAGAAGGGAAAAGTTTTGCCATAGGAGATTCACGTGTTTATTTTTTCTATAGATAAGTCCTGAGGTCCTGGCACAGCCCGTGCGACCACACCACAGGGAAAAAATAAACTTAACATCTGTTGAGTAAGAACGCAGGCGTCCGTCCGTCCGTCTGTCTGTCTGTGTGTAGGCGGCAACGGGCTTGGCAGTGGGAAGGTAATGCCCCTTCATATGGGGCAGGCCAAAGTCATGGGGAGTGGAGAGGGGGAGTGCAGGGGCCTTCAGGCTGGCTTTGAGAGATGATGGTGTTCTCAGGGGGCTCTTCAGTGCTGTGCCCTCACAAATGGGTGCATTTTGAGAGCTCCCAGAAAGCCCATTTTCTCCTGAACCTGGTAGGGTCCCAGTGAGGTTCGGGGTGAGGAGGGCTGCTGTGCAGTGGATTTGCTCGTGTATCAGCGTCTCTTCGGAAGGACGCGCTGGCCAGTTGCTCCTGTCCTAAGCTGCTTGCTTGTGGCTTTCCACAGGTCTCTTCCTCCTTGAAGGCTGGGGAGCCGTGGGGGGGGCCGCGTCCTTGGTACGCAGGTGGCAGAGACTGCTCCCACAGCCTGGCTGAGGCTGGGGCATGGACGAAAGGCAGCTGCCTGGGCGGTCCAGGTAAAACAGGCAGCAATGGGTGGGTGGGGAAGCATAGTAGGGCACAGCCAGGGCTGTTTGCCTCCAGCGCAGGTGCTCAGGTGTGCTGCCTGGGGTCTGGTTGGATGTCCCTAAGGCCCCCCCACAAGCACCAGCATGGGGCTTCCCTACATTGCCTGTGCTGTACCGAGGCCATCACGATGCACGTCCTGCCCCAGCGCATGGCAAAGCCTGGAGGGGCTCCGAGCATAGCCAGGCGCTGCTGTCGCATGTGCTCCTTGGCATGTGCTCAGGGCTGCGGCCAGCTGGCTGCACTGCTTCCTTCCTGGGCTTTCGGGTGTGCAGAGTTGGGAGCAAGAGGTTGATCCCAAGCCCAGCTGGCTGATCAGAAGAGCCCTGTTAGACGTAAGACAGGGATGCTGCTTGCAGAGGCCTCCTGAACCTAGCATTCGCTGGCCCTTGCGGGGTGGGCATTTCACAGCATGATCTGCTGTGTGTTGTGGTAGCAGGTCGGTGTTTTAGCCCGGTAGGTGGCACTGCAAGGAAGCTATGGTACCTTGCCTTGCCGTAGTTGCGATCTGTTGCCCAGGGAGCTGCTCCTCTCCTTGGCCTCTGCTGCCACTACAGCCCCTGTCCCCGTGACTGGCACTACCATCAGGATGGCAGAGGGGTGCCCTGGCTGGCACCTGGGCTGCCTCACCCTCTGGCTCACCTTGGGACCTGGAGGGACAGGCAGAAATTGGAATCGGGGCCTGGCAAGAGACACCGAAGGGCAGTCTCTGGCAGAAACCACTGAAATGTCCCAGGGCAAGAACTACCAGCAAACAGCCATGCCCGGTGCAATGTGGCTGGCACCAGGATGGCTGGAGCCCTGCCAGCACCAGCCCCTGCTGGGCTAGATGCCCCAGTAGCTGTTGCAGTGTAGGCTGGCAGGGGCTTTGCTACCCTCTGGCTCTGTTTTGGTCCTTGTTATCCCAGCAGCTGGCCTGGCTTCACTTCCAGGCCAGGAGAGAACAGGCCAGCAGCCGCTAACTGAAGGCTCCCAAGGCAGCTGTCACTAGCCTGCAGGTCCCCCCGCAGTGACCCAGGACCCCCGTTCCTCCCCCGTCCCCTCTGCTTTCCAGTGGGCAACCACTGTCCTGGGGCTCCAGTCTGCACTCTCAGATGCCAATGCTGCAGCCTGGTGTCACTGCCTGTCCCCGGGGCAGGAGCTGTTGTGCTATTCCCACTGGCACTGATGGACTCTGATGTAGCGCCATGCGGGAGCTGCGACCCCCTCAGAACATCCTGACTCGGCACGTCCCAGAGGGCCCCAACACAGGCAAGTGCTCCGTTTTGGCTCTGGCCTTGACTCTTCGCTAGAACGGCCGAGTTCGCACGCAGTCGGAGCGAAGGGTTTCAACCTTGTTGCAGTGGAACCTACGGACGCTGCCTGGCGGAGGAGTTGGAGGTAAGGGCCGTGGTTCCATAAGCTCTTCGGGTTCGGTTGAATCAGTGTTTCTGGCAGAGAACTGTTCAGTGGAAACCCTCCAGCCCAGGCCGGTCGGGAGCGGTGGGCACAGCTGCAGGTTGTAAGGTGCTGCCTCCTTGGCAGAGAGCTCCAGGCTCCCTTGACTTCCCTGCCCCTCCTGCTCTTTGTCCTGAGCGCCCCTGGATGGGTCAGGTCTGAAATCCCTCAGCCTGATGCCACCGTTCCGCAGAGCTCCTCTAAAATGGATCTTTCTCCTGCCGGCTGCAGGCCCTCCTGGGATAGTTCTGCTGTGCTGCATTACACCTGGAACACATTCCCAGTGCTGGCAGCCAAAGGTATGTCTTCTCTCTGCCTCTAGTAGTCAGCCTGTTCCCATGAATCGAAGACCAGCCTGCACTCTGTTGTGCTGGGTGGGAGTCGAATGCCGCGCTCTCCTGCCCGACAGCATGTGGTTCTTTGGCCCATACAATGTGCCCCTGCCATTCATCTCCACCTCCCCGCTGCTCCTAGACGAACAGCTCAATGCTCACTGGATAATTTCCCTGCAAGTTAATTTGAGCTTTGCTGGCGTTGGGGAATGTAATTAGAGCTTCTGAATGATATCAAGGGCTTGCATGGAGTAATTAATCGGGCAGGTTTATCTGGTTCTTGGCAGGGAGTGATATATGACTCTTGTGGGGTAAGCGGCACCTCAAATTGCTTGGAAAAAATCTTATTGCCAAGGTCAGGCTTGTACTGTGGGGGATTTACTGAGTACTAGCCCTGCTTCCCTACTTGTCCCTACGGCGGCACGGCCACTGGTCAGCTTCTCCCATCTCCCCGGGCAGCCACTCCATTCCCTTTAGCCTCACCCTGCCTGTGCGGCCTGATAAAGTGGTTATGTCAAGATCTGGTTTACATTTTAACCCAACCACCAAGGGCTGGGATGCAGCCCCCACTGGCTGCCTGTGCTAGACCTGCATAGGAAGAGTCCACGGCCACTTCTTCCTGGTCATCATCACAATGTACCAATTGCAGCGGGGAAGGTTTGCTGTTGGCCGTGAAGGTACCTGAAGGAAAGTGCACAGCTCCACTTGCGGCTGCCTTGTTCTGAGCGTTTCCTGCTCTCCCAGGTCAGGGGAGCAGACTCTCTCATCTGCCTGAGTGTGGGAGTTGTGGACATGTGTGAACAGGAAGAGCAGCAGTAAGGATGGCCAGCTCCCCCTGCCCCAGAACCTATCCTTGTAACGGTGCATGTCTCCTGGTCTCCAAGTCTTTCCCACGCTACACTGAGCCTATTTAAAAGGCGATCAGCAGGCTCTCAGTCTCTCTCCCATTTCTCAAAGGAACCGCTGGCTTGTCGAAATGTATGTCTGTGTCATTTCTGCAGGAACAGCGGTCGCCTTGCTGCCTGCATGGTGTGGACGTAATAGAGGTGGCTGAGTTATAGTTCGACTTATTTCCTTTTACAGCTCCTACAGTGTTAACAGATGTACCGGCGTCTGATCCAATCATGCAGCAAGAGGTTTTGGGGCCAATCCTTCCAGGCTTGACAGTGTGTAAGCTAGGAGATGCCATAAATTTTCCAAACAAGAATAAACGACCCTTAGCAACATATGTCTCCTCTGACAGTTCCAAGGTAATCGTAAATAAAGCCCTGCAAGGCAAAACTGTATCTGGGCTCTGCATATGGTCAGGGTGGACAAAGCATCTGCCATCCTTCCCCAGCTCCTCTCATTAATGAGGTGTAGGAATGGGTCCCCAGAGAGCATGGGTGTGCATCAGCTGGGTGGGGACAGGGCTTGTGAAGTCAAACTTAACCTCAGTCTTGGAGCATGGGGTGGGTGGAGGAGAGGAGTCTGCCTTCATTTCATTTTCATGCCCTAAATCCATTCACCGAGTAACCGGCTTTTGCTGCTGATAACCTATTCCTGTGTGCAGCCCAGCTGTTAGCAGGGGCAGCTCAGCCAAGCTGGAGGTTGTCTTCAGCTGAGAGCGGTATGAAGAGTCTCCTATCAACTTAATCTCCTGCCTTCAAGTGGCAGAGCTACTGTCTGCACCCCATAGCCCCTGACCTTCAGGATGTACGTGCAGTCAGGTCTTCAAGTGAGAGATGCTGCTACTGGGGTTTAATTTATTCTGCGTTGCATGAGCCAACGCTCACTGAAGTCCATGCGAATCCTTCCACTGGGTCAAGTCTTGGGCTGTTGCCTCCATCACGAACAGCAGAGGCATCCCAACCTGCTCAGCAATGCAGGCAGGGAGATCACACGCACTAAGGGGTTAATCCAACATGCATAGTATAACTAATTGTGACCTTCACCCAGCAGCTCCCCCATTAGGCAAACCCTTAGGCATCTGTGTGGCTCTGAGCCTGCTTTCTCTCATCAATGTGATTTAAGAGAAGTGTTCAATACTACTAAATTCCAGCTCTGGCTGACAGGCACATATTTAAATAAGCCCCAGCTTAGACAGCAGCCTTCCCCCTAGCTCCAGTTCTAGAAGAGTTTGCCCAGAAATCTGTTAAGAGGGGGAAACATTTAAAAAGTTCTTGAGCAGGGCACAACAAACTGAATCTGCACACCTTGTTAAATGGCGATGACTAAATAATACTTGCATTGGTTCAGAAATGCTAGTGAGATTTCTATTTGCCCTGTTGGGAAGAAAAAGAATCCATCCCAGAGCTGATTTATGCAGCATTCGTGAAGAATTTATTATACAAAGAATTTTATTCAATTAAACTTGGAAAAGCCTCTGGATTCTTAAGGTTCACTAGCGATAACTGAGACGCAGCGATCATAAAACTGGATGGCCTGTCGGCAGTAAGTATTGAGAAAATGCCTGATGTGACATTGCTGCTGAAGGTAGAGTCCAAATCAAGAACATTTGTCATTGGGATGTGTTACAGGCTAAGGCTTTGAAAATTACTCTGTGAAAAATGTGCGTTAACAATAGCCATGAAATATCTGTTAAAGAAGAAAAAGGTGAATAATGAGACAGCACTATCTATTAGTGATAGGCATTCTTCACTCAGCCCCAGCTCTGATTAAAAAGTTAACACAAAAGCGAAAGGGGGTGGGGGTGGGTTTCTTGTGTGTGTTTTGCTTAAGGTGGTTCCCACTTAAATACTGTACTGTAAAGGTGGCAGGATTTAAATGCTCCTGAACACAGGCTTGCAGCAATTTATACTCAAAGAATTTAAAAGGGTGAAAAAGCCCAGGCACTTGACACTGGTCGCATTCTGAGGTTCTTTAATGCTTGCTTTTAAATTGTACAAGATCCTGTGGTCCAGACACTTTGGCATGTTCTTCCAAACTACACTGCCATGCTTTGAGGGCTGGAATTGGATGTATGAACCTTTACTGACGGCTGCCCGGTTTGAGGGAAAGGCCCATCGCACTGTTAACTGGCTAATTTAGATGTGTTGTGCTGATGGATGTGAACGGTTTTCCTACAGCCTTCAAAGCAGCAGACCAGCTAGAGAAGCTGTGAAAGAGTTGCCGTGAAAATCTCAACATAGAGTGGGCCTGCTCCTTTAATTCACCTGAAGATGCTTTAGCCTTCTTTTTTTATCAGCAGTTTAGATTCCATTTCCCCCCTCGTTTGTTAAGCATCCCTGTGCTCAGCTAGAAGGGAGGCAATCTGCTGCAATCTCTCTATCCTTGACCCCCACCCCAAATACTTCAAATAAAGAAATAAGGAGTTAGAGGCAGCAGATTCAATATGTCCTGCTGTGTTTTAAAGGTGCTCTTCAGCATTTGGTGACAAAGCAGTTGCACCCGACTCCTTGCAATACTATTTTCTTAGCTGGGAATAGTCCCTCCTAGCATGAGACCTCATGCAGGCCTCTGCCTAAGAGCTGGGCAAATATTCATGAGGTCAGAGCCCTCCTGGTGCAGGCAAGACTCCTATTAGCCACAAGGCTGGGCTTGTCTGCAGAAGGACTGTGAGATTTGGCCCATTGGTTCTTTAAACTCTTGTCCTTGCACTAGCCCATAGCTAGCAGCGGATGTGCTGCGATACCAAGTGATTCTCCGCATGTGCAGACAGGCACTTAGCGCTTTCCTTAAACCTATGAACCCTTCCTTCAGCTCCAGCCAGAATTGATGGAGTGCAGCCAGCTTAAAAGGGAAAAAGCAGGCTGGATTTGGTAGCAAAGGGCCTTCTGATGCAAGTTACTCACGCTGTATTTTAGAGCTTATGGACTGGGTCCCCGAATCCATGCCCCAGTTCTCTTTACTATTGATACTTTCAGCTTTTAAGAGATGTCACGCACATTTTTCTGTTCCTTTCATCGGAGCGCTGTCAGATTCCTTCAGCAACACCTGCCACTGCTCTGAGAAGTGAAATGGGATTTAACTTTCAGTCAGCTGTCAGAGAGAGTCATTCTGAAGCCATTTCCAAGGCAGTTATTAGAACTGGATGCTCGGATCTGGAAACTAGCTAATGGAAGCAGGTGAGTTCTGCAGACCAGCTGAGCACTCCTTACAGGTTTATAAAACAAAGACCCTAAGCTACTTCAGTCACAGGATGGGTGGGCAATGGGTACCCTGGATCCAGGTGCATTCTCTCTTCCCTGCACAGAGAATCTCTACCAGATTTAGCTTCTCCTGGTATAGGAAGAAGTGTCACCTGCAACTTACGGCTCACTCCTGGTGTATATTTTTTCTTCCTTCCCTTCCTTCATTGCAGCGTAACGTGCCAAAACGAAGAGATAATCACTGAGTCTGGAAGGCAGGGAAAGGAAAGCAGTAAAGAAATGCGCATCTGTCATCTGATGCATTTGCAGCTAGCCGCCGGTATGAGTAAGACAGCGTGCTGAATTACAGCACGGGGAGCTGCGAGGGAAATGGAGCAACTGAAACAAAGTAAACAGCAGCGATGCCCAAAATGGCATACACAATGAGGATCAAATGAGTGCTCCCACAGGACCTGGGAAGCATCTGGTTTTTTTTAGGCTGCTGCATCCAGGTATTAAACAAGCAACCTTGCTTTCCAGCTCAGTCTATGTCAAGCCTTAGACAAGCTGAAATCATTACATGGAGCAGCATTCTCTCTGGGGATGCTGTGGCTGCTGACGACTAGAGGAAACTAGCACTAACGCACCCTTGCTGAGAGCAGCAATCCCTGCATTTGCTTTACCTGTTCAAATATTTGGCCACGTTTGGATCCGCTTCTCCTGCTTGCACTATGGGAACCACACTAAGAAGGGAGAAACACAGAGTGAATGGCTTTGGCAAATCTATTGGCTCTGAGCACACAGATGAACAGACTTGTCTCCGAGGTTAGAAGATGCTCAAAACCTCGATTAGTTAATAAGGAGTCTCTGTATTCTTCATGATGTAGATCGTAAGCACTGAAAACCTGTAGTTTTATGGCATGTAGGAGAGTTGGAACTTGTATGATAAAGTATCAGTATCAATGGTAACTCATAAGGATAACTATTGGTAGTGAATCCACCCCCTCAGTATGGGCAGGTCCTAATCTATTCTCTTTCCTCTTGCTCTGAGCATGAAGTTATTCTGCAGAGTTTATTGATATGTGCATCAATACAATTATACTAACTGACATTTAACAAGAAACCATAAGATATTGGGTTACTTGCTGCCCAGATATCATTGTTCTGTTGTTACTCCTATATATGTTAGCTTGCAAAAGGAGTTCTACAGCCACAGTCCTGGAGAGATGCCTCTGCACTTTGCTTACTGCTTCCAGAGTGCAGTGGTTAAAGCTGGCCTCTTGAAGCAGCTGCCTCAGATGCTGCAGGAGCTCTCAAGCCAATATTTCCCCCTCGTTCAACTGCAGTTTTGCTAAAATCTGACTTAAGACCAGTTGCATTGGATGCTGTTTTGCACGGCTCAATGGCTGCTGCAGCTATCTGGTCTCAGCGGATCTTTTCCTCAGTTTTATTCAGGTTATGCTAGCAAACACTTACCATCTCTCTGCTCTGCGGCAGACAGCTCTGGAGAAGTGAAGGGCAGCGCTACTCTTACCTCCTGACTGAAAGAAAATACATGAATGCCTTGTAACTGAAACTAGATCTCATCTCCTAGCTGCATAAAGTTTAGTAAGCTCATGACATCCTGCACAAAAGCAAGCCATATTTGACTCGCAGAAGCTATATTTCTCTTTGGTGCTACAGGTGTTAGGCATTTTGGAACTTATTTTAAATACAATAGAACAGCAAGTGTTAATCTCTTCCATCCTTTCAGGGCTGTTAGTTGTAGGTTCAAACCCCCCAAAGCGGGATGGAAGCATGTGTTGGCAGGACCTCAAGACCAACCTCATGTTTGGGTTTATTATGAACTGATAACTGGTTTTAGATTCAGTCATCAATCAAATCACCTAGCAAACCTTTTGACTTCAGTAATAAGCATAAGCAATACCTACAGGCAAAATGAAAGCAGTGAGAGGTGGAAGTTGTTCTGTGTATTTATCAATCCACTGCTCCAGCTCCAGCACTGGTTTTTCAGTAAATGAGGTCCGTTCTAGAGAAGCAAAGAGGAAGTGACTTAAATGCTGGCATGAATTACTTGCAAGATCCGTCTTGTTGAGCATGTTACATTTGTTGTATTAAATAGTCAAGGAAAGTGGCGTAATTGAGACTTGACTGCCGTAGACGCCAACTGCTGAGGCAAACACTAACAGAAGTTCACTACCAGCTTTCCTAAATACTTCCAACCCATGTGGGGGAAGTTTAAGTCTACAGCCATTATGTTAGAAAAAAGAACTGGAGGATTACTTAAGTGAGCCTCCCTGGCTGAAGAGATGGGGGTGGCAATGTTGGCCCCGACATCCTGCAGCATGCACTGGACCTGGAGAGAGCAAAAGGAAGAGGGGGGGAAAAAATGAAGGATATTTGCTACAGCCAAAGCACAGGCAA
The DNA here is from genome assembly GCF_000455745.1 of Alligator sinensis. Classification (NCBI taxonomy): domain Eukaryota; kingdom Metazoa; phylum Chordata; order Crocodylia; family Alligatoridae; genus Alligator; species Alligator sinensis. Next base: position 2,426,800 of record NW_005841833.1, on the reverse strand, counting down.
CAAAATTGCAATTGCAGAGATGATACTTGATGCTCTAGTGAGCCAGTGAAGAGGTAGCTTTATGTTCCAGAGCTGTAAATAAGCTGATATTGAACTCTTCTGCACTGTGTGGCTAATTAGTAAACCCCGAATGTACCTAGGCGGGAGCCGGTTTCTCCCTCCTCTCCATCCTCACTTCAGTATTTCTTCTCTCTCGATTTCAATCTAAGGATGCAAGACAGCAAGGCTGGTTTTGCGTGTTCCCAAGCGTGCATGAAAATGGATCGGAAACAGCTCTGTGATGGATTTGCTGCACAGCTGACTCGCTCCTCACTCTACTGGTTTCCTTCAGGGTATTGTTAAAGAGAAGAGATTTGTTTCTTCAAGTAATCAGAGCTGAGATTTTTCAAGTCAGCCGAAAGGGCTGGGATGCAGCATGTCAACTGCTTTCAGAGCTGCTGAGGGGATTCAGTCCAAGAGCTTCAGAACTCCACTGGTCAATAATGCAACTATAATGACTGTTAGATCCCCCATCCCCAAAAACATAGTTACTACTCACTTTGTGCAGTTGTTCGGCAAATATATGGCCACTTTCACTGCTTAATTCACTAGCAAGTCTAGAGTGAGAGAAAGCAGAGTAGTTAGTCATGGGGCACAAGAGTCCAATTTGGCATCTCTTCTATATTTACTGCTCATAACGACTGTATGTGCACTGGCTCGCAGGGACTGTTGCACTGCAACAACTAAGGGGTCACTTGTCCACAGGCTGATCATTTTTGTCGCTCAATCCTTCTTTAAAGGAAAACATCATGTGCACAAAGAACAGAATAAATGCAGCTAGGTACAAGCTGTTTCAGCTTTGCTGCATCCTTTCATCGTAAGAGGTTTCATAGCAACCACGACTGACTGTGGTGGTGTCAACTAATAGCAAAGTAAAAAAGATGAACTCCTAAGCACAGTGTCCCCTTTACAAAAGATCGGTAGCAACAGCATGGCATGAGCATCAGAACTTTGCTTTTGAGAGATGCTTCCCAGTTTTAAAAAAATATGCAGAGGCAAGCAAAGGTCAAATAACAGAAAATTTATAGTTTTGTTACCCAATAGCTGAACTCAATTCATCTGTTGTTCCCAAAGCTTCAAATACTTGATCGTCTTTTGACCTCCTCTCACCTGTGAATGTGCTGGAAAATCCTTTAAAAACAAGCCACAAACATGAAAAGGGTTTGGAACAGACAGGCCCACGACTGGAACAACTCGCTGCAGTGGCACTAAGCTGGGGCCTGCAGATGTGACAATCTTAGGTCTGTGTTACAGATGCAGGAGGGGGAGGTCTCTGCCTCTGTGTCCTTTAGAGACGTGCTGCACCCAGTGCACTGGTATTTCTCTGGTATGCTTCTTCCACTTGAACCTCCCTAGACCCTCCATCACTGACCCAAGGGTGGCTGTTCTCAGATGGCAGCCTTTTAAAAACAGATTTGAACGGGACACTGCAGAACAAGCAATTGGCCAGGGACTGCACTGCATCAAGCAGGGTTTAAACAGGGACGATGGATTCTCCCCCACCCACTACCTGGATTTGTTTCAGCGAGTCCTTTTTTCCTACAGGTTTGCTAGTCTCTTCCAGACCTACTCACGCCCCCTCCACCCCCCGGTCTTTGCTGTTCCAACTTCTCTCCCCTTCTTTTACTCTGCTTCCTGTGCATCTTCTCACCATGTCCCATACAAGTGAGCTCTAGTTCACAAAAGCTCATGCATAAATAAATATAATACCTATCATCTCCAGCTCAGGAAACCTTGTGTTCTCTCTCTGCCTACAGATTCATATAAATCTCTACCTTTATTCTCTATAGGTAAAGAACACAAGGTTTCCTGCACTAGAGGTTAAATCAGTCTCTATCTATTGTCTCTAGGGCAAGAAACCACATGCATGCTCTCTCTTGCACAAGATTTTCTGTGCTGAAGACGATTCTCTTTCTCTGCACAAGGTTTCCTGTACTGGAGGTATCTATATACAGATTAGGGATAGATATGTAGATCCCTGTAGATACAGAGTACAAGGGTTCCTGTGCTGGAGATCATAGAATCCTAGAAGTCGGGTCGGAAGGGGCCTTGTAGATCTTCAAGTCCGACCCCCTGCCTGGGCAGGAGGGAAACTGGGCTCAAGTGACCCCAGCCAGGTAGGCATTGAGCCGCTTCTTAAAGACCCCCAGGGTAGGAGCCAGCACCACTTCCCTTGGAAGTTGGTTCCAGATCCTAGCCGCCCTGACTGTGAAGTAGTTCTTATGGACATCTAATCTAATCCTACTCTCCAACAACTTGTGGCCGTTATTCCTTGTTATCCCGGGGGGCGCTAGGGGAAACAAGGTCTCCCCCAAACCCTTCTGGTCCCCCCTAGTGAGCTTATAGATGGTCACCAGGTCCCCCCTCAGCCTTCTCTTGTGAAGGCTGAACAGGTTCAGGTCCCGTAGCCTCTCACTGTAGGGCCTGCCCTGTTGTCCCTAGATCACACGGCTGGCCTCCTCTGGACCCTCTCCATGCTGGCCACATCCCTCCTGAAGTGGGGTGCCCAGAACTGGACGCAGTACTCCAGCTGTGGCCTGACCAGGGCCGCGTAGAGGGGGAGGATCACCTCCTTGGCCCTACAGATTAAATCAGTGTCTATAGGTAGATGCATCTATATCATCTCCAGTGCAAGAAACCTTGTTGCACGCTCGCTCTCTTGTACAAGGGTTGCTGCATTGAAGACGATAGCTATCCGTCTTCTGCAGCGCAGGAAGCCTTGTGCTCCGTATCTCTACGCTGATTACAGACAGAGGTGTAGCTCTCCATAGGGCAGAACACAAGGTCTGTGCGCTGGAAATGAGACCTCTCCATCTCTTCCTCTCATCTACAGGGCAGGAGACCGTGTGCATGCTCCCTCTCGCTCCCCTGCACCAGATTTCCTGCACTGATTTATCTGTCTGTCTGTCCATTTATCGATCACCTCCAGCGCAGGAACCCTCGTGCTGCATCTCATCTCTACAGACCAGGGGTAGAGATGTCCATCCCCACAGACACTGAACACGAGGCTCGTGTGCTGGAGATTCAGTCAGTCCGTCTGTACGCAAGGAGCTCTCGCTCGTCTCCAGCGCAACAGCCCTCGTGCTGTCTCCCTCACAGTTCAATCACCAGAGATGACCTCCACCCACCATCCCCACTGCGGGACGCCTCGCGCACGCTCGCGGCCCTGCACACGGTTCCCTGTGCTGCAGACCCTATGGATGCACAGGCCTCTCCGGCCCCTCTGCCCCGCGCGGGGCCGCTACCTTTGTCCCCGGTGCGGGTGTAGACCCGCGGGGCGGGCCTGGCGGGCGGCTCCGCCCCGGCATCCGGCGGGACCGGCGCCCCGCTCG
>NW_005841833.1:2357658-2422981 GCF_000455745.1 Alligator sinensis | reverse complement strand
TCCGCGCCGCCCTGCCAGGTGAGCGGCCCGGGAGGGGGTTTGGGGAGGGAAGGGGGTTTTTTCAAACCTATTTTGGGACCTTTTCAGTATCCAGGTGCACGACCCGGCCCCGAGCGCTTTGCGATAAAGATCAGTCACCTCCTTGCTGGAGGAGAGGAGCGGCGCGGCGCGGCGGTGGAGCAACCGTGTTGCGCAACGCGCCCTCACTCCCAGTGGCGGGTCGAGCGTGGGAGCCGCGGCAGGCGACGCTCTGAGCAGTATACAAGCGTCTCTCGAAGGGGGTGATGAGCGAGCCGAGATCCGGCCCTGCAGGAGGGGTGCGGCCCTGGGAGGGGGGTTGGCTGCAGCCCGGGCTGGGGTTGTGTCGGTGTCGGCACTAATGGGGCGTCGCACCAATGGTGAGAGGGTCTCGCTGCCACTATCGTGGTCGGGCTCACGCTGCACTGAGGGTTAGGAAGGAATTTGACCCCGTGGATTGCGGGGGGTGGGTCAGATACCTTCCTCTGTCAGGGGGGCACGGCCTCTGCTGGGATCTCGTGAGCGCGTCATCGAAGCAGGGCGCTGCGGTCCCCCTGTGGCAGGCTGGGGGGGGTGATGTCTTGTGCCGTGTCGGGGTGGACGATAGTTTTGCTAAGAGGTTAGACTGGGTTTGTATAGGCTGGTTTGGGTGGGGATGGTCCTGCCCAGCGCAGGGGTTGGACCTTGGGAGGTCCCTTCCACGCCACTGCTGGGCAAGGCTCTGGTCCTGGGACCCGCAACCGCGTTGGGGCCACGGTGTCAGGGGACGGCTTAGTCCAGAGCTGGGTGGGAAGGAGGCTGCTGCCAGGTCACCCTCTGGATGCACGTCGCGGTCTCCTTGGCCAGCCTGGGAGGACGATGGGGGAGAGGGGTGCCCTGTCGTGTCGGCGCTCGCTGGCTGCTGCTGGAGGCTGCAGCTGGCTGGTCTTGGCGGGGGTTTCCTTGACACGCACGGGCCTGTCTCAGGCGGGGAGTTGGGCTAGATGACTTCTGGAGGTCCCTTCCAGCCCTATTTCTCTGTGATTTCTATAAGTCACTTGGCTCGGATCCCAGCACGTGCATTATGGAGCGCCACACCAGGTGTCCGGCGCTAGGCTATTCATGTTGTATCTGCAAAGATCAAAGCGCCCTTCAGTCAGGCGTCCCGTCGCCTAAAGCATCCGGTAGCAGCCTCCTGCTTTGAGGGGGGCCCTGGAATATCTCCCCTGACTACGGCTGTCCCACGGCCGCGTCTGTGCGGCTCGTATGGTTCCAGGCACTGGTGACGTGCTTGCGTCTCGGTTCCTGTCCTGAAAAGCACAGGAGGCGCGACACAACGGGAAGCCCAAAGGCAGGAACAGAAAAACCAAGAAAAGCTTGTCTCTTGGTTTAGTCTTCCTGAGTCCCTGGTCATCCACATATCCCTGTGAAGCGGGAGAAACCGTTCTTGTTCTCCTCTCAAAATATCTCTGGTTGAAACTTGCTTTGTAAATGTTTGTCTGCCGCTGTGTGCTTCCCTAGGTGACTTGGAAGAATCGAAACCTCCAAGCCTAGAACAACTGGACAAACTGCGGGAGTTTGCTGGGATCGCCCATGGAGCCCCAGCCGCAGAGAGTCTCGCCACCCTGGCATTTCTGTATCTGTACCTGGCAATTTCAGCTAAATACGGGTGAGATTGCTTGTGCCTGGATAGGAATGTAACATAATGTCCGGGGGATGCAGTGTTCCCCGCTGACTCTTTTCTTGGAGAGCTACAGGAACCTGTTAAAACTATAAGGTTGCAATAAAAATAGAGAAGAAGCAGGGGGGAGGGGAAGAATGTACTTTGTAGTCTTAGAATTTACCTTGGAGGAACTCTTTGAAGTTAAGTAGCATTGAGTGGGTGGGAAATTGGCAGGGCTGAGCCCCAAACAGAAAATCTAGAAATTGGGTGAATTGTTCCATGAAATGTTCTAGGCTCCTAAGCATGGTTACCGAGGGAGCTGACAACAGTACAGGCTATTGAAAAGGCCCTGAATGTGATGTGATCTGGCTGCTAATGATGTCATGACTCATCAGCTGTAGCAAGAGAGGCTGAATCCCGAGCTCCGTTTCAGCAGTGAAATAAAGCATTATACAAGTCTGTAGCTACACAGGACTTTGCATCAAGTTTGCTGTGGGCTCCTTGGTGATAGCTGGAGTCTAGCTGTGTTCCTCAGCTGAAAACTGGAGGTCTTCACTGCGTCTAAGCTACAGAGACTTGCCTTTAGCTGTTAGTGCTAGGAGTCTGATACACAGATGAGCAGTTCCAGAGCTGTCCAGGAGACAGCAGCAGTGGACAAACGTGCATGGCCACATACTAGCCAGATAGTCCCTTGCACCGGGATGTGCTGAACGTAAACCTGTTCCTGGTTTTGGATCAATAGGCTGCTCTTGGAGCTGTTGTAAATATTTTTAAGGTACCTTCCTGAGCAGGTGTGGGCAAAATGCGGGCCGGATGCAGCCCGCCAGGCCATTCTCTCCGGCCTGTGGGGCCCCTAAAAAATGTAGGAAATGAATATTTAGCTGCCCTCGGCTGCCTGTCACGAGGCCCTCGATGGCCTGCCAAAACTTGGTAAGCGGCTGTCCGCCTGAAATAATTGCCCGCCCCTGTTCTAGCGCAATGGATTTGCAAGGCTGGTCAGCTCCAGTATCTAAAAACTTTTACTGAGGACAGACTCTTTGTACCGATTGCTACCAGCTATTGAGCAATTGCTTTGCTGCAACATCTGTGTTGTTGCACAAGCATTTTCGTATTCAGGAATGTTTCTGGCACCTGATTTCTCCCTGGGATTTCGAAAATGCAAAAAACAGCCACACGTTAGTCCACATGTCTAGCTTCCAGCCTGCTTTTGCTGTGGTAGCAACGTTGGGTTGCGGTGGCTGTTGAGGTTCATGTTTGAATGTGGCATTCGGTGTCTTAGCCAGTCTCTTTCTGTTCCAGGGAGGTGCCCAGCATGGATATAGTCGTGTGGTCTGAGCTGCCCACGGGTGCCGGGTTAGGCTCGAGTGCTGCCTATTCTGTTTGCTTGGCAGCAGCCCTGCTGACTGCTTGTGGAGCCATTGGCTGTCCGCTGGAGGAGGGCAAGCCCACAGCCAGGTGAGGTGTCTAGTGAAAGCATGAAACTGAGATAGCCACGTAGGGAGCACTGAGCTAAGGAGGGGTAATTGAAGACTGCTTTTTTCCTTCACTTTGTTTTCCCTGCTCTCCCAGCCACTGCTTGTTGTCAGAGCACTGGGATATGAAATAGGAGTTGGAGACATCACCTGTTAAATACAAATGCTCAGAAGGGAGGGTCTGAGGCAGTGGCTGACATGACTAGGCAGGTACACAGAGCTGGTACTGCGGTGCTGAATCTGTCAGACCTTCCGCACATGTTTCATTGTGCGTATAATCTGTCTGCACGGCACTCTGCGGGTCACAACCGTTGTAGAGCTCCCCCAGCTGAACGTTCACCAGGCTGTTGTATTTGAGGCCCAGGGTCCTCTCAGAAGGAGGGTGGGCTGCTAGGCTTCCCTTGGTCTGAGCAGGCTCCTGCACTGGGTGTTCCTGTGGTCTGTCTGGGCACAGGCACCCTGTTTTTTGAGCCACTGCAGGAAGGACTAGCGTGGCCCGACTGCCACCACCTCCGCTACCTGTGACCGTCTTCGGAAGGGTTTCACAAACCGATCGCTCTTTGCTTTCACAAGCCTGAGGAACGTGCGGGTCGTGACAGTCTGTCCCCACCTCTCGAGCATTCTCTGGACTTTGTGGCATCCTCTCTTCAGTCTGAGATCCTCTCTTCCCTGCCTGCTGTCTTGCCTGTGTCACTTCCTGGACTTGGAGAGTTGTTCCCAGGCAGCTGGTTTCCTTTCATGCTCCTTCCTAAGCTTCCTCTTTCGCAGCAGTCTGAGAGAGACCCTTTTTCTTAACCTCCCAGTCCCCTTATCAAGTGCCACTGCCCAAAAGGTTCGGTTCCCCACATAGGGGATCTCTTGCTTAATAATTTCCCTGCCTCCAGAGTTTGGGAGAAACAGTTTGCCCTGTGTAGGAGCCAAGGCTGTTGTATTTAAGACACGATCATCAAAATCAAAGTAGTGAGACCTTCTCCTGACAGCTCTGAGCCAGGGGCAAGGATTTCTCTTGTCACTTGATGTTGGTTTTATACCTTTAGGAAGCTAAGAGAACAGGAGTTGGCACCCAAACCCCAGATCCAGAACAGAATTTGCCATCTTGGACACACAGCTTCTAGTATTAAACCCTTCCTAACCTGCATGGAAACAGTCCCCAGAAAGTTTCACGCACACAAAATCCCTGGTCCCAAACTAGGCAAGTGGCACAAATCTCTTCAACCTTCTCCTGTGGTTTTTCAGCTGCAGTTTTACTGCAATGTAATTTTCAGTTAAGAAGTAAAGGAAACTTTTTGAGGTGTCGGCTTTCACGTAACATCACGCTTTTTCTCTTTTTGCAGTGTTCTGACTTTTGCAAGAAGGGGTCTCAGCATTTCAGCCCAAGAACATTAGAGGTCATTTATGATGAAGACCAGTTTTACTTTGACCAGTGGCATTTGTGCGCGCTGCATCCCAAGTGCTCTGCTAGCCAAATATCAGCAAATGAGGTCAAAGGGTGCAGATAAAGAGCTGATTTTTGGATGAGCTCTGAAGAGGAGAGTGGAAACTGCTGGGGGGGGCGGGGGGAGGGCACTTAATATTTCTGCCTTTCATTTGCATGGTTCAGTGACTACACTCATTGTTGCACTTAGGAGTGTGTGATGCCTGCATGAAATCGATGTTCGTGCCTCTGCCCCATCATGTAATTACTATTCTGGTCCTTGTACTCTAAAAACCTGTCAGATGCATGTTCCCCCTGCTTTGATCTGCTCAGACTACAATTGATACGGAGACATCTGATATTAATATCGCTGTCAGTGCGCGGTACGCTGTTGGAACAGTTGCTTAGAGTGTTCTGGGAAGGAGAGGTTTGCAGAGCTCCCAGCACATGCTGCAGCCTGCCTGGAGAGTGTGTATGTGTGTGTGGACCCACTAAACATTTCTCTCTCTCTCTCTCTCTCTCTCTCTCTCTGTGTGTGTGTGTCATGGGGTGAAGAAAAAGATGGGGTGGCTCATAAGGCAATAGGCTGTTTGTTCTGATCCAGGCTAGTAGTGTCTTGGGGAAGGGTGTTGTAGACCTGCTTACAAGTCTCTGTTTCCCCCAACTATCTGCTTTGTTAATGGTTACTAGAGAACAGATCAAGAATGGCCGGGGGATGTGGAATATGGTGTTCTTGGTAGGTTTGTAGCAGAGGCTCAGCCCTGAAGCAGAGTGGAGAATGACTTTGTAACCGGGCAGTCTGCCCATGTTGTTTGTCTTGCAGTAGTGCCTGCTGTTCCCTCAGTCCTCGGTGTGTCGGACAGAGCCAGTTCTCATAACACCTTGATTTAAGAATCTCCAAGCAGGTGCGACTTGTGTTGTGCTGCTGAGTCATTGCTCTATGCTGAGCCATGCAGCTAGCTTCCTGGATGTCTATTAGAAAAATGCCCTTTCTCGGCTCCAAGTCCATGCTCAGATTATCCGAGCCCAGCACAGCCTGGGACGTTACTACATCCTAAACATCAAGGTGCTTAATGGAAATGTTAACTTAATTCTAACGATGTTTCCTGACCCAGTTGTGAGGGGTGTGAGATTTGAGCAGCTGGCAAATGGAGGGAGGAATTGTGCTTGTGAAATGCTACTTTTAATATTCCTTCTCGCCTCACGAATTCTGCATCTATAAATACGCCATGCTGAATTGCAAGCACTTGAAAGGGGAGAGAGTGTTTCTCTGAAGGCAGAGGCAGGCTGTGTAGCCTGTATCTAAAGCTTAAGCTGCTCTGGTCCTGACTTATTCCTGTTGATGCCCTGTCACCGGGTGCTCTTTGGGAGTGATTCTTTCCCGGCCATCCCTGGAATAGTCCTTTGGGTTGTTTTGCATTGTTCTGCTGTCAGCAAAGATGTTGCCAAGTATCTGGTCTTGGACTCTCTTACTGGGCATCCCTTATTGCTGCTTGATTTTTTTTTAAAATTTTTTTTTTAAGGATGATTTTCTTAACGTTTGGGTTCCCCCTGACCTTTATTTCTAAAGGGGATTTTCTCTCTTGTCCATAAATGGGAAGGTATCAGGCAGGAGCTTACCACCTGGCTCTGAAGCATCACTTATCGTGCTATCCAGCCCCTTCCTGTGCGGGGGTTCAATCAGCCGGCACCATGGCTCTGTCTACAACCTTCAGGAGCTCCTCCCAGCTTTTGCTGCATTATCCGTACTCTGAGCAGCCCCAGCTCTGGCGAGCATCTTCCCCTCTGTTCTCAGGGCTGTGCTCCTCTTCTGCCATGTGCTGCTCTTACGAGGTCACCTGCTAAAGCTTCCTGCTAAATAATTAGCACAGCATGAGGCTCCATCACACCTGGGGCTTCCCACTCCACGGACCACACTTGAGCCTGCTCTTCTGGCACCACCTGCCCTTCAGGGCTCCCCTTGTCTCTGTTCTTTGTTTCTCACCTGTTGTGTTTTTAAGCTGTTTTCTTTCCTTTCAGGTGGACGGAGAAAGAGCTGGATTTAATTAACTGCTGGGCCTTTCAAGGGGAGCGCGTCATCCATGGCAATCCTTCTGGGGTGGATAATGCTGTTGGGACTTGGGGTAGGTTGTTTTTGATTGCTGTTCCTCCTGGCTTCTGAAAGGTCATGGTGTCAATTCTGGCCCATATTCCCTGCACTGGTTTGGAGCGGGGAGGGAGGAAGGGCTACGTGCCAGTCCTGTAAAGCTCCTGATGGCAGATAGAGGCTCCACTCGATGGGGAAATTCTGAAGCAGAAATTCTGCACAAGATAGAGGTGGTCATGAGTGCTGCAGTGAAAGCCAAGGGCTTTTCAGGCTTCTACCTGAATCCCTGGGCCATCTGATTCAGGGTAGATCATGTAGCGAGGCATGAGCATCTCCATCAAGCTTCTGAGTACACTGAAAAGGCATCCAGAATCCAGCCTGCAGCTTTGCTGACCTTCACCAATTGGCATAAAGTCTGACTCTTGGCAAAGGCTTGAGTAGAAAAAGATGAGCAAACCTTCCTGCAGTATCCAGGGAATGGGTCTGTTTTGATCCATTTCCCTTGGCTTTACCAGCCTCTTCTAGAAGAGAAGGGCCGTGGTGTTGGCAGAGAACAAAGGGGTGATGTTTTCTCCAGAGCAAACCTGCTATACAGTAACAGTTCATTATGAACCAGGTAAAGTAGCACATGAGGCAAAGAGTGGGGAAGAGGGAGAATCGGGTCCTGATCCTAGCTTTGTCATTGGGGATTGGGTGTTACCATCCTGTGCCTCAGTTTCCCCATTTGTCAAGTGTGAATAATACAGACCAGAAAGCCTAGTGCATTAGATGTCTGAAGTACTTTACAATCTTACCTCACTTATCCCAGTAGGAGGGGAGAACCTTGCTGCAGGTGTCCGAAATGTAAAATTGTGGAGGCCTTGCACACGCATGAAAAACAACCGCAACCCAGATGAATGCATTGCAGCTGTGTGGAGGCTTAATTAAGATATGCTTCAGAATGCACTATCAGTGCGCTGCAGTACTTTGTTTAAACAGTCTTGCTAACGAGACCCAATTACAGCAGCAGCTCTCTCATTTCATTGCAAAATGGGGGAAATGAAAATCTTTCAGCTAGTGCCCTCTCTCTGCATTGGCGTCAAAAGCAAAGAATCCTTGGGTGGATTTAGACTCGTTATTTGATTTTTATTGTAGATCAGTGAAGATTTTATTCTAACTAAGCTTTCTATGCCTTCAAATGCCTTTCAGTTTGACAGTCTAGCACCACTAAGAACAACACAGAAACGCACCAACTTTATTCACACCATGTGAAAATCTGCCTTGTTCTTATGCCTTTGTTCCTTGTGGTTACCTACTCTGTAGTGGGTGAGGTGGTAAAGGTGAAAAGCTCTTATATGTATGAAAATAGTGCGTTCTCTCCAGGTATACTGTGTACTAAAACTGCATTTTGCTTTAGGTGGAGCTCTCCAGTACCAGTCAGGAAAAATCACACCATTAAAGAGGTAATGCGAGTTAATAATGTGGATACGATAAGTGAAACATGCCAAACTTAACACATCCCTGTAGTGTCAAGGCACGAGGGTAACAAAATGCTGAGCAGAGCAGTAGAAGAAGCGGACCAGTCTGCTGGATGGGGCCTGCGGTAGCTTTAACACTTCTAGCCAATTTTGTCCTGGTAGGAAAAGAGTGAGATCAGGGATGTTGGGTTCCTGTCTGAAGTTAGACAAAACCAACACAGGGAATCAATATTAATTTCATGGCCCCATGGGCAGTGGCATCTGGTCTGCTCCTGACAGCAAATGACTTTCTTTTTTTCTCTTTTAAAGAAGCCAATAACCCCCCTCCCCACAAACCTTCCTGCTTATAGGATTTCAGAACAGTGCAAAAACTGAGCTGCAGAGCCCTATAAAGGGAGACCAGCTCCAGGTTTCACACACTCCCTGTATATGATCGTCTTGTTCTGGAGGGGGCTGGTGTGAAAACAAGGTGGTCTGCTGTGACCGAGGTCATGGTGCGGTAGAGGGGAACAGGTGCAGCTCCTTGACTCTCTGACCTGCTTTGTTGCAGCCTGTATACTCCCAGCCTAGGCTCTTTGCCATCAGTGAAAGCTTAGCACCTCCTTCAGATGAAACATGGAGGATTTTTTACTGAGTGCCTTCACTTTTTTTTTTATATTTAAATCACTGTCATAACCCCTATATGAAGCAAATTAACCAGCTTTTTTTTGCTAAAATGATCTTCCGTGAAATATGTGGCTGCCAATGTCAACACTATTAGGCTTCAAAGTGAACGACTCAGTGAAATAAATGGCCTCTCATAGTAGTTGCAGGCCATCCACAAATACAGGAAGCATCACGGCATTGCTTCAGTCTTGACTTGTGTTTTCAAGTTAGTTTGTTGGCCAGAAGGGCAGAGCATATAATTAAAAAGATATGGAGGTTTGAGATTGCAGAATCATGCCAGCACTTGCAGCAGTGGAACAGCTGATACAGAAGCCCTATCTATATCAAAATATAAATACATGCATGAAGGTGGCGTGACAGTGTCCTGGGTCAGGAAAAAGGGAGCCGGGGGAAGTGGAACAAATCAAGGAAGCTGTGCAGTTACTGGAAAACGAATGAACCTCAGAGCCTCTGTTCTTGCTTTCAGGGTGCCGACTCTGCGAATCCTGCTGACCAACACCAAAGTGCCTCGAAGCACCAAGATCCTGGTGGCTGGTGTTAAGGACAAGCTTCTCAAGGTGCAGTGTCTCTTTTGATTTTCTCTGGTAGGGACCTGGGACAGAGCTTGTTCACTAAGCCAATGCAACGGCATCTGGACTGGGCATTGAATGAATGGCAGCGTGGAGGGAGGGGGCCTGCATCCATGAGGAACTTCAAGGTCCTTGTTATCTGCTGCTTAGTGGTGTTTCGCTGTTTTCCCTTGCTGTGGCAAGGCCAGGAAGCAGGAAGGAAGAACAGACTCCCAGCCCAAGGGATGGGGTAGGTCCACAGCATCTCGCTGAGGCAGCACTTTTAATATGACCGTCACTCTATAGAGTTCTCTCTCGCCCCAGCAGAGTCAGCTTCTTATAATCACTCCTACAGGACTCATGGGTGTTTCTGTTGTCCTGGCCCACTGGAGTGGAGACTTGTGTATTGATTTCTCTCATTAATCTGCATGATAATCAAGCATAAATCAAAGCCCTGGCCTAGGGCTTCATCCTCTTAGCTAAAAATTAGGACCGTGCCTGACTCTTCAAGCTTTTGTTGTATGGTAATCTGGCAAATGCTGGGCATTTTGGAAAGCAGACCTTAAAAAATATCTTCTTTGGATTTATCTTCTGGTTTTACAGCCCTTTAGTGTTCCCTTCCTTATAGCGTCCTCTTCACTTAAGAGCCTGGAAGCATAGCTCGGGGAGAACGTCAGTGTTTGTTAGAAAATCACCTGACTCCTGACGCTGGAGCTTTGAGAAACTTGAATATCAGGTGTCTGGCTGCAATATTGCTAGAGTCTGCAGTTCTGAAGTACCCTGTCTTGTGGCTGAGCTCACATCTCTCTCTGTTCCCTCTGTCTCCCCCAGATGTGACCAGCTTGCCTAATTGGCTGCATGTTGAAGTGGATGTCCTCAAGGGTGGGTTGGGACAGGGCAAGGCATCTCCCAGCCCCAACAGCACAATGAGGATGCACAAGAGCCCAGACCCATCCTCATGTCTCTCATCTGCTTCTCGCAGTTTCCTGCTATAATGAACCCCGTGCTCGACTCGATAGATGCCATTTCTCATGAGTGCGAATGTGTTCTGGAAACAATGGCTGTGAATCCATCACTGGAGCATTACCCAGTCCTGGAGGTAAGGGTCTCTTCCGCCTGTATTTTTAGACCCTGTTATAGTCACCCATCAAAATGTCATTTAAAGAACATTAAGATCGGGAGAGACTTTCGATGGCAGGAAATGTTCACTTCAAACTGAACCGCAACATATTCTGCCTTTGTTAACACTTTCCCTCCCTCTGAACTAGTTGAGAGGCTATCTGCTCCCTCATCAGAGCAGATGTGTATAAAATGCATTCACTCTCGTTATATCAGTGTCATATACTTCATTTCCCTTAGTTGAAGGGTTGAGTGAGTTTTGGATCCAAATTTCATCTCCTGCTGAACCATTTGCACTCGGATGCCAGCAGCGTCCGGATTGGAAATTGCTGGCTGTCAGCAGTGTGAATGGTAGCTTTACAAAGCCAAAAAAGAAGTGCAGAATCCAGCGTCCCCTGGTTTTGATGGACTGCATATAACCCAACCCCCACCATTTTGTGCTCATCCTGTCTGCTGGCTCAGGAGAGTGGTTAACAAACGTGCCCAGCACTGGCCTGACATTTGATGCGTGATGTGAATACAAAGCTCTAGGTTCATTTGGGCTCTGTTTAAAGCCCAGGGAGGCTGGCATAGGGGAAACTTTTCCAAAGGAAAGGAGGGTTCTGCAGTGGTGTCTTCGCTGTCCATAGGACATGCTCATCCTTAGTCTGCATATTTTGGGAATTCATTTCCCAGGCTGAAATGTGTCCCAGTGGGTGCAGGTGGATAAAACCACCTTTGTGGAGGAACACCACAAGTCCCACGAGTGAAATGCTGAACACTTAGGATGATCAACAATTGCTTTGGGGGACTTCTTTTGACCAGAGCTCTGGGAATTGCAGTAGCCCTACCTTGCTCTAAGGGGAGCAGGCTAGAGGCATGGGTGGAGGGCAAGGCATCCTGGTCCTTCTGCCTTGACCCAGGTACACACAACCCAGTGTGTTAGGGGCGGTGTGGTTCTTACAGAAGCTGCCTTCGCTGGGAATGGAGATGCTCTGTTCCCAGGCTGTGCTTGCATTTGGTTTTCAGCTGTGCACCATGATAGCAGAAGGACTTAGTGCTCCTAGTCGAGACAGGCAAGTCTTCTGTGCTATCTGCTAGCTGGAGCAAGAGATCTTATATTCTGGTTCTGTTCCCAAAGTTGCACTGCTCCATGTCACCCCAGCAGTTCACGTCACTTTGGTGTCCCTTCTGTCCGTCAGCTAATGGGAGGTGTGGGTGACAAGGCTGAGGTGCTTTGAAATCCCCCAAGTGATAGATGCCAGAGCAGTCCTGTTTGCATTTCTGCGAGAGCGAACACTGCTATGACAGCCGGTTTCTGTTTGTCTCATGTCTGGAGAGCCCACAGAAGCACGGCTGATTATATACAGCATACATGTATCTCTTTGGCTCTTGCCGTAGCTGAAATGCGCAGTTCTGGCTGCCTTGTGTCTGAGCCGTCGAACTAGTCTGCTGTGTCATAAGCTGTCATCTGATTCTGGCAGCTTTTGGATGGGAATATGACAGATGTCTGGGATCCTCATAGACAGCGCTGCACCCTGCACTTAGGCATATTCAGAGGCCCCTCGATGGACATCTGTCCAAT
The DNA here is from genome assembly GCF_000455745.1 of Alligator sinensis. Classification (NCBI taxonomy): domain Eukaryota; kingdom Metazoa; phylum Chordata; order Crocodylia; family Alligatoridae; genus Alligator; species Alligator sinensis. The sequence continues at coordinate 2,410,995 of NW_005841833.1, read as the reverse complement.
CCAGCACACAGAACTCGTAGCACTCGTGCTAAATGCTGCAGGTTAATTCATCTTCCGTCTTTTATCTAAAATCCAGGATAAACGTGGGGAGTGGGGGCTGGAATAATTGCATGTCATCCAACTCCCACCTTGTCCTTGCATGAGATCTGTGCGTGGCTGCAGAAGGAACTGACTGTGGTTGGCACCTGCCACATCACGTGGCACCTTCCCGCCCTGCGCGGTAAGAGCGTGTCAAGTGAAACGTTTTCGGTGAAGAATGGGCACCGCGCATCGGGGAGAGGCAGTGCAGAGACGCCTCCTCGCGGCACCGACTGAAGGGACCGGCTCTGTTTGAAAGTGAGGCAAGAACTTCCAGGGGAACAGCCTGCCATGGTCCTCACTTCCCGTGGCCGGCTCTCATGTTGACGCATGTAGCCGTGTTCTGCCACCACACTGTGGTCCCATGTTGTGAAGACCTCCTGCTGAGGCTGCCACCTCTCGGGGGTCTGAAAAGGGTGACAGTGCTGCGAGGAAGGCCCTTAGGAGACCTCGGATGGCTTCCTGGCTCTGGTGCACGACTTGCTACGTGATCTTGGGCCAATCACTTCGCCTCTCTGCCCCTTGTTTCCCTGTCGGTGCCACGATGGCAGTAGTCCTGCCGGCCCTCCACCCCCACTGGGTCTTGTCGTGACTGTTCAAGCTGTGCTATGTCTACACTACAGCCTGTCGCGTCAGGCAGAGCTACCCACGCCAGCTGTGCAGCAGCTCATCGCTCGGGCTGCAAAACCATCCCAAGGGGCAGGTTCAAATAGGTCACTTTGCCCCCTACACTGCCACTAGTACCGGAGCCAGCCCCTCGCCTCACGGCAGACCTGGCCTAGGACCGCCTCAGGACAAGGGATTTCTTACACTGCCTTTGACAGCACATAGCATAGCTGGCCCCAGTCTTGTTTGGGGCCTTGATGTCCTGCTGTAATTCAGGGCAGTCTGTTTCGGTCCTGAGCTCCTCGCTCAGGACTATGGCTAGGTAGAAGCAGCCCTGGGAGGGGGAGCAGGAGAGGTGGGTCGCACTCATTTTGCCAAAGGAATCGGGGTTGGGAACATCCTTCTGGCTCTCCTTTGAGGAGGTTGCTCAATCTCTGCCCCCTCCGCTTAGCCGACCTGCTAATTATAATGGTGCCTGTCCATGTACACTTTAATTAACATCCTGGTGTGCAGCCTTCCAGGGCTGCGGCTGGACCGTTCCCTTCTCTCAGCCACTTTTGTCTCATTACCCCATTTTTCAGTGCTCGGCAGGTAATTGTCTGGGCCTTGGCTACGGCAGCCTGTCAGCCAGCTGCTCCCTTTTCTCATTTAACTCCTTTCATCCTGGGTTTGTGTTTCAAAAAGGTCTTGTTATTCTCCCTTGCATTTCTGTGAGGGGGTGTCCAGCACTGGCCCGTTGGCGTTGAACTCTGCAGTTGCAAGCATGAGCAACATGTTCTTCTTGCCCTGGAGACCCCCTGGCCCCTTGCCTATCCTACCAGGATACCCACTAACCTGAGGTGTGCCCGCTGCCGGGGGAAAGGGGCTTGTTCAGTCACTGTGGGCTGCTTGGTCCTTGGCATCTCTGAACCTGTCGTTCCGTCTTGGCTTTGTGGCATGGACGTGCGCATACTGGGATTGGGTGGAGGCTCTTGCTAACTCATGGCCAGTGAATGGCCATCTCATTCAGGCCTGGCCTGGGTTGATTTTTTTTTTTGTTTTGTTTTGTTTTGCTCTTCTGAAGGTGAAGGGTCCTGCATCGTGGTCGTGGTCTCCTGGCACACTGAGGCCTTTCTGCTACAAACAACTCAGTGTAGAACAACAGAGCTCAGTACCTAATACTTTGGTTTTGGAATGAACGACCTTGGGATTCAAGCCGTTTGCAATAGAAAATATCATCTCTGCTTGGAAAAAGCCTGTTCTGCACTTGCATGTCCATAGCTTGTCTGAGATATGGCAGGTTGAGAGGAACCTCCAAATGTCAATTTGGCCATGGCCTACAGGTGCCTAGAGTACCTGTCTCAAGGTGCTGAGAAGGTCCCATCATTTGCCCAGCCCTGTGCCCTGCGGGGGAGGGAGAAGGGAGTGCATCATGTCACTGTCCCTTTGACTGTGCCACTTCTGACATGTTGCATCACTTGCCTCATGGTCTTTGTTATGTTGGATGGATGGCAGGATTGGGGATAGTGACTGCCAGGAGCAGCAGAGATCCCAGCAGGATCCTCTCCCCAGCTAGGGAGGGGTTTTCAGTGTGTCCTGCCCAACACAGGCCTAGCAGGGGAGAAATGAAACTGGTTAAGACCCCTCAGAGAGCTCACTGGGACCTCCACAGGGCACCAGACAGGTTATGCAACACGTTGATATTGTTACATCCATAAGAGGACGGAGGCAGCGCAGTGGCCGTGAGCTGCCTGGGGTGCTTGCAGACGTGGCCACCTGGCTCGGTGTTGCTTGCTCCTGAGAAGCAATACGCTGCTAGTGAGATGGTCCTTTTGTCCTTGTCTCTCCTAGGTGTTCCAGAGCCCGGGCCAAGTGCCGGTGACTCGGACTCAGCGGTTCAAATCTTCGAGCTTTGCTGCTGGCTTTGGGAAATCCTATTTCATTGATTTTGGTTTTTTTTTTAAAGGACCTGCCTTTGAGAGACCACCGCAGCCTCCTGGTGGAGTTCCTTACGTCTGTGTGACTTTCTCTTTCAAGGAGCTGTTCGATATCAACCAGCATCACTTGAATGTGATTGGCGTCGGCCATTCCTCATTAGACCAGCTGTGCCAGGTGACGGCCTCGCACGGGCTGCACAGCAAGCTGACCGGTGCTGGCGGAGGCGGCTGCGGCATCACTCTGCTGAGACCAGGTCAGGAATCCTTTGCTTGCTACGGTTCATTTCACCCTTAGTCTTCCAGCAAGCTCTGAAAGGCAGGATTGGTTAAAAGCAAAACCTTGTGCCACATCCTTTAAATCCATTCGACTTATACCAAAGGTAAGCCCTAACTTCTGTTTATAGCACTCTTTTGCATTTCACAAATAACCCCATGAATCCAGGTGGCTTTGTATCCCAGTCCTGCTGAGATGTCAGCTCTTCAGAGGTGCCGACTGTCAGAGCCAAGCCTGGCAGGGTATACTTTATGAGTGCCCGAGGTGTCCATAAATTGTAAATGGAGGGAGGCCCAGACTTGCCCTTGTGTGCTAGGAAAGATGTATTTCTGTTGAGGCCCATCCCTTGGCAGCCTAGCTTTGCATATTCAGAGACCATCATTGAAGTGGGCACCCAGTGGTTGGACTCTGTACCACTAGGACTTTGTCGCAGGATTCTGCTTTTGGAGCACACCGGTCTGAACTCATTATGGCTCTGGCAGGGTGCACGGTAACAGCTGGAAAGTCCAACATGGCCATGAATACAGCATAATACGTAGCTGGCCAGTATGACAGAGGTTTGCATATTAACTCCCCAAGGCAATTTCTCATTTAAAGGCAAAGAAGAGCATGATAATAACAGGTCTCTGCATGTTTAAAATACTGATCTGTCTCAGCAAGATACTGAGGCAGCAAATCTACTGGGTTCCTAGGTGTCCATTTAGGACTGCATGCAAACAAAACCTTAGGGAAACCTGTCAGCAAACTGACTGGGATGTGAGCACGAGAGTAGGTGATTGACTTGTACCCGCCGTGACTGCCAAGTGCCAGCAGTGTTTTGGGCAGCGGTGTCCTCTCCATGGCAGAGCAGTTCAATCCAGACTAGATGCCCAGCAATCCATTTCTGTGTCCCAGCCTAACCAAGCTGAACTTAACCGCCTGGTGTAACCTCTTCTTGGCAGACACCCCCTCGCCAGTGGTGGAAGCAGCAAAGCGAGACCTCATCACCTGTGGATTTGAATGCTGGGAGACCAGTATTGGGGCACCTGGGGTATGTCTTCACTCGCCTCCCTCTATGAAGGCAGAAATACTACAGGCCTTAAGATAACATGGGCTATGACTCTTCCTGGGTTCTTGGTGCCACAGATTCAGGCCTGGTGGCTGTTACCTCTTTGCCTATCCCTGGGATCAAACACTAGTTGCTACTCTCTTGCCCCCTTTCCCATCCCGGTGGAAGTGCTTAAGCTGATGCAACTTAGGGGCAGCTTCGATGAAGACAGCAGTGACTGCTCCTGCCTACCCCAAGTTCGAATTTAACTCCTTGCGTGTCAAGCTCCTCTCTTGAGCATCCTGACTAGATAGTAGCTTTACCAAAGGGCACAAGAGGAAGCATGTTAGCCCTGGCATCCTGGCCAAATCCCAACACAAATGCATTTTGCGGCCTTCTGCAGCTTTGCATAGATGCTTAGATCCTCTACACCTCTCCTGTTCCCTCCATGGGGATGACGGGGAGGCTGGAGTAGTTAATGTACGCTGAGTGCACTCAGATTTCTGGGCAAAAGGCACCAAAGAAGCACTGATTGTGAGAGCTACACAGTTTCTGCTAAGGCTGTGAGAGGCGTTCCTGAGAGCAAGCCATTTTAAAATGGCTCTTGTCACTACTTAGACAGAGGATTTCTAAAATGAGAAAAAGTGAAAGTGCTGATAAAGATGCACCGTTTTGAGTGGGCTTTCCCACGATCCTCTTTTCTAGGCTAGGAGTCATCAGCCTATTGCTATGGGCTGAATCTGGCCCGTGAAGCTGGGGACAGTAGTGGCAATCAGCAGTGGTAGCCTGTCTTCAGATTGAGCCCTGTTAATTTAGCCTGCTTTTGCTAAAAGGTTGCCAACCCCTGGCCTAGGCTGTTCCACAGGCCTATAAGCAAAGTGTCTGAGTATATTATGACCTGCTTCTCGCACATCAGGACCGCAGCGTCAGCATGGGACGAGCTTTAAAGCCGAAAGAGTTTCCCATTATTTATAGTCAAATTGAGTGCATTGAAGTTCTTCCTACTTAAAGCACAGTCTGAATTTTGGTCATCCTACCTGCTGCTGGAATATGAAGCCAATCACGGTGGATAAAAAGAAGCGACTTAGGTCAGTGTTCTTAATCTCACTCAGCTTTTATTTCTCTTCAATATTTGTTTTCTCTTTTAATGGACCAATTTGCCAGGCTGCAAGGGTCTCAACTTCCTCCATTTAAAATAATGTAAATGAAATCGTATTCAAGCAATACAGTTTTGAAGAAGGTCAAACTGTGGAACTAGTGGGACTGACCAAGCACCTGGAACCAGAGCTTGCTGAAGTGATAACCAGCTTGTGACAGCTCCTGCCTCATCTGCACCTGCTGATGTGAAGAAACTATTTTCATTTCAGTTTATTTTATTTGGTTCAGTTCAGTGACTGGCTTTTATTTAAAGTAGAGACACTGGCAGGAGGAAGAAGTTGCCCCTTCCCCTTCCAATTTATGACCTAAAAGTCAGGTGCAAGAGGCTGAGCTCTACTAGTTTCAAAATCTTTGGGAAACCAAAATAATTAGTCCAGCTTACTAACTGTAGATCACATTTCCTCCATTTTAATATATGGGTTTACATGCAAATCACTTTATTTATTAAACTATCCATGTGTCTGGTCTTAGTTTAATAAAGGCAATTTTAAAATGGTGGGTTTTTTTGTATTTTTAAGTGAAATTCCAGTCTCGGTCCAAAACCCCTACCTTGGGGGTCTTCAAGAGGAGGTTGGATAGGTGTCTGGCTGGGGTATTATGATCCCAGCATTCGTTCCTGCCCAGGGCAGGGGGTCGGACTTGATGAGCTGTTCAGGTCCCTTCTGACCGTAGAAACTATGAAAAGAAGCTTGCCACAAATTGCAACTAAATAAGAAATAGTTTGCCTTTTTTTTCCCTTAATATAAACATGAGAATCTGAATGTTCAGATATTAATCGCTTAACTATGTATAGCAGGAGCATCTGGTTGGGTAAAAGTGGCACTAAATTTAGTATAAGGGCGTGTGCGTGTGCACGTGTGTGTGTGTGTGTGTTTCCAAAGGGGTTAATGACTAAGCGTAAACCAGATCCATTCCCAAAGTCCTCTTGCAGTTCCCCAGCTTCAGTAAAATGACCCAGTACTTTCTAACACAGAGAAGGGCTCTTATTATCTTGTTAGCCTCCATTTTTGGAAGGGGCAAGTGTCACTCGCCCCTTGAACCTCGTATCAGCCACTTCTTCTGTGTATGAAGATGGTGCCTTAATCCCCCACATTGCCACCTGAATGTGTTACATGCAGATTGCAGCTCGCATACCAGAGTCGGAGCCGTGCAGCCCCCTCCTTCTGCTTCTATATTGAGCCCTGTTTGGATAAGGCTGTGTGGATGCCATTCAACAAGTGGAGCTGTGTTTGGCACTGGCATGCCGAACTGCTCTGTGTGATCCTTCCCTCCCCTGTGCAGTTGGGTTCGTGGCTTAGCTGTGGGATAGGCCTTGAGACTTCTCTAGGACGAGGGGTTAAAGTGTTGCAAATAATTGGGGGGGGGGGAGTGACCTTCCCATTTTGGACCTGTCCTGATCCCCGTTTCACGTGCATCTCCTTCCCCCAGTGGAGAGCTGCCCATCACCAGGACTTGTCCCCATGCAGGGACACTCAATGGCATAAGTCTGCCTCCAGTTATCCTGGGAGAGCGCTCTTGCCAACCCAGTCGGATGATGCTTAGTCTCTTTGCTGTACCTAACATGCAGCTAGTTATGTGTTTGTCCTCCCCTAAGAAGCATCCTTGTGTCTTTGGGGTGTCCGACTTGGGTGCGCAGTCCTGGGAACTGTAGAAACCTGGCGATTGAAAGCAACTGGAACTGAACTGGAAGCTGTCTGCTTCCATTCACATCCAGGTCTGGATGAACACAGTTTCTTGGGCTTCAGGTTTTTATGTCTTCCTTTTTTTTAATGTGAGTTGTGCTGCAGCTGTGCCCCTCAGGCCGGCCGCTGAACAGCCATCAGCCCAGCCCCTACCAGCACAAACTGCTCTTGTTTTGCCTCTGCCGCTGCCTTGGCCCAGGGAGGCTTGCCCCGAGTCACGAGACCACTTGGGTTTCCATGCCCCATCCCGCCCTGCCAGCTATGTCGTGCCTGGGCTGCACACCGAGCAGACCCGTGAAGCTTGCTTCGTGTTGGCCGTCGGATGGTAATCTTCAATCACCAGTAACTCCACTCGATATTTAAAGCAGCTCCTGGGGTGTGGAAGCCTCTCCATCCTATTACCAGCCCCCCTCAGCCGTTCAGGCTCCCCCCACCCTCCCTTCAATAAATAAATGTGTGCAGTCACTGTGACACCTCCATTTCATCCTTCGCCTCTTTATTATGCGGGTTCACAGCTCGAAGCGCGAGGATCTCCGTCCGCAGGAGAGGAGGGAGGCAGAGCTCTTCCAGCCTGGCTTCTGTGGCCCCTGTGATGGTTCGTCGGTGAAGTAAAGAGCAACTGAAAACCAGCCCAAGGCCAGGAGATGCAGTGTACGAGGGACTGGTGCTACGCTTACTGCCATTAGCACCTTTCCACTGCCAATGTCTCTTCCCGGAGCTGTGCCCTCCTTCCCTGAGGGCTCCTGTGGCTGGCATCTGCTTGGCAGCCAAGGGAAAGCCCCCTGCTTTGGGTGACTACCTGTATCAGGTGCTTGGACCCAATGACCTGCCCCTCTCCTGGGGTGGAGAGGGACTCATGGCTGGAGCGGGCTCCTCGAATGCGTCCCGGCCTTTCAGGAATCCCTCCAAGCCACTTCTGCATCTATGATGGAGGGGAAAGAGCGTGGACCCTCACCCTCGGGCACGGGAGCACGTCTCCTTTGCAGCCCACCGTTCTGTGGCTGGCCACACGGGGGCAGCGCTGACCCGCTCTGCCGAAGCGCCAGACCCGCTGGCTTCCATCGGGCCTCACGCCAGGCACGGGGGAGCCAGCACGAGACGCCCCTGGCATCGGAGCAAGCTCCAGGCACAGCTTCTCCCTGGCTGCTGCCAGCACAGAGCTCAGACTGGGAGACGTCCCCCACTTGGTGCCCTCCCTGCCGCTCCCAGGGATCTTCCTGGGAGCAAGGCTGCGAGTTCCCTGCACCAGGGATCGACACCAGAGGGATTTCCCGCTCCCGGCCCTCACATGCTGTTGAGAGGGATGGGCACAGAACTGTTACAGTGCCTGCCACTTGTCTCTCGTCTCAGCTAATCCATTTAGTTGCCTCTCCCCATTTCACAGAGATGTAAACTGAGGTCCAGAATACCGGGCTCACTGACTCGGCGTGACAAGAGGCAGGCGTAGGAGCCAGGTGCCGTGCTCTCTTGCTTGAGCACCTCCCTCCGCCCCTGCCCATGTGGCTTTTTGCTCTGCCAGCGCTGGTTACAGCTGTCAGATACCTGAGCAAAGCGTCGCAGCTCCTCTCAGCTCGGCCCAGATGAGGACCTCCATCAGCTGCTGCCTCAGTCCGACCCCACTGCCTGCCCCTGCAGGAGACCGGCCGTTTCCCTTCCCACAGCCTCCTTGCTCCAGCCACGTGGATGTGTAATGGAGCAACGATTGCTGCTGAAGGATTAGCCTGGTAATTTGGCTAATTTTTCTTGAGCTTCATTTTTCACGTTACGAGCTTTGCAAAAAAAAAAAAAAAGACTAACGAGCTCAGCTTTGCCTCTTAATAGCCTGAGCAGGGCCGGGAGGCTCCAGCAGGTTCCAGCTTCTGCAGAGGAGAAAACAAAACCAAAAAAAAAGCCCACCGTGGAAAAATATTTGGAAATGGTCCTTGCCTGCACAGCTCTCGACTTAGCTCATAGCTCTGGGGGCTGCGACCCCGGGCTGAGCATTGTTAGACCTCAGCCTTGCTCTTACACTGTGCTACTACGTGACCTTGGGCAGCTCAACAGCAAGTCCTCTGTCTCCCTTCGCCCTTGGCTGTGTCTTGGCAGACTGTGGGCTCTTTGGGCAGCATCTCTGCGCCTCTGACTGCAGTGTCTATAGCAGTGGCTCTCAACCTTTTTAGACTCCAGATGCCCCTTGGAAAATGCCAGCTCTTTGCTTTTACTTGTTTCTTGACTATGGAAAAATAATAGAGCCGTTCTTTTGTTGCAAAGAACTTGTGGACACCAGAGCAGGGCAGAGTGGCTTCGATATGATGGATTCCTGTTTGAAATCTCTGGGCTTATTCTGCAAATCGCATAGGTGTTTGCACACCTAACAGTGCTAACGGGCACACTTGAAAGGATTTCATGGCGTCCTGTTTGAGCATCCGAGGCTAGTGCAACAGTTTTGGTTGGCACCCACAGACCCAACAGTGCTGCCAATAATTCATAGATGCATAGATTTTAAGGGGCTGGAAGGGACCTTGCAAGATCATCGGGTCCACCCCCCTGCACTAAGGGGGGATGTTTTCCTGGCAAGAACCATAAGCCCAGGCTCCATGATTTATTCCATAATAAACTAGACCAAGGTTTGTCTTGGTCTTCTCCTTAGTATCCCAGGCAGGGTGCAATGCAGCTGTGCATGCAGTGGGCAGGGAGAGGCTCTCCCCTCATTGTGGTGCCCGAGCAGATGCTTGTTTTACTAGCCTGTCTTACAAGGTACGTGGCAGATCCTTTTATGTCTAGCCTCGCTTCAGCTTGGGGTAAGGATGCAGGGCCTGGCCGGTGGGAATGCCCCGGATCCAACGGTGAAGGTGCGGGGGCAGGAACAGCTGAAACATCCGACATCTCCAGGGGAGGAAGTTTTTAAACAGCGGCTGATCCGCGTGGGAGTCTGAGGTCACCGTGATGCTGAGAGCATCTCGGCTGCAAAGCTCGACCTGATGAGCCATCGTGCATGCAGGTGCGATAAAGCTAAAGGTGGTGACCCACGAGCCAGGGAAGTCGATGGAAAGGCTCCCAGCGGTGTCAACAGGGAGTGCGTGCAGAGTGGGGGCTGGTCCCCATGCCTCCTTGCAGGTGTGTGCCTGGCGTCCTGGGCTAAGCTTCCCTGTGCGTCTCGCTCCCCTCTGAGACTTCATATCTCCGGCTGGCAAGCTTGCGCTCTGTGCCTCGAGAGCGATGGGCCGGTCCAGCTGCGAGCGGCTCCCACATGCAGGTGGCAAGAAGGGGAAGATGTTTGTGACTCGCTTCCCGCATCATAATGTTACAAAGGGGTCTCGGGCTGGAAGCCGTCAAGTGCTGATGGTGGCAATACGAATGGTCTTCCTGTCTCCAGGCTGCACCTAGTCCACACTCGGGGCCTGCACAGGCCACGCATTTCCACAGGTCTCCTTGACATTACAGCAGAGGGGGGAAAAAGAACGGACAAGCACATAAACCAGCATCGGCTGGAGATTTCCCCCTGGAAAGAAGGGGCTAGCATTTGACTGGGGTTAGTTAAACCAGCTTCGATGTTGTCTGTCCCCATCTGTCTTGTACTAGCCGTTTGCTCAAGACAAACAGGCTCCACCACGCTCGTGCCCGCTGGTGACAAGGCTGGCTAACCCGTCCGTCCGTCCCTAATCCTGGTGTGCAGAACCGCTGGCCTGCGATATATGGTCGTCTTGCACACGGGCAGGTATCTCCCTCCGGCGTCCCCCCTCTGTCTCCCTCGGGGTCAGGCCAGCTCTTCCATACCTCCGCCGGGCGCATGTGGGGATGGGGGGAGGTTGCGGTGTCAGGGTTGGTGCGGGCGTTTCTCCTTCCCCTGCAAGGCACAGATGGTATTTTTTTATCGGTGTCAGCAGCGGTTTCTTTCTGCTCTGATGAATAGATTCTAAAGAGGCAGTGACATTATTTGAGATAACAGAGAGAACAGAAAAAGGGTCAAAGATAGAGAGAAAATGTCAGAGCGCATAGATAAAAGGCGGGCGGGGGGAGCGGGGTTGCGTGTGTGTGTGTATAGAGGGGGGAGAGACCTCGCAGTCATTGTCTGCCACCTCCATGCACAGCAACAGCCGGGGCCTCTAGAGAGCAAAGTTCCCCGCGACCGGCTAGAAATCCTAATGGAGCGAATCGAGGCGGCGGGGGCCGGGTGGGCGCCCCGGCAAGGTGAGCTGCCAGCGCCCGGCCCGCTGGCCCACGCCGCCTTTTCAATTCGATTCAATTAGAGCTGGCGCTTCGGAGCTTGTCTCCTCTGATATGCGGCGCGGCTGACAGGGGATTAGTGCTGTTTGTATTACACACGCTCCACTCCGCGGCCCAGGCGCTGAAGGGATGGAGGGGGGTTAGTTGTGTTTTCTCCTCTTCCTGCTGCCTCCAGCCTCCCCTGCTATCTGCTCCTCTGCTGGGGGCTCGTGGGCCGGGGGGGTGCAGTGCATGCCTGAGGGTCCTGGGGCGAGGAGCTAGGACCACTGCCCATGGGGTCTGACCCGTGCTGGGAGGCCTGCTTCTGGTTGGGGTCCCCAGGAGTTGTTGCAATAGGGGCAGAGCACTGCGGTCTCTTGGGGCCGCGGATGCTACTCCCCCGTGAACAGCAGCGGGAGATGCCCATGTGTTTCCCCGTCGGCTGCTGTCCGCTTGTCCACCGAGGGCAGTGAGCACGTGCCGCTGCAGCGGCGTGGCCCCCGTGGCAATGTCATCTGGGAGGAGAGGAGCCCTCCAGGGCGCGACGGCGATTGCAACAGACCCTGGATTTCCGGGGGTGTCAGCACGGACGCCGCCAAAGCCTGGCGCTCTCTTCTTCCCTCGCTTCAGCTGTTCCCATGATGCATCTGCTGTCATCCCCCCCGGCTGAAATCTGGCCACTCTCGCAGGCGTGCGTGTCCTTCAATGAGGCCTGATGTCCTGCCTGCCTGCCTGCAGCCCCGCACTGGCCACAGTCAGGTGCAGGGCATCGGTTCCTGTTCGTCAGTCGAATATTCTTCCAACGGGACAGTCCTCCTGCTGCAGACGGAGGTTTCCCTGTCTGCTGCTCTCCCCGAGCCGAACCCAACACGCTGCCACAGCCTGGGCCCGGTCTGTTAGGCTGCAGAAGGGGATTTGGTTCGGATCCATCTGTCCCCCTTTCCCCTGGGCTGGCTCCCTTGCAGGGTACAACCGCCCTGCAGCTGTGCGGACACCCGGGGAGGAATCTCCAAGCAGATAAGGTATTCGGAGCCGGTGGAGACGAAACAGCCTTGACCCGTCTTGGTTTCCGCTCGCCAGCTCCCACTGAGACGGACATCGCGGCACAGCCCCACGCTCCCTCCCTGACGCCCACCGAGCCGAGCACTCATAAGCAGCAGCATGTGGATATGTATATATACATATATTTTTTTTCCCTTTCCCCTCCTGGCGCACTGAAGGTTTTGAAAGTTAAGTATTACTGTCTGCTTTGTTGTTGCCTAACTACGACAGACAAATTGAGAACTAGTTGTCAAAATGTCAGTGCACAACAAATCAACATTCAAAATGAGTCTCAGCGCTATGTGGTGTATAATTAAAAAAAAATCCTTTTTAGAAATTTCAGCAAGCGTTGGCTCCGCTTTATATTTGTCTGTGTGATTAATAAAGGCAGCTAATTTTCAGACTTTAAAAACAGCTAGAAAATAGCTCCTAATTACATATTAGGTTCCAAGCAGCCCCCGCTGAGCAAGGCACGTATTGGTGGGCCAGAGATTTTGGCAGGGGCTTAATTACGTTCTGCGCATCATCTAATTTTAGTTAAATGTAATGTAATCAGCAGCAGATGTCTGAAATAAAATATGAATTATGAATATGATGAAATTTCATTCTTGAATAAAAAAGTAATTTGCTATTTAGTTCATTAAAGTCGCAGAGGTTTATTAGGAGCAGGTACCCAGCTCGGCTAGGTTATGTTGAAATGACATTTCGCCGAGGGGAAGGGATGGCACCGAACGATTCTGTGCCGGGAATCCGGCGTGGGGGGTAAACGTTTAAGAGGAATTAAATAACTGAGTCTCTCTTGTTACAGTGAGGTTTTAAAGTCATCCACCGTGAGTTCACCTCTCTGGCCTGCGGGCAAAGGGCTGTATCGCGGCTGTTTCGTGGGAGAGGCCTGGCGCTAGGCATTTCAGAGCAGACGGAGCACTGGAAGGCAACGAGGGGAAGTACTGTCATGGCAAGAAGTGGGGGACCCTGGAGATGGAAGAAGCCAGTCATTTCTGTGCCGCTCATGCTGGAAACAGTGGGAGTGTGTCTCCCCATTGATCTAATATCAGCACGGTCCAATGATCAGTGGTAAAAAAAAAATAGCCCTGTGGCGTGTCAACTGGCACGGCTGTGGGCACAGGACGGTGGTTGGCACAACAGTCGAGGGCATCGTCGCGCCGCACAAGTGAGCGCACAGCAGCGGTAGGAGCTGGGCTCGCCCATCGTCGTCCGTGTTGTGCTTTGCTGAACGAACCGCGTGCCAGGCTGGCATAACGGATGTGGCTGTGGGTAGCTCGCGCGTGGTCTAGCCGGGTGCGGGGATGGCTGTGTGTCGCAGATCTCTGCAATTGGAAAATGGCATCTTCTCCCAGTGAAAGCCCATTCTTTTCCCCAGAGCAAGCGGCTGCCCTGGCCTGGAGCAGGGGACTCACCAGCCAGGCATTTTCTCCGTGCTGACCAATTGAACCATTTCCCACCGTTATTTGGGAAAGAAAAATGACAAAGTGCTGTGTATTGACTGGTTCCTGCAGCTGCAGCCGGTAGGCTTTCCCCAGCCCCTGCAGTCCCCTGGCCCTGAGTGGGAAGGGGCTGTGATAGGGGTGAGAGGGCAGGTCTCGCTGCTCAGACTGTGGGGTGCTGTGGCTCCAAGGAGCTGGGAAACAGATCCCTCCGTCCTCTAGATCTCAGTGTGCTTTCTAGGGGGCCTGTGTTGCCATCTCCATGCAAAGAGCATCCTTATTTCTGGAGCTCCCTGAGGCTGATCCTTGCCCTCCCACCTGCCTGAAGCCCCATCTCATCTCGGCACGTATTACTCTTACCCTGCCTTCCCTGCCACTTTCTTTGCAAAGCGTGCAGGAAGACCTCGGAGTTACCCAGAAGCTGTTGAAAGTGGCCCTCCACGCGCTGCCTTATTAGTCCCTTTGGTTTTGTATTAATTAGCATTGTGCGACTGTTACAACTTTGAACCCTTTGGTTTTGTATTCATTAGCATTGTGGCAGTGTTACAACTTTGAATGGGTGGATTTAATGTCATAGGAGCGTGGTTCAGCCTGCCCCCAGGCCAGCTGGGGTCCCCGGGGAACTTCAGCAGTGCTTTAGCAAAGCACGTGTGTGGTGACCTTGGTGCCAGGAGGCCCAGTCCCTGCCCCTCAGTTACAACCTGCCCACCCCCAAGCCCCCCTGCGGCATTTCTTTTGCACTGTCCCCATCCTCGCTGACTTCCAGAGTCCAGCGGTGTAGAAGTACAGTCGTTCAGCCAAGCAGTCTTTCCTCCTGCTTATACCCAGGCCTATTGGGGTTGGATTCTGCTTTGGCTACAACCGGCCATGCATCCATCAAAGCCGGCAGCATTTCTCCGGACTGATGTGGGTGTAAGACCAGAATCGGGCCCAGGGGTGCACTGCTTACGTGAGGAAGGACAAGTTGCATAGCGAGAGGTCTGCGTGAGCTGCTTTCTTTGGCGGTGCAGCCTGGTCTGTCGTCCTGGAGGAAGCTGGCATTCAGATGAACCACGTTTGACTTTGAGTTACAGCATAATGAGCTGGGTGTTTCTTTGCTCAAGGCACGATAGAGTTGCACCTTATAGACTGACCGATGGAGATATATCTACGTAGCTATAGCACAAGCTTTTGTGAGCTGAGGCGCCCTTCTTCAGAGGGTGGGCAGTGTGCACCACACCGAATAGCACCGTAGCACATTTCTAACAGGACTTCGCCTGCCAGGGCTGCGCACAAAATTGCTTTTCACATCGTGGCATCTGACATGTTGCTGAACAGGCTGCGGTATCTGGGCTGTGGTTTCCGCCTGCCGTCACGACTCTACAGGTATTCAAATATGCTGAAATATGCTGGGCACAGCAATGATTTGGGAAAGGAGGCAGCTTGCGATCAGCCCAGACTCTGCAGGAGTTCAGGTCCAGTTCAACAAGTGGTTTCAGTGGAGGGGGGAAAAATGAGAGTGTAAATGCTTCCTCTTGACGTTTTCTAAATGTTGAGAATGGTCGTGTGAAAAATGTTGCTTTGGCCAGAATTGGGCTAGATTCAGCTTTAGAAAAGGCTACCGAAAAACCCACCTTGAAAGGGAGCATTGTGTTTCAGGTAAAGCAAAGCATGTTTGAGCCCCATAAGAAACGGTTTTTGGGGTTTCCGGTTTGGCCCCAAGCTGCAAATGCAATACTTCGCCGAGGTCTAGCGCCATGCAGCAGCCTTGTGGGACGATGCTGGCTGGACATCTCTCCATTCAGCGTCTTCTTTGCTTTCAGCTTCTGAAGTTTAAATTGCTTTCCTTTATTCCTTGGTGGCCTGGATTAACAGAGAAACATTTCTGGGAGAAGGGCAGCGAGGGGTTGTTCATTATTTCATTATATTACAGATGCTGTCATTTTTATCCATCCAGGATGCCGTGAGAGCGCCCAGCACTGATACACTAGCTTAGAGAGAGGGCTGCCCAGTTCCTAAATTTGGTCTCTGAGGAATAGCCTGAGCAGCAGACAAGCATTAGGTAATGCGCCTCAACGTACCCCCCGTGAAGTGGGCAAGCCAGTGCTAGCCCTGCTCTGCAACGGGGGAAACGGAGGCCGGGGGTAGTCGAGTGAATTGGTTCGTGCTCCTGCAGCAAGGCAGCACCAGAGCTAGGGTTAGACCCTGAGGCATTCCTTGCTCCCAGCCCTAACGGCTCCTCTCTCCCGTTTCCCCTTGTCTAGAGGAGATGGCATTTGATCGCGAGCAAATGAAAGCTACCGCGCCCGTTACTCACGTGACATAAATCAATGGCTCCTAACACCCGTCTGTGCCTTTGATGATCTCCCTCTTAGCGCATTAAGCATCTCAAGTGCCAGCGCACGGAGCAGAGCGCTCTTCTCCCCCACCTGCCCGGGGCAGAGCTTGGTGACGGGCAGGTCCAGCAGCACCGCGTTGTTCGTGGTCATCGCAGCGAGGGGAGCAAACACGAGCTGTGCACAGGCAGGTAATCTATGACAGTTCTGCCAGGCAGGTGCCGGTATGAGGGCACAGCCCCAGTGTAGGGCCGCGGGGGAAGGCACCGACACGCACACGGGCGAGCCGTGTACGCGTTGGGATCGATAGAGATGGATGCAGCGCCCTAGGGATGCATCTGCGCCGTGTCTGCATGTGTTTGGGTTCGGCTTGGACGTGGGCCCCCGAGGTGCAAGCCGCACCTTCTTTTTGCCCTGGCTGCTTTGGTGTTTCAGCAGCTTTTGCCTGGGCTCTGAGCAGCCAGGCAGACATGCTTCCTCGCCTAGGTTAGCAGTCCTCCCTGTTCTATTCATCAAGGGCATGACAGCTAAAATTCATTTGAAGATGAAGAAAGTGCCGGCTAATCCTTTCTGTGAGACATTGATAGACTAGCGGCTCCGGAAGAATTGCACAGCAGTAATGAAATTAGGCTAAAACTGCTGGCGGATAGCAGATAATTGCCCTTGTCTGTCACTAGGAATAACATCTCCCAAATCCAACACCGCAATTGTTAAAGTTGCAGGAATTTATTTTAGTTTATTTATTTTGCCTTTTTTTCTCCTAAAGGCCTTCCCTGAAAAAATTTGGATGAGCTGTTTGTTCTCCTCCTAGCTTCCTGTTGCCGTTCGCAGCTGATGAGCCCCATCCATTATATCAGCTCGTTAGCGCCATTGGACCTTGCGAATGAAAAGGATCGTTTTATGTATTGAACAAGCGGACGCAAAATGGGAATGTGAGAGGGAGCATTTGCGTCCCGTGTTTGCGTGGCTTTGAGCAGCAGTTTTACCTGCTGGTCTCTCCTGTTGCAGGCGTCTGGGCTGGCTGCATTGGCGAGGCCTGCCGGCGGTGTGGCGGACCTATCTCTTCTGTACTGGGTTCTTGCCGTGGCCGGCAGAGACCCTATTTGATGGATCAGTAGTCTGATCCATTGAGACAGCCAGGCTATATAAGGACCAGCAAGCTGATCCCATATGGCAAGAGGTGAACTATCAGGGGAGCTGCAGCTATGATCTGATGAGGTGTGGAAGGATGTGCAATATGGGACAATATGGACTAGTAGGCTGACCTCGTATGCCGCAAGTGCGAGGCAGCAGGGAAGAAGCCAGGACACTTGACTATATGGAGCAGGGGCAGGATTTATCATATGCAATCACTGCTTCCTTCTTTTCCTAAAGCATCGTGGATGAATGAATCAATTAGCATCCTGCCAGTGGTTAGCCCAGTGTGACCCCCTTCTGGTGGGCTCCCTGCGGGACTGGAGCTTGAGGGAGCCTCAGTCTGCTGGCACGTTTGCTCTCCGTGAACAAGGAGGAGTCTCTGCTTCCCAGCCCCTTGCACCCACCTGCTGGGGTTTGGACTCTGTGGCCTGATGGGGAGAAACTCCGGCCCCTCCATGGCTTATCCCCGCCGGCGCCGTTCTCCCAGGCCTCAGTGCTGTGTCAGGGAGTGACCAGCCAGCATTTGTTTTGTAATTTATGGAGGGAGGCAGACAGCGCGGGTGAGTGAGTGCACTGGCCAGCAACTGTAATGTTTTATACGCCAGGGCTGGCGCGGGTAATTTACTGCGCCCGGCAATAACATATTTCACTTCCCGTCTCCCAGATGAAGATTACTTGTGTTTGAAAGTGCCTGAATACACAGTCAATTCCGCTTAAACGTTTACAGTCAACTGAGCAAAGATAATGCCCCCGAAAACACCGGCGTCTGGGCCTCGCACAGCAAGGTAATGAGAGGGCTGGGAAGGCCAACCGGGGATCCCACCGCGTCCAGGGGCAGCCAGTGCCCCCGGCAGATCCATGGGGCTGCCTCTCTGGAGCCTGCAATTTCAGGGTTTTCCCGGTCCTGCTGCCTCTTCCCAAACACGTGGGCACTGGGGGTGCAGAGCAAACGCTCGACAAGCCGCAGTCTGCTATGCTGCCCCCATCCCTTCTTCCTGCCCAGCTGCCCAGGTGCTTTCCACACGTCTGTCCTTTCAGCCTCGCAGCCCCTGTGTCAGACGCTCAACATCATTGTCCCCACCTTTGCCGAGGGGGGAACTGCAGCATGGAAAACGCTCTCTCCCTTTTCCCTGTCCCCCTTTCTCCATGCCTCAGTTTCACTGGCTGTAAAACAGGGCCATCAAAGGGTCTGCAAAGCCCCGGGGCAGAGCAGGGCTTGGCCATGGAGACAAGAACCTCTCTCCCGCTTTCCCTCTTCGCTCCAGCCATCTCCATGGACAGGCCGGGTGCCAAGGGGATGGGCTTGAGCGGCTGGAGATGCCTCGCGCCCCTTTAATGACATTTAATCCGACAGGGCGAGGAGCGGCGTGGCATTTGCGAGAGAGGCCCGGGAAAGGTCAGGGTGTGTTAAAGGTCAGGAGAGGACGGCGTAAAAGCCACGCTCTTTGGCTTCTATACGCCTCTTCTCCTAAACTTCCCTGACAGCTCCAGTGCATCGGCCACGTCCACGGCTTCTCTGGGCCCCGTCGCCTGCCATGCTGCCTATTAATAGCCTGCTGATCGTTCAACTTGGACAGGTTCTCCTCCACGGCCGTAGCAGGCTGCTTGCCTCCTCCGACACGAGCCTGTCTGTGCTGCAAAAGGGAGGGGGTGGAAGAGCTGTGCTTCTCCACCTGGTTGTTTCCCGGGCTCCATCGCTCGCTAGGTTTAGGATCTGGAGCAGGGAAACATCATGGCGCTTGGCTTTCTGCTCCAAGATAAGGCCGCAGCAAAGGAGAGCTCCCAGCAACAGCCATGGGCTGTGGGCCCGGCTGCCTGGAGGTCACTTCGAACCCGGGCGGCATTCAGCAGGTTTTTCTCTCTCTCGCTTTCAACCTCACCCAGCAGCAGGTGGCCGGACCCCAAGACCAGTGCCCTCTCTGGAACAGCACGTGCTGCTTTTCCACGTGCTCTGGGCTGGTGCCTCTGCCCCTAGCCTGCGAGCAGGAGGAGAGGGCATCAGCTCCACCACCAGCTGCCCACGGAGCCCCAGGCAGCCCCAAAGCGCTGGTGACGGCAGCCAGCCAGAGCCTCCCTCTCGAGCTGACTTCAGAGCAACAGCTTGGAAGGGAAAGCCTCCGTTACAGGTACTCCTCGCTTAACGTCGTAGTTACCTTCCTGAAAAATGCGACTTTAAGCGAAACGATGTTAAGCGAATCCAATTACAGCACGGTAGTTACCTACTAGTAGGCGGCGGCCAAACAACATTATAACCGAACATTGCGCGACTTTAAACGAGTCTGTGCTCTAATGGATCAGAGACGTAATAATGAAACAACGTTAACTGGGACGATGTTAAGTGAGGAGAGGAGTACCTGTATTAGCCCCGTGTCCTGCTCCCTGTGACTGTACGGCGGCTGCCTTTCCCCTGCCAGCTCTGTGGTGTGGAGCCAGATGGCCTGAAAGGCAATTAGGGCAGAGGGAGCAGATCAATGCCTGACCTTGCCACTGTCACCGGTGCTGGGAAGCGAATGCAGGGCTTGTTCAAGCAGCCGCAGGGGAGAGCGTGATTCATGCCGTGTGGCTTCGAACAGTGGCTGCAGGGCAGGGCTAGGCCTGGGGTGCTGCCCTCAGTCTGCCCTTGCTGGCCCGGGGTGGGGCTGGGCACGCTGTGCTCAAGGATTTGGCTTGCGCTGGTTCTCACGTCTGAAAGGAAAGCCCGAAGCCCCCTTTCCCCTGCTGCGAATAGGGTGATTCTGTGTGTGTGTCTACCTGAGCACACGTGTAGCTCAGTATGTGTATGTGCATGTACCTGCGTGCGCATGTGTGTCTGTACGTGTGTGGACCTGAGCATGCATGTGTTCAGACCTGAGTGTGCTTGCATGTGAATATGTGGACCTGAGCGCAGGTGTGTGGACCTGAGCATGTGTGTTTGTGGGTGTGCCTGAGTGCACATATGTGTACTTGAGCACGTGTGTTGGAGGGTGCTGGGTATGCATTTCACGTGGGTGACTGGGGCAGTGGTGGGAGTCACTGGGAGGCATTTCCAGTGGGTGGGAGCAGTGTGGAGCAGAGAGGCATCTCCAGCGGAGCTGAGTGGCATTTTCTGCAGGGGGCGAGGGGCCGAGGAGATGGTGGGGAGCTCTCCCTGGCAGGAGGAGCTGTGGCCTGGCTGGGCGCTGCTTAGCAGGGCCAGGTGCAGGAGTCCAGCACAGACCCTAGGCCCTGCCCTCTCTGCAATTAAGGAGGAGGACTCCACTTCTCCCTTTCTTGCCTCTCATTAACCCGTTAGCGGTCTTGGCAGCATGGCTACTGCAGATGTCTGGACTCCTGGGCCTGCATCCAGGGATCCGGTCTGTGCGGTATTGGCAGGTGCTGACCCTCCCACCCCAGCCGTCCCTCATCCCCGTCACATTACCTGGTTCAGAGCAGGACCAAGGCCTCCAGCTCCACCCTCCTGCAGGAGGAGCCCCCTTTGCCTGTCTCGCCCACCAACTAACCAACCAAACTAACTTCATACCCATGGCAGTGGCAAGTTTCCAGCCAAGAAGGGCTGGCTCTGCCCGTGCGCCGGAGGGGAAGCTCTGCTGCCGTGAGAGCAGGCGATCTGGCCCACGTTCTGGGGTTAATAATGTGTTTGTTTAATGCAGTCTTTTCAGGATCATTAGCTGGGCTTCCCGGACAGGCCGGTTATTAATCACCTATTGATCGCTGTCCCTCACCGCTCTAGGTGGAGGTGAGGAGCAGGAGGGCTGGAGCTGTTCCCCGAGGAATAGGTCCCCGGCTAACAGCTGGAGCAACAGCTGCAGGGAGCAGAGGGAAAATCCACCCTGCACTTAGGTGAGAGAGTTAATTGCTGGTCAGTTAATTGCTCCGATGCCCAACAGGAGGACTGTACCCTGGGGTCCCTTCAGTCCATCTGGGGCACTCTGCCAGGGCTGCTATCTTTCCTCACACACCCGCTAGGATCCCAGGGTCTGTGGGCCCAGCCCGTTTTCTCCCTCCTAGCCATGTAGAGGTCTGGAAGTCCCCACCATTCTCTGGGAGAGACCCTTTCCTTTCCATCTGTCCAGGCCAGATGTTTCCACGTGGGCCTGGCCAGCTCTTTCTGGACAAGACGTCCTGCTGTTGTGCTGGAACGATGCCCTGCCCTGCCATGGTATCTCTGGTGGGATGATGAGGATGTGGTGCTCGCACCCGAAGTGCCTTGTCCCCATGTCCTTGCTCCTTGCACCCCATGTCTCCTTGGAGCAGGGTCTCAACACCACTGGGTGCATCCTACCAACACTGACAGGTGCAAGCTCCTCGGGGCTGTGTTTCCCTGCTGGCGACACGGTGCCAAGCCAAGTGGGAATGAGAACGTGTCAGGGAGCTCAGGTGCTGGATGACGCTGCTCATCACAGGCCATCACTTTTATCCCCCTGCGTCGGCCAGGCTGGGTTTAAAAATTCAGGTCCTCTTTATTCATGCTCAGCTTGGAAATCTGGTTGGCAAAGCAGCAAAGCAGGCCTCGTCTCCAGTGCTTGAGAAAGGCCCTCCCTCACCTCTGATTTTTAAGGGCAAGTGAAGGGTGGGCAAGTAACATTTCTTTTAAAGTACTGCCAAAATGTTAGTGCCTAAGTTCATGCATGGAGGGACCTGCAGAGTGAAGGAGGAGAGGGTTTGTTGAGCTCTGGTCCTTAGTACATCTCTTGATGATTTACCCTGGTGCAGCTCACTCCAGAGGAGAAAAGAATATTTGCCCAGCCAAGCCAGTTTGGAGTCTCCGTCCTTCAGGTTACTTATCTGCAAAATGGGCCTAATGCCTTATCTGCAAAACGCCTAATGCCTTATCTGCAAAACGGTCCTTATCTGCAAAACGGACCTAATGCTCACCGGCTTCACTCACAAGGGGCTGGAGAGGGTTGAGAGATCCTTGAACGACAAGCCCCATAGAAGTGCAAAGCTGGAACCGAAGGGAACAACAGCGACCTCCTGGCCCCTGGCAAGCGTCTGTTCTCTGCACCGGGCTGACCCTGGCTGCGTCGGCATCGGGGCCAGCTCCTGTGGCAGGACGTCTGGATCCAGGCTTCTCCAGCACCCCGGGAACAAGAGCAGCAGGCATCGCTGGGAGCTGGGGCCAGCGTAAAAGAGCATCCCTGGCACATGGAAACCCACATGCTCCCATGTGCCCGGATCGCCCGCCTGGCGCACATGTCTCTCCCTCGCTCGAGGCTCTGCGAGTTGCAGCCCATCGGTGTCGGTGTGCTTTTCGCAGCCAGCCTGATGAGTTTGATGGTGGCGGATTCTATAATGGAAAACTCCTGTTACCACTCAGGCAACCATGCAAACAGGAGAGCAGAACATTATGTAGTAGTTTGACAACTGCTCAGAGGAGGTGTGAAGTATAATGTCCTTAATGTTGCAATTAGACAAGAACAACTATAGTGCTCTTTCTACTTCTCCCTCTCTTTTTTTTTTTAATTAGCAGCAATAACATTCAGCCATGAAAGGAGAACAAGCCTGGTTTGAACAGGCAGAGGCTGCTGCGATGTTCGAGATGAGGCCTCGTCCTGCAGCCCTCGCAGGCAGACATTGCTAATTGGGCTGTGTGATGGCGTGGGGGGTCCTGTCCCCCGGAGGGGCTGTTGTAGGCAGTCAGACCAACAGGCTAGGTTAAAATGCAGGATGGGGTAGTGGTCACTGATAGCTCGGTGGTCATAGGAGGTCTCACCTGGTTTGTACCCCAGGGTTGTGTCTGCCTGGCTGGTTCCTGGCTAAATTCAGGTTTAAAAATCTCCATTTACGGAGCGTCTGTTGCTTCCCTGGGGAGGTGGATCCACAGCCCAGCAGATCTCACCGGGGAAGGAGTTCTTCCCTGGAGGTGAAGCCTGAGCTCCCCTTTGCTCACGCTCAGTTTATTCCTCCTAGACCTGGCCCCCTTGTCTAGATGGAAGGGTTCCTTCCCTCTTCGGTGTCCAGACCTCTCAAAATGGGCACAGATACTTAGCATGCCCTTAACTCCTTCTGTAATGGCTTATCCTTGACCACGCTCACCCCAACCACCTTCGTGAGAGTCCACTGGCTGAGGATTGTAGTAGACTGAGGACGTATGTGGGCCATGCAGGGTCTGATGTTCAGAGGTGCTGAGTACCCACATCCCCTAGGATTTCACATGGTGTTTGGCACTACCCCCAGCCATTTGAGGAGTTTTTATGACTTCCTTCCCAAGTCCTCCAAACCCTTGCCTGCTTGCATGACTTTCCTCTGAACATTCTCCGCTTTGCTTCTTGTTTTGGGCTTGGTATCTCCAACGGAAACCTAGTCTGACTAGAGCGTTTCCTTTTTTGGTACAAAGGAAAGAAAGTAAATAGTCCCCCAGGTGTGGGCGAGATTCACCCATCACTTGCTAAGCCCTCCTGGCAAGGCTGGCTTCAGCCAGGGGACGTGCCTCCCCTGCACAGGGTCCAAATAGCCTCACAGTTGCTTTTTTTCCATTTACAGACAGGGCCCCTTCACTGGCTCGAAAGCCCATTGTGCCTTTCAACTTCCGATGATAAAAGATAAAGGCCTTTCCAAACAGTAAGGCCACGGAGACATGCTCAGTGAGACGGATAAATCCTATCAGGATGTTCTGTGTTCTCTGCCCCTGTTGTTCAGACTACAGCCGAAGAGTTGTCTTTTCTTTTCTTCTAGCGGGGGGCTAGTTTAAAGGGACAAAGTCGAGATACAGATCTCCCTTTTTGTGCCGGCTGAACCTCCCGATGATTGAACTGGACCCGGTGAAAATTGAAATCCCTCCTCCCGCGTGCTAGCTCTTGGCCGTGGCGTGCTGAATTCGACTTCTGGTCTACAGTCTGTTTCAACCTGGACTTCTTGCTCTTAATGCAAGACGCAGGCCGGAGTTTCACAAGGGCTTGGCCCTGATTGAGCACCTCGGTTACCATCAAAATGCCAAACCCTCAGCACATCCTAGGGTGACTCTTGAAGCTGATTTTTCACAGTGGTTGAGTACCGACCCGCTGTGCTGTGGTCCTCTGAACATCTGAGCCCTCGCGTTGGTGCCTATTGGGACCCGGAAGCGTTTTTGAGAATCTGCCTGTCCTGTGCAGAGGTTTCCAGCGTTTTGGGGTTTAACCGGGAAATCACTGAAATGCAAAGTGAAATTGCAGCTCGTTCCTGTTGCCATTTGGTTACGTGATAGTCCCACTTGCTCTTTTTTTTATTTTTGGCTGCAGTAAGGAAACTACATCTGCATCCAAACTCTCACCTAATTGCAGGGTTGTCGGCTCTCAGTTTGGCTGCGCGTCCCCAACGCTTCGTTTAAAGCTACAGCTCCCGGAACGAAGCAACCATGTAGGAACCCCGGTTTTTGAGCCAGGCAAAACATTCCTACCTTTGCCAAGCAAAGTCCATCTTAACATCTCAGGAGGCCACCCAAAACCCCACACTTATTTAAGAAACGGTCACAATTTTAAGCCTGACGTCCCAATGTTGGGGAGAGGCCTGGGTCCTGATTTGGGCAGCCTCTGGGGTTGATAAGCCTGTGGCAGGCGGAGCCGCAAATTAATTCCGGCTTCAAGGCAGCCGATGGATCTGTCTCAAAATCTGGGCCCGTGTCGTTTTTAGGCCTTCAGGGCTACGTGGGGAATGATGATGCTTCCCGCTTCAGCTGTCCCCATGTGAGCTGCCTAGGGACCCGGGGCGCTCGCTCTCGCTGGCAGCGCCGACTGGGTTGAGATTCAGCCTCCCCGCGGGGCAGGCGCTAGATTGAGAGGAGACGTGACCCGTTTGAGCCCGGGTAGCTTTGAGCAAGAAGGGCCCAGGATTCAGAGACCTGCTGCCCAAGTCAGCTGTCACCCTCCATTTGGAAGTCGAGGTAGCACTAAGAAAACCAGGCAACAGGATAGAAAACCCTCCCAAGCCTCTGAAGCAAATCTGTGTGACGAGAACAAGCCGCAGGGCCTGGCTAAAAGTGCCCTTGGCTGCTTATCTCCATCCTTACCAGAGCATTGCCTCTTTCGCTCGTAAGTCCTTTGGGGTAGGGGCCCGGGTCGGATTCGTTCCCTGCCTCCCTGCGCAAACTCGGGGTTGCCCCCTGGCCTCGGTGGAGTTGCGCTGGATAACCAAGGTCGGACTCTCGCCTCTGGGTGTAAGTGCCTCAGCAAACCGTGGGCGCAGGCTAGAGCTAGGAAAGCCAGCGCTGGTCCCTGGGGACGCGGAGAGCGTCTGTAGCTTCCAAGCAAGCTCCAAAGGCCAAGGTGCAAAGAGCGACCCTCTATTTAAAAACCACCCAAGCCCCGGCAATTAGTCCCGTACCTCGGCAGCACACACTTTTGTTTATCAGCTTCTCGTCTCATTGTGTGCACATCTGCCAGCAAAATGTGCAATTTATTCAGCTCCTGAGACGGGAACAGGTGTTCCTTGCCCTCCGAATGCTGCAGAGGCGCCGCCGTTCGCCTGCGCCTCCAAAAACAACACTTAATGGCATCGTTAATGAAGAGGTGTCGGCAGATGCGACTCTGGCGTCTGCCGGGCGGTCTCCTGCCACCACGTTCCTGCTGCAGCACTGGGAAGGAGCGCAGGGTGGGAGACCCTTCTCCAGCCGTGGCGTCCTGTTCTCCCAACTCTGCCGCTGCTGATGAGAGCGTCTGCTCCCCTGCGCGGGGATGCCGTGCCTTCTCTGGCAGCAGACAGCTAACGAGGCTAATTGTTCCTCGTGGTTAAGGAGGAAACAGCTTCTGTGACAGAGGATCTCCAAGCATTTGGCAGCTGGTAATGAGGCCTCAACAGCAGGGTGATAGGGGTTAGCGTTCTCACCTTTGTTTTACCGATGGGATGCCTAGGGTGCACCCAACATCTATCTCCTTCCTCTAGGTTATTGGGAAGGGTAGTACCCAGAGTCAGGTGCCAAAGTACCAACTACTCCCAGCTGAACTACAGGAGCGGCTCCCCATTATCTGGTAGAAAACTTAGGTTGGCATCCTGCAGCTGGCTTGCTGAAGAGGAAGGTGATCGTGTTGTTTAATGGATATAGCACTGGGTCAGGCTTTGGAGACCTGCGTTCTCTCCTCGGCCCTGCCACTGGCCCGGCAAGGCGCTTCGTCACTCCGTGCCTTGCTTTCCCCATGTGTAAAATGGCAACGGCAATCCTCACCTCCTTGCAAAGCGCAGTGGGATCTAGCAGGGAGAGCTGCCCATCGGTATGATCAGGCTGGGAGGTGACGCACATCTCGTGGATGTGCTCCCTGCTCCAAGAGGGAGTGTCAGGACAAGGACCCAGGAGTCCTAGCAGCAGGACCATCGCCCAGCCTCTCCTCTTTCACCGGGCACCTGCAGAGGCCATGCAGCAAATCCACAAGTCAGCACTGCCCAGGTGCAAGCTCGCAGCTGCTCCCTGAGTCCCCTCTGCCTGCTGGCACGGTCAGGATGCAGAGACCACGCTGTGCTCTTTAGCTGAGCAGACACCGATGTACGTGGCACAGCACAGCCTGCAGCAGACCCGTAATCTCTCAGCTCAAGGGGCAGGAAGAAGCCAGCCTACCTAGCACAGGCAGATTCACAGTCACGGAGATGAGGCAGGGACATTTAGATCACTTGGCCCTTGTTGCCTCCAGGGGGGTCAGATTCAATATCCAGTGTCTGCAGCTTTCCTGCAGCAGCACATCGACCCGGGCCAAGACCTAGCGGCTTTAGAAGCTGGCTGGACTTTGATGATTCAAAAGATCCTTTCAAGCCTCCTCAGGGGTCCCCCCCCCCCTTTTTTTTTATCTGTTTGCAAAGTCTGTGCAACTCAAAAGCTGGCCCTGTCCTTGTTGAGGTGAGTCTTTGGGAAACATGGCACTGCTTCCTTCATCTCCCTTCCCTCCCCACCTCTCGCTCCCTGTAATAGCCGGTATAATTCTGTATCGGTGACTGCTCCCACTCGGGCCATGTTACAGACTAATGGTCTTGCGGCGAAATGAATGCCAAGGCAAAGTGGTGGAGTTTATCAACCAGAAACCGAGAAGCAGAGGCGAGGCATTAATTCTCGAAGCCACGGACGCTGCACCAGTGACAGTGCCCTTTTGCAATGCTCCATTAGGGTTGCCCCAAACCGGTGATGAATAGCTCCAGGGACTTGTTTGCCCAATATGCCGGCATGTGCAGCTGGCCAGTAGGCAGCATGGTAGAGGGATGATGACTGAAAGAAGGGGCTGGCTTTGCAGAGGAGACAGAAAAGGGAGCTCTCAGGGTTCGTGGTGCATGTGCCTGAAGCTCTCAGGGTTCCTGGTGGTCTGTGCAGTCTCCATTGCATTGGAAATGATCTCCGTCGCGTGGCCAGTGAGCCCGGGGTGTCTGCTGTCTTTGCAAGGGAGTTTCATTCGTACCTCCTGGCTGTCTTTCTGCCCCCAGCCACTTGCCTTTTTTAACTTGGTTGCCTCTTTCTGCTCATCTCTGACCCTTCTGTGCGTGCAGTGACAGTCACGTTGCTCGTGGGCTTTTTGCGGGAGAAGGTTGGTTGTTTTGCAATGTACTTGATTGTGTGTCCCAGCGTTGTATCAGTCCATGGTTGGTCACTCTAATCCATCCATCTCCACTGGATTTGGGCTGCCACCCATTATCATCTTCCCAACGAATTAGAGTAGCAATAGCCCCGTCCCCAGCAGAATTCTTTGAGTCTTAAGATCTTGTTGCCTTTCAGGTGAATGACTTTGCACCCACCTCCAGCGACTCGTACTCAGGGCAGGCTTCTTCTCCTGTTGTGTATGCCAACCCTAGTGTGGACGGTCCACGTGTAAGGCAAAGAAAGGAGTTTGGTTTCTGGGCACCCATGCAAGTCTTGTCCCCCTGCTGAAGGGTCCGGAGCTGGCCATGGAGTTTCATTAATGGATGCTAATGTGTCATCCAGCCCATTTATCTTCATTTGGTCCCAGCCAGCAGGGTTCTGGGCCCAGAGCCAAGGGCCGGGCACCAATTCTTAATCACGTTCCTGCTGTTTACCCAGGCCGCCAGGAAAAAACAGGGTGAAGCTGGATGAATTCCTGTTTCCCCAGGGCGTGCGTTGTGAAATGGAGCCAATGCGGAGTGGTCCACTGCTCCTTGAGACACGCTTGTTAGAAACATCCCTGGTTCCAGTTCCAAGGGCACCCAAAGACCAGACGTGAGTCAAAGGCAACGTGCGTCCTACCTCTGCCTTCTCCCTCAAACAGGAGAGGAAAGGCAGAGCGAATGAGGTGCAGGTGGGTAGTGCTCCGAACGCCCAGCGACAAGCTTTCCTTTCCCCTCTATCAAGGAAGAGCAGAGAGTCCTAGCCCAAGTTGCGCTTGCATGCTTTTATTTTAATGTCTGTAAATTGAGATGCAAATGAACCTGGGTCTTTGGAGGCCATGTGCAGATTGCCAGTGAAGCGTACGAGGTTGCAAAGTCCGGGTGACTTGCCTAAAGCAATTGCTATATTGCCAGCGTCCAGCCAGTGGCAACAGCATTTGTACCCCAGCCATTCCTCGTGAACCCCCTGCAGTTATGTGAAGGTGAATTGTAAGGGAGTGGCCATGAAGTTAGTCTATGCAAGGGAAAGCACAATTTGGCCAGGGGACAGCTCCTTAGCAGGGCTGCCGTGGTCTGGTGTGCGACGTGTTTTGGTTTGGTGTCTGTGAGTTAGCCAGGGCTGGTGTCTGACCTCTGGCTTTGGCCCTGGCCCTCCCAAAAGAACGTCTCCTCGTGGTCTGCTGGAAACCCAGCACTGAGCCTTCAGCCTGGAGCTGCTGGTGGGTAATTTCTGATTAAGGATTACTGTACCATCGGCTTCGGTTTGATTGCAGATGTTTTTAATTATATCGTATAAGATCGTATTATGTAATTGCATTTATCTGATTGAAGCCTTAATTGTAGGATTTCATAATGGTATGACTGGGTAAATATACCATTGCGTCTGTTGTCCCCCAATGAAAATTAGGTGCTTCATGTCTTTATTGCATTATCCTGGAGAGAAGTTTAAATGGGGGAGAAAAAAAAAAGAAAGAAAGAAAGAAGAAAGAAAAGCCAAGCCAAGCTCCCTAGGTCTCTCTCAACAGGGGCTGCCCTTCCCATGGAGAGCACGGAGGTACCAGAGCATGGCACCCACAGCCCACTGCCTCGAGGATGCTCTGACTTCCCGCAGCACCCTCCTTTTGCAATGGCAAGGACACTCTAGGGGTCCAGAGGACTTCATTTTTCCTTTTGCATACTCAGGGTTGCTAACTGGGATCCAGGTAGGTGGGATCCAGGTTTGTAATGCCCCGAGAGTCTCCAACACTTTTGCATGACCCTGGAGAAGGGGGCACGGGAAATCAGTCCTCCATCTCAGAGCAGTGTCAGGCCCTTGGGGTGGGGAGTATCAATCAGCCCCTTTCAGCTTTCTGGCTTTGTCAACAGAGCCAAGGCCATGCTGATGCCCGTGCTGATGCCAGGTGTGTCACCTCGCTCATACCAGCTCCCCTACTCGCTCACAAAGTGCCCCTGGTCTGTCTGTCGCTGGGGCCCGTTCCAGCTGAGCGCATGGCGGGGGCAGGCCTGTTCCTCGGAATTTCGGCCTTCAGCGCTAAGCACCCCTAGCAGAGGCACCGCTTTCCCCCACTGGCCATCTCTTCAGCCTTGCCCTCAGGACGGTCTCCTGACACGTCCACCCGTGGGATTCTCGCTGAGTGGCTGGCCAAGAGGAGTAGCAGAGGAGAGAGGAGAAGCGATGCTTGTAGGGCGCTTGTACACGTCACGTGTCGTTGACATACACGTTACGAAACGGGACGAAAAATTGCCGTTTTTGCTAAGTTAGTTGTGGAAGCAAATACAAATTGATGATTTTTTTTTCCTAGTAGGCTTCAATTTATCGTGGCAAGTTAGATCATTTCCTACGCAACAAAAACGAGGGCTAGGCTTCCCCAAACCTGCTCCCTGTTCCCCTCCCGGCACCGCCTCTGCTGAACTGTCCTTCACCTTGGCGCTCAAAAGCAAAAGGCCGTGTTTTCTGCGGGATTTTTTTTTTCCCCAAGATCGATGTTGCAATTATTGTTTTGTTAATGGTGGCTGGTATGATACATTAAAGGTGATTACAATTAAAGAACAGGAGGACCGGGGAAGCGCCTGTGCCACGGGCTTGAAAGGTGGAAACTGCAATTAGATGTAATGGAGGAACCAAGCCAAAAATCCTCCTGATACATTCCCCTTTATTATTGAGGCATCCTCAGGAGCCTGAGCTTGCTCAGAGCTCAATTAGCTTTTAATAACCGGGTGAGGGAAAGCAACCTGAAATCAGCCAGGGATGCTGCAAACTTCTGATTAAAAAAAGAAAAAAAAGAAATACACACAAGCGAAGAGCAAAATAAATGCCAGGGTCAAAGGAAAATCTCTTTGTAATGCAGTGTCTTTGGCACCAGGCTTTGGACTCTCTCCAGGTACTTGGGCACCTCTTAGATGCGCTTCGTCATTACTTATTCTAGCAGCATGCTGGAGTGGGTCCGTTTAAGGGTCAGCGAATGATGCTTCTCATCGCACGCCTTGGATTCCTCCCGCTTCCTGAAAAAGCTTAGCTGAGAGCATCTTCCTGGGCTTTGCCCGGCATCCTGCCTGCTCCGCTGCACTCGGCTCTGGTCGTTCGCAGCCTGTGACTAGTCAGTTGTGACGTGCGAGGAGGTGGGACCCCTTGGAGTTAGTGTCCGTGGTCTCCTGGAAGCTCCTGGGGCAAGCGGCTTTCCTGTCGCAGCAGCAGCAGCCCTCCCCGACACCCTGGGCTGCCCCAACGGGGGCTTTGTTTTTCAGGCCAGGCCTGCTTGTTGTTTTGCAAGCACTTCCCTGCGGGATCTGCTGATCCCAGCAGCACTCCCTGAACTCCGCAGAGCTCTTGGCAGCAGCAGGTTGAGTCCCCTCCCTTGGCCCTGGGAGAAGAGCCCAAGAGCTGCAGATGTATCACCTGTTTCCAGGGCTTGCCGGGCTGTTCCCTGGGAAGCAAACCCCTCCAGGGCACAGGCCCTGGTGACGGGACAGAGACCTCCGCTCAGACCCGAGCACAGGGGGTCACCCCGAGCCAGGCTACACCCCCCAGCAGTACTTTGTGCCTAGGCCCTTTCCCCTGGAAACCTCGAAGCACCCCACAACTATGCGTGACTCCAGCTGTCTCAAGCCGCAGCCTGTCCGGGAAGTGCCAGACCTCCATTAAGTGTCTCACCCAAACGAGCTGGAGCTGAGGACCCGGGTCCCTCGTGAGCCCCAGCTTCGTCCTGCCCACTAAACGCGTGAGCCAGATTTTCTGAAGTCTGTCCAGAACCGATGCTACGATGGGCGCTCCGCGTCTTCCAGACTCACGAGGGCTAGCAGGGTACTCGCATCGCCCTTTCCGGACTCGTGGTGCCCACCAGCTCTTGGCCCCTCTCTTTGGTGCTCCTCAAGCTTGTTTTGCTGGCATGGCCCTTGGCACCCAGGTGGGCAGGCTCTCGCGGGTGCCATCGGACCCTGGGGCACGGTAGGCTCCTCTCAGCCGGGTGGGATTGAGCTGAGCAGACCCCTCCATGCCACCGGCCTTGTGTCCTCCACTTCGGATGCCGGTGGTTTGGTGGCTCCTGTCTGATCATCTCTCTGCCTGTTCAACCCCCCTGCGCGTCTGATTGAAGATCTGCGGAGACTTGCTAAAGGATCTGCTAGCTGTGTGGAAAGGCATCTGCTTGTCGGTAAAGCTATTCTGTAGCTCCTGGGTGCTCCTGCCAGCTCGGACGTGACGTAGGCCACCGTGGTGGGTGAGGGCTAGTGGGTGCCCAGCACAGGGAAGCGGCGGGATCGGAAGCCAGCAGCAAATCCTGTTTTTGAATATACAAATGAGCGTGTCCCTTTGCCTCTGGGGGAACTAAGGGCATCACAGAGCTGCCAGCGCGTGGACAAATGCAGGGCGCCCGTGGCACTGCTTCTGGCCTAAATTCTGCTCAGCCGAGGCTACAGCCACAGGCAGCAGTCGCCCCAGCAGGCTGAATGAGCCCAGCTTTCTACGGGACCCGCTTTATAGCAAAGGGTGCAGCTCACGACAAGCCTCTTTGTCCCTGACCAGATGCTGCAAGCCTTGCTGTTCTCGAGTGGGCCCGAACAAGCCCCGCTGGAAGCTGTGAAACCCTCTCCTCTCTCATCCTTGTGCTGCCTGGCTTGCCTCCTTTCTCATCCTTGCGCATCAGACCTGGACGGAGGTACGTCAGCCCCAGAAGGCAGGAAAGAGTCAACGGCCCCTTTCGGTGCAAGAGGATCAGACTGAGCCCTGCAGCCAGTGCAATAGCTCTTGCCACCCCATGCCAGATTTACCCCAGGGATGAGTTTGCCTCAAGAGCTGGATTGCATCAGCAGGCAGCTTGCCTCTTCTGCCACTTGTGGGAAGGGAGTAGGAGCCAGGGCCAGGGGTGCTGGGCACACAGGAGGCTTGGCAGCAATTAGCAGAGTGCCGAGAAAGGACTCTGCGCTCTGGGGCATCCTGCTGGAAACGGCTCTTTAAACCGCCAGCCGCCAGCTGAGAAAGTAAACACCTGCAAGGCTCACGGGCACCGGCTGGAGAGGGTTAAACCTCTCACCTGTTGCAGGAGCAGGCAGCGGGAGTGTGGGCACAGCTCGCTTTCAAGACCAGGAGTGCAAACACGCCAGGAGCACCCTCCAAACAGCGCACGTTCGCTCCACCCGCCCACGCGCCGACCCACTCATCCTTCAGCCTGAGCGGTGCCACGCTCGGCACCAGCTTTTCGGAGCTCCTCCCATTTTTATTTTAAAGCCTGTTTAAAATACTCCTCGTTTTTTGAGGGTGGAAAGAGGCACTTATGTAAAATTAATATCTCCATTAATATCCGCGCGCAGCAAAATAATTGGAAAGCCTCTGTCATAATTGCAGGCCATATTATACCCAAGGAAAGTGCTAACAACGTAATTTAGGCAACGCCAGCGCATTAATAACAGGGTGCCAGCAGCCCAGCATGGCAGAAAGGGCTGCCGTGCTGCTGGACGGGCTGTCTTCCAGGTCAGGTGAAAAGCCGAGGGTCTGATTCGAGGGCCAAATTCCCGCTGACCCCTGATCTCTGCCTCCCCCAATTCCACCTGCTGCTTCTTCGCTCTCAGTCCTACAAACTGTTTGGCCACGCTATGGTGCCCCATCCCGACTGTCACTCTGCACCAGAGGCAGCTGCATTTTAGGGGCGGGTGAAGAAAGGCCTGGGTGTTGTGATTATCACCAGGGAACGGAAGGAAGAAGGAGCTGTGAAATCTATGTTAAAACCTTGTGAAAGCATTATTATCATTATCTTGGAGCTCTTTCCATCTCTCTGGCTGTGTTTCTAGCCCCCGCCCCATGCTGCGAATCTCTGCTGCACCATGTCATGCCTTCACCACCTCTCGCCTGGAGTGTGGCAGTGCCCTGGACCTGGGCATGAAGCTTTCTGTGCTTAGGAAGCTCTGGCTGGTGCTCATCTCGGCCCCGGGACACTGTGAACACATCAGCCTGTCTTCTGCTTGCACGCTGGCTTCCCAGAGAACATCGAGCCAGGCTCGGTGTCTTCACCTTTCTCTTCCAGCTGCTCCATGGGCCCAGGGTGGCTAAAACGCCAGATAACGGTTCTGGAATGAGGACTGCAGTCGGCAGCCCAGCCCTTCTGCCCGGCAGAGCTCTCTGCAAAGTGGGGACAGCTTGCTCCTGTGTAGTGGTTGCGTCCTCTCTCACCACCGTGGGCACGCTCTGGACATCCCCAAAACTCCCCCTGAGTTACCGCCGGATCCAGTTCCTGGCGTAACCCTGATGGGCAGCCCCTGAATCGTGCAAGAGAGGGCATTAGCCAGCCACAACAGTGCCAATGCAGGGAGTTACCAGGTCCATTTGCAGTGCAGCTTGGGAAGCAGGGCTGATCCCACGTGCTGGCAGGTGGGCACGTGCCAACTCTCCACTGGGAAGCAGTCACCTGCCACGTTTCCTCTGTCTGGACCTAGGCCACGCGAGCAGAGGATGCCCTTCCCCAACAGCACGAAAGGAAGGTTTCTGGTTTTGTTCAAGCCTTTTTGCACCCTTAATCCGTAACATGTGGTTCATATAGTGTCTCCCCTCTAATAGGTTTAGGATTATGGGAATATGTGCAAATCCAGTGCCTTGCTGTCACTCTGCTCAGTGCAGTAAGGTGATTTTCATTAGGATTTGGGTTTAGAGAGCAGAGTCTTTCTCTGTCTCTCCTTTTTTTTTTAATATTAGTTTTATTCAATTACATCAGCAATTCATGGAACTTCAAAGTCGTTTCATCAGCACAACCTCAACACTGTTAGGCTGCATTATTTAAACAGGTGAAGAAAAAGAAAACATAAGCCACTTCTTAATGGAATTACTGAAGGGGGTGTTTTAATTAAAAACAAAAAAAAGTTGCAGACAAGTCCTATCCATAATTCAGTGCCGGCGAATGTAATATCTGCCTGTGGTTTAATTTTAATAAATGTATGTATTATTAACAGCCTGATCTATATTATTCTAATCCAGTGAGGAGGAGTGAGCTGTTTCTACAGGAGGAGCTGTAAATATTTACATTCCCTAATGCGTTTCCACTTGTCGGAGGGTCTGTGGAGCGCTCTAAGTGCAATTCCAGGATTCAGCATTAAAATTTAACCCTGCACGCTCCTCTGGGGGAGATTAAAATTCAGAGGCATTTGGGAGCATGCATGCAGAGAGGGGAGAGCGGCCAAAGACGGGGGCCAAGGAGCAGGTGAGGCAGGACGAGAGGAGACGATAGAGGTGGGAAAGACTGTATGGACCATGTGGAGTTTCCACTGTGGTTCCTTGTGGGCAGCACCATACTCATTTTTAGCACTAGAAACCTTCCTTGGTGCTGCTGGGCAAGTGCATGCTCAGTCTGGAATAGACTCGCCCCATGGTGCAAGCACCTACTTCGGATAACTTCAAGAAACGCCTGGATGCTTATCTTGCTTTGGGCAGGGGGCTGGACCGAGGATCTCACAAGGTCCGTGCCAGCCCTAATGTCTGAAAGCTATGAAATCAGTTACCTCGTTTCCAAAACCGGTTCCTTGGTGCCAGCGCTCTCTTCCTCCTCCCTCCCATCCCTTGCTGCCCGTCTGGAGAAGTCTCAGATGCAAGAATCTGGGCCTGTGTCTGCTTCAGAAGGGAGGTCTCGTGCACCCTGTCCCGATAGGCCTGGTTGTGCCCATCATCGGCCTCTCAAGACTGGCCGAACAGATTGGCAGAAGAGCTCAGCACGGTGGGCTGGGGGCAGGTTGGACCCTCGGCGCTTTTACTGACCTGGTGCTGGTTGTCTCCCTGATTAGCAGGCTGCATTATAATGGGCCAAGGACTGGATGACCCCTTAGCCCCTGTGAGGCTGCGGGGTCCGGTGCTGGCTGTACCCAGACTCCTTCCCCCAGAGATGGGCACCCGCTAGTGCTAGCAGATGGGGAGCTCTGGGGACAGGAGAGGAGGGAGGGGAAGAGGGACCAGGAAGGGGCTCTGGGCTTCAACACAGTCTGAACTGGGATGGCTGGAGGGAAGGGAAGGCTCAGGGGAGTGTGAGAGGAATGGACACCTCTGCCCCTCACTCCTTCTTTTTCCTAACAGGCTCAGCCAAAGTTACCGCCTCATCTAAGTGTCTCTGAGTATCTCCGTGAGGCCATCATCACATGTTTGACAGCAGCACGGTTAAGTCACAGGGGGTGTCTCAGCCTCTGTGCCGAGACTGCACCACTAGACCTCCTCCGCTGGACCAGGTCGTGGATGGGGATGGCACTGCCCCGGGACCCCGAAGGCTTCAGCAAGCGTGGGAGCACTAGTGCAGACGAGCTGCTGTGTTTGCACCCCTGCGTCACCTCACGCTGGTCAGAGCCATCCCAGGTGACCCTCCGCACAAATGCACTGCCGCCTTGTCTACACTGGGACCCGCCGCCAGGGTCCGCCCGGCTCCCAGGGGCTGGCCGTGCTCTACCCAGGTGCAGGAGAGAGGGGCCGAGCGCTCCTTCCTCCAGGGCTGTCTGTCTGGTCCCTGTCCCTGGTATGCACGCACCTGTTTAAAGGTTACTCGCTGGCCTGGCAATGTTTCAGCTCTAATCCCACTCTCCTCCTAGAAGGACAGGCAGCCGGGTGGCTTTGTGTGCTCCGGGGCTGGACGCCGAACTCCCTCACTCCGGCAGAGCTGCGTGGAAGGCCGTGGAGTCCCCCTAGGTGATCCCAACGGGGAACAAATTTGACCTGAATTAAGCAAGACCTTTTCTGGAGGGCTGGGGCGATGGGGCAGCGCCTGCAACACATGTAGCTGTTCCAGTCGGCTGCACCCCGAGCCCTCCTTGTGAGGAGACGGGCAACCCTGGGACCAGGGCACCGCCCAGCAGACACAGGCATGCCGCAGACCTGTGGCTGGAAGCTGAAGCTAAACCCAGACGCCGGAGATAAAGCAAACGTGTTTAACTGCAAGGGCAATAAGCCACAGGAGCTGTCAGTCAAAGTGCTCCCCAGGCTCTTCCCAGAGACCTGCTCTAGTTCATGCTGGAATTGATTTGGGGCTGTCTGGTCGGGTAAGGCCAGGTGATGCCAAGAGCTGCATCAAGCTGCAGCAGGGGCTGCGCGGCAGCACTGGCCTTTGGAGCCGAGCTCCGGGATTACTGCGCCCAGGACGGCTTCCTGGTGGCTCTGCCTTGCCCAAGCACATGCTCATCCTGCTCAGCCTCTTTATGGGGAGGGCTTTTTTTCTTTCCCGGGGACTTGTAAAGGCTGGTTTATGGGAGGTTTTTATTGCCGCTGTGTCTAAGCAGGGGAGGAGAGGAGAAGTCTCCAGAGAGAGATGTGCAAACAGCTTCGGTAAAAGCCTGAAACCTCTCGCGGAGCCTGCATGGTTTGCAATTAAACCCAGCACGTGCAGCGCCCC
Organism: Alligator sinensis; assembly: GCF_000455745.1. Lineage (NCBI taxonomy): Eukaryota > Metazoa > Chordata > Crocodylia > Alligatoridae > Alligator > Alligator sinensis. The sequence goes on along the minus strand of NW_005841833.1, from coordinate 2,374,296 downwards.
ACGGCTCAGCTCTTCCAAGACAGCGCTGATCTAGCTGCCTGGCTGGAAACGGGGGGAGAGAAAGCTCTCCTGGGGCCGGGAAAGGGACTGGGCCCTGAGCAGGCATGTATTTGGGGTGGGATTGGGGACTCCCTAGCGGATGCTGGCTAGATCCAGCCCTTGCATGCCCTTTGGTACAGAAATAGGTGTGCCTTAGCCACGCTAGCCCAGAGGCTTTTAAGGCCTGAGTGAAGTCACGTATATGAGAGGGGCCTTCCTTGTTGGGGAAGGGGTAATAGTTGCATCGGCGCACACAAGTGTGGACCTCAAATGCAGGAGTGGGTTTCTCTCTGTCCCCAGCAGGGCTGGGTCGCCTCACAGGCAGCAAACAGCCGGCACCGCCTCCTGCTTTGGAGGGAGAGGGGGGCAGAGGGGGCTGTGGATCGGGATCCAGGGGTATCTATAGTGCAGTGCCTATACTTCAGATATGTAAGGGGCTATAAAAGCAGCCAGAAAAACACAACAACCCCGGCTCTCTGCCCTGAGATGGCAACACGCTGCAAGCACGACAGCTCCCCACAGCCCCCACGCACCAAGTCCTGCAGCTCTAGAGATGGCCTCAAGCCACAAAGGCCAGAGCCACGCTCATGGAAGCTCATTAGCAGGGGGAAACTGAGGCAGGGAGCAGCTATGATTTGCCCAAGGCTGTGACATCTGAGCACCAGAGCTGGGGTTAGAGCTGAGGAGCTCTCGAGTGCCTGGGCAAGCTGCTAAGGGCTGCGCTGGGGAGCATCCTCGCAGCACACCAGTGGGAATGGATGGGAGAGGGGTCTCTCTGGCTTGGGTTTTAATACGCGCACCAAGAGCAGGGTCACAGCTGGAAACCCCCCCTTTTCCCACTTTTTCCCCCTAGTCCCCCTGTGCGGTTTGCATTTCTGCAAGGTTTCTTGAGAATCTCAGGCGCAGCCGCGCTCCTGTTTGTTTAACTCGGCAGTGCATTGTGGGATTGGCCTGGGCTATATAAGAAGGTCCCCATGCTTCAGGTAGGGCTAGTACTTCTGGGGCTGCGGTGAGGGTGGCACGGGAGGCTGATGGAGGGCAATGTAGCTCTGCTAGGGAAGGATTGGTTTTTGTGGGCTTTTTGCTTTGCTTCTGCCCTTGTTTTGTGCAAAAGCTGCCTCCCCCGGGGGCAGGGCTCTGGAAGGAAGGTGTGCGCGGATCCATGCACCTGCAGCTAGGTGTGCATACAGTTGCATGGAGCAAGGATCCTGGGGCAGGAGGGCCTGAGCGTGGGAGAAACCGGGCGGAAACATCTCTATTGCTGAGTACCTATTATGTCAGCGGCTCCTAATCCTTCTGGGCGGTGCTGCAAGCTAGGGGCTACATGTCGTGTGGTTAGAGGGAACGTGTTTCAGCTCTCGAGGCTGGTCGGAGCATGCCGTCCAGCTTGCTGTGCCCCTCTCTAGAGGAGCCAGAGCATGCCAGCCCCACCTGAAACCAGCCAGGAGCTCTGCTCGTCTCCCACTCGTTGATACGAGCACGGCATTTTGCGGCAGCACCTTAAGGCCTCGGCAGACGCGAGAGCCCTGTTGTGCCGGGAGCTGTCCAGATGCAGAGTCCTGGCTCTGTGTTGCCTACAGTCTTCCAAGCAGGCAAGGGGTGAGAAGGGGAAACTGAGGCAGGGTGACCTGACCAGGGTCACACAAGGTCTGGCAGAGCTCAGATCTCTTGGAGGGGTGTATTTAAAGCCCCGTTTCTCAAACCAGGGACAGGTGAATCCATTTTTCTGGTAGATAAAAGCTTCCTCAGGTTGTCCTTGAAGTGTTAAAAGGCCGCGTACAACCCCCCATCCTCTCCCACAGCGCAGCCTTCCTCGGGTGCTGGGTGCAGAGGATTAATAAGTATTGTCAGTGTCTGCGGAGCGATTTCCCCTTTGCAACAATTCCCACCTCCCGGCTCCTGCCTCCGGCGCTCTGCAAATGCTGGCGACGGGCTCTGGGTCTGGCGCGTTGTCTTCACTCCCTGCAAGCTTAAAACAGCAAACCCCTCACTATTGCAAGGGCAGGGTTGAACCCCCTGCGGGGATGACTGGGACGTGGGTGCTACCCTGTGGAGTCGGGCACTGCAGCCAGCTCAGTCCTGGCGTCCCCCGCCGGTGCGGGGACTGAGCCCAGCACTCGGAGAAGGGGCAGGGAGCACCCAACTGAGGCTCCCGCTCTCCCGGAAACCTGCCGCTCCTCCCTAGACTTGTTGCTCGACAAAGCAGGCAGCCGAGGCTGTAATTAGTTAATTAGTGGCTAACACCTTGTTGAATTATTTAGTGCTACTCTGGCCCCCATTTGGATGATTTACTCTTAATTAGCCTTTGTTAATGAGACGTGACCTCATCTGGCTTTCTGGTTCTGGTCTTCGTTGCTGCAGTCTGTCATTGGGCCGGACGCTTGCCTCGGAGGGACACCGTGGGCCACGGCCACCTCAAGAAGGGGCTGCCTGGCTGCCTGCGGGAGGGGTGTGATGGTGGCTCTCCTAGGCCTGGTGTGAAGGGTGGGAGGTCAGGCTGGCTCTGGCCTGTTCCCCCTGCCTTTTTAGCCAGACTGAGGACGTTACCTATGGCCATTGCCCCAGGACCCACTAGTCCCCTTCCCCTTGGATCCCTGCACTGTGCCCTAGGGTACTGGTCCCTGAGTGTGATCACCAGAAAGGGTTGGGGAGGGGAAAAGCTTGCAGGGTCTCACAGGCAGAGGTCCCGCGGAGGCTTCCTTTCCCCCCGTCGCAGACCAAAGCCATCCCTGCCACCCCAGCCAGAAACTCTCGAGGGCCCCTGAAGTAGTCCAGGGTGGCAGGAGCCCCCAGCTGCCCTGTCCGTAGTGGGAGGAAGCATCCATTCGACTTCATCGTTGTGCCAGCTCCCCCTCCGTCCCCGTCCAAGCCACGTGCCCTAGTCCTGTTTTACCAGGACCCCTCGGAGGGTCCCTTCCTCACTAATCCCAGCTTGCAAGCAGACACTGGAACTGGGGTTTGAGCCTTGAAGAAGATCCTCCACAGGGCCAAGCAGAGAGGCTCCTAGGCAGAGACCCAGCAATAAAAGCAGTCGTTAGCTGCTGACCTGGGCTGCACCCCTGCATCCCTTGGAAGTGAGAGGGTCCCTGCCATGGCCTGGGTTCATCCTGGTGAAGATGGAGCTCCCCCCTCTTCCGTCAGCCATCGGCACTGCTGGGCAACGCGTGCTAATAAAAACAAATTAACTTGTATAAGCATTAATTTTCCGGCATACATACATCCCGGCCTCATTATAATCGAGATCCCAGGAGCCAGGGGCTTTGGCACATTGTAATGAGGCGCATGCTGTAGTAAAAGTACTTCTAATAGGATTTATTTACTGTAATTGTGATGCGAGGCACAGTGCCATTATCCGAAGCGCTGGCGGCCGCTCCCGGGCCCGGGGAGGAAGGGGCGCAGCAAGCGGTTTGCAGGGAACAGCAGCGAGCGAAGCCAGGAGTCGGGGGGAGTTTTCCTGGGGACGCCGGGAGGGGCGAAGGGAGAGAGATCCCATGGGGTGCCAAGCGCGGGGGCTCTGCTGACAGCCCTGGTAGTGCCTGGGGGCTGGAGGCCAGGAGGGGTGGCCTGTGCTCGCACTGAGTAACGCCCCAGGAGGAGTCAAGGGGGTGTCTGCAGGCTGCCAGCCCCGGCCGCTGTTCAGTTTAGCGGCCAATGCTCGTGCTCCGCGCAGCCCCAAGGGATGAGCCTACTCCAGGATGAGCCTGGCTGGCTCCACTGTGCCTGGCAGTGCCCTTGGGGTTGCATCATGCTGCAGCTGTGACGGTGATCCTGCCTGGCGGGGACCTTGGGGCTGCCTGCTGCTTTCCCCGCAGCAGCTTGGGAGCGAGCCATGCATCCAGTCGGGGAGCTTTCCCCACCGCTCATTCTGTCCCTCCCTGGCTCGCGCCACCCACGCGTCCCTCTGCCAGCATAGAGGACACTGACTTAAGATAGTCCTGTATGTGCTCAGGATCCTCCCTCCTCCTGCTGGTGCCAGCTGCTTTGGGTTGAGCGCTGCGACGGGACCCTTCTCAGGGCATTTTGGCCCCGCTGGGACAGATAGCAACACAGGCCTCCAAACGAGCGTGGGCAAAGGGCTGCATCGGCTCAGGACACTGGTGGCAGGGGCCTGGCGTAGAAGTGGAGAAGGGCAGCCTGCTTTCATCTGGATCTCCTGCGGCTCTGCAGAGAGCTCGGGGCTCCTTCCCATTGCGTGGAGGCAGAAACTGGTGATAATCAGGCTGATAAGAACGGAGGCCCTGGCTGCCTTCTTCCCACAGGACCCAACAGAGGCGATGGAGACCAGGAGCTCCCAGCCTGCCCCTGCCTTGGAGGGAAGAGTCCTGGACCAGTCTGACTCCGGTTTCTCAGGCATGGAGAGGCAAGGGATGAAACCAAAGAAGGCGCAATTTTGTTTTGTTTTGTTTTTTCCTTTAAAAACCCAGCTGGGTGTTTTAATGGCAAGTTAAATGGGAAAGGAGAGCTGGGAAGAAAATGAAATGCCTTCTTTATTTAACTGTTTCTCACTCCATTTACTCTACACGGGTGCGGTGGCAGGCATAGTGTGAATGTGGAGTAGCAGAGCTAACAAGGTGCTGATTGACTCTCACTGGAACACTAAATATTACAGTGCGGCAGCCACTCCGACGAGCTCCATTAAGCCTCTTCAGTGTGATGAAGGGGAATTTGCATAAAGACTGCATTGTTCCACCCCTCTAGGCACCAAATGAGTCTCTCTTCCAAGGAGAGGAGCCTCTCATTTCCAAGCCGAGGTGTCAAATTAATTCTGTCGGAGGTCTGCTCACCTGTGATTTCATTAAGGGAAAGGTGAAAGGGGAGAAATACAATTCAAATGAGATAATTAAAAACTCAGATTAGCAATTACACGCAGAGCAGTGTCCTCAAAGCGGCAGCACGAGGAGTGAGCGCAGCATCCGGCTTTCGTGAGGGTCGGTGGGGGGAGGCGGGGAGGGTCAAGGGCCATGCCTGGCATTGCGGGGCAAGGCGGTTTGCCCACAGCTTTCACATGACATAGCCTAGTGCAAGCCCCAGGCTCTTGGCGGGCATATCCATGAGCTCCATCAGCAGCCAAGCCCTCCTTGACCAGGTTTGGCTCTTCCCAAGTCATGTCCTACTCCTTGCTGCTTGCAAACCTGATTGCTCATCTAGATCTCCTTTAGCTGCACAAGGGCTCCAGGCCTCCCTGGGCTCTAAGGGACAGGGATCAGTGGTACCTGGGCAAGATAGGAGACACACATGGGTCCCTGGAAGAGGCAGGGAGCATTCATCCATGTGCGTTTCCAGCAGGATTTGGCAGGGCTCCATGAAGGACACAGCCCGAGGCTCTGCATGTTACCAGGGAAATGCCCTGGTCTGGTTGATCTCGTGACCCCTCAGTGGGACTTTTGGTGCACCAGTGCAATAGGAGACCCCTCTCCACTGCCTGTGCCAGAGGCAGCGGCTGCTGATAGAGCAGCATCAGGGGATGTAAGATGTGGGCCGGAGGAAGGCTTGGACGCAGGAACATCGCTGAGGCCTGATCTCGCGAATGCAGCGGGTTAAGGGTGCAGTTCTGGGCCGCCCCAGCGCTAGGATTCCCCTTGGCCTGTGGAGCAAGATTAAAGACTTTTGTTAGGGCCCCCCTTGGGCACAGCAGGTCTGTGGATCTCAGGGCCCTGAAAGTCCTGGGAACATGCATGGGTTCCCATGTCATTTGTACACGCTGACAGCGTGCACAGGGTGTAGTTCACTGATTAAAAGGGCCCTTCACATCCCCTGGAAAAGCAAATGATCCCACTGGTGGTGGCATCTGGACTGAAGGGTTTTGCACATCCCATGGCCACTTCAGTATTAATGTCACCGGCACGCTCGGAGCCCCTCGCCGTGGTGTGGAGACTGCCGTGCCTTCTCCGAGGGCACTTGGGGTCTTTGCAGTCATTGCCCATTCCCTGGGTCTTGCTCTTCACTCCAATCCTGTCTTTGAAATGGCCCTACTTGGATTTGCATCCCCCTCCGAGCAGCCCCGGCATTTTGGAGAGGGGAGCCCCTGCAGAGCCACACCTGCTGCGGTCTCCAGGCTCCCAAGGGGTTGTATAGGGTCGGCTGCATGCTGCTGTCTGCTCTGATGGGTCCCATGTGAGCCCACTGCCTCTTTGCAGCAGCAAATGCTGCCTTCGCCATCCTTTCCCCGCCAACGAAACATCCCTGGTGCGACCCTCCTTGTGCTGCGAGGAGGTATTGCTGGGTGGGGACAGAGTGGGTCAAGGATGCCATCCAGGATCTGCTTTCCCCCCCACGTCCTTCCTGCCGGTGGGCTGCTCGGGGGCACTCTGCCACTGATGTTGGCGTCCCTGAGGCCAGACATAAACCCAGGTCCTGACCACTCGTGATCATTAGTGATCCCCAGGGAGATTCTGCCAGAGCAGGGCTGTTGACCCAGCTGCCCTAAGGAAATTGGATAATTACATTCTCCTGAAATAAATCCTCCCTGCAGCTTCACATGCACACTGGGATTTGTCTCATCTTCCTGGCCCGAGTCATCGTGCCGCGTTGCTGCGAGCTCTTCGTTGGCTGCGCCGATCCACCCCAGCCGCGCTGCATTTTGGTCATGGATGATGCCGGGGGAAAGGTGTTACGGGTTGAAGTTTCCATGGTGCTTTGGGCAAGGTGAAGGAGAAGCAAGGAGAAGCAAGGAATTTGCAGCTGGGGGTTATCTGTAAAAGATGTGATTAGCGGGGCCTCTGAAAAGACAAAGGGCCTTCAGCAGGGGAGGCTGGTTCATGGGCAGGGACTCAGCTGGTGGCCCTCCAGTGTGGCATTTCTAGGCTTGCAAATACAGCCGCGCGGGGCTGGGAGTGCCTGGCATGAGCCGTGCTGACCTGAGGTCCCATGCCGGAGTCGTCTGTGATAACCGTCTGCCCCGGGCAGGGCCGCAGGCTGCACACGCCATTGCCTGGTCTTCCTGGGGGCCGTCCGCTAGCTCCTGAGGCCATGCGGTACCCAGCTTCTTCCGAGCACGGGGCATGATCCGGGTACCTCTGAGCACTCTGCCTCTCAAGCTTTCACTACCAGGAGCTCTCCCTAACCATACAAGCTATGTGACACTTCACCAAAGGTCACACCGGGATGGTTTCTACACCCTGAGTAGACAGCATCTCCTTTGATAAGCAGGCGTGACTGCTGCAGACAGCACTGGGAGCTGGGAAAGAGCAGGGAGCAGACAAATAAGGGAGACAGACCCACTAAGTGACCTAGGGTATGTCCCAACATCTGAAAATCTGTCTTTTTCTGCACTGGCAGAATTACCTCTGGCTTCCCGTGCAGCCCCGCTGTACAAAGCAGGGCCTGCCTGAGCGCGGGGAGAGGGAGAGGAGCCCTTCTCGCCGCTCAGCCGGCAGACTCGCAGTCCGTCTCTTCTCACCCACTCCAAACGCGTGTTCCCCAGGGCAGCGTGCACGAGTGCACGTGGAGAAGCAAGCCCCACGAGTGCTGGGCCGGATCAGGCCACGTCAGACAAACCATGCGCTTTGTGCTCTCCCCTGTCTCTGCTTCCCAGGCTGCCCCCCACCCCTTTCAGTGGCACCTGTTGATCCAAAGCCCCGGATGCCGTGAGGCCGTGGCAAACGCAGGCAGGGCAAGCTGCCCTCCTCCCCATGCCGTTCCCCTCCGCTCTGAGTGAAGGCGGCCGCCATTCCCACCTCTCTGCCAGCAATGTGGGCTGGGTACTTTGAAACCTGCTTCTATTATCAGAACTACCCGAAACCACTAAAAAGTCCCAGGAGGAGGGGAGCGGAGCGGTGAGAGCTTTCTCACTCTCACTTCATTATTGTTGCTAGGGAAACCTCTTTGCTGGATCTTGTGTTTAACGTGCCTGTATTCAGCGGGCCACGCGTCTCTCGTTCTCGCAGAAACTTCTTAAAAGCCTGCGATGGGGAGGGAGGGAGCGAAGGAAGGATGGATGCAGCGGGGAAGTGAGAGCGGGGTGACTGTCCCTTCGGCGCACGGGGTTTTCACCCCTGTTCAACAAAGCACCGCTTGTTCCTTGGACGCTTGCTCTTTGCGCGCACAGGGTGCTGGCACGGCCCCCATCTCCCCTTCTCCCTCTGCTCAGTTGTCTCTTGAGTTTAAACCACCAGCCTAAGTACTCCGCAGTGCCCTTTTCCCATCTCCCCTCCCAGCCCAGGCCTGGCGTCCCCTCTTGCTGCCTCTCCTCATTCGCACCCAGGTCAAGGTGCTTGATTTCCCATTCGGCGTCCTGTCCAGAACCAGTTAGGGAACGCGATCGAAGCACGTGGCGGAGGCGGCCAGTCAAACCCGATCAGTGGGAATGGAGGAAAGTTCTGACATCATGACTGACAAATGAGTGACAGCCCAAGAATTAGCCACAGAGGGTATTTGGTCCCATAACAAGCGCATGCAAGGAAATGGCAAGCTGCTAAAAGTGACTGACAAAGACGAAAGCCAAGCCAAGTCCGTGCGTCGCTCCGAATTGTCCCCCTGGCCCTAACCCCCACCCCCTTAGCAATGCTCAGGGCCAGCAGGGACCCTTGCAACCATCATCTTCAGCTGGCCCTGACAATCTTCACCCCAGGGTACTCAAGGAGCTGGCGAGCATCATAGCCCAGCCTCTAGCGCGGATCTTTGAAAACTTGGCGCTCTGGTGTAGTGCCTGAAGACTGGAAGAAGGCCAATGTGGTGCCTATCTTCAAGAAAGGGAGGAAAGTGGATCCGGCTAACTATAGGCCCATCAGCCTGACTTCTATCCCGGGGAAGATCTTAGAAAAGTTTATTAAAGAGGCCATCCTTAATGGACTGGCCGACGCCAACATCTTAAGGGATAGCCAGCACGGGTTTGTTGCGGGTAGGTCTTGCTTGACCAATCTCATTTCCTTCTACGACCAGGTGACCTATCACCTGGACAAGGGAGAAGAGATTGATGTCATATATCTTGACTTCAAAAAAGCCTTCGATCTGGTGTCCCATGATCGCCTCTTGGAGAAACTGGCCAATTGTCGCCTTGGGTCCTCCACGATCCACTGGCTGGAAAATTGGCTCCGGGGTCGGACCCAGAGGGTAGTAATCGATGCAAGTCACTCATCGTGGTGTCCTGTGACCAGTGGGGTCCCCCAAGGCTCTGTCCTTGGACCCATACTGTTCAACATCTTCATTAATGATGTGGACACTGGAGTCAGAAGATCCCCTGCCCTCCATTAATGCTGACCTCGTGAAGGAACATCTTGAGAAGCTGGATACCTTCAAGTCAGCTGGCCCTGACAATCTTCACCCCAGGGTACTCAAGGAGCTGGCGAGCATCATAGCCCAGCTATGTTGGCTAGCACTATGGAAGAAAGAGACTTGGGGGTCATCATTGACCACAAGATGAACATGAGCCTGCAATGCGATGCGGCGGCTAGTAAAGCGACCAAAACGCTGGCTTGCATCCATAGATGCTTCTCAAGCAAATCCCGGGACGTCATTCTCCCCCTGTACTCGGCCTCGGTGAGGCTGCAGCTGGAGTACTGTGTCCAGTTTTGGGCTCCACAATTCAAAAAGGATGTGGAGAAGCTTGAGAGAGTCCAGAGAAGAGCCACGCGCATGATCAGAGGTCAGGGAAGCAGACCCTACGATGACAGGCTGAGAGCCCTGGGGCTCTTTAGCCTGAAAAAGCGCAGGCTCAGGGGTGATCTGATGGCCACCTACAAGTTTATCAGGGGTGACCACCAGCATCTGGGGGAACGTTTGTTCACCAGAGCGCCCCAAGGGATGACGAGGTCGAATGGTCACAAACTACTTCAAGATCATTTCAGGCTGGACATAAGGAAGAACTTCTTTACTGTCCGAGCCCCCAAGGTCTGGAACAGCCTGTCACCGGAGGTGGTTCAAGCGCCTACATTGAACACCTTCAAGAGCAAACTGGATGCTTATCTTGCTGGGATCCTATGACCCCAGCTGACTTCCTGCCCTTTGGGCAGGGGGCTGGACTCGATGATCTTCCGAGGTCCCTTCCAGCCCTGATGTCTATGAAATCTATGAAATCTTTGATGCAGACCATCAACCAATGCCAAGCAATTCCCTCTTTGAGCCCACAACTTCTGGCTGAGTGAGCGGGTATCTCGGAGAGAGACATCCGGTCACAATTTAAAGACTTCAGCTCTCATCCCGAGCAGCGGAAACACACATCCTCTTATTTTTGCAAGAGACCAAGATGAAGTTTGGAAGATCAGCCCTTGTTTCTCATTACCAGTTAATTGATTGGACCCAAGTCTGCAACCAGATTGGCACCGGCATGGATCTGATTCCCATACCAGGGCTAATGGCAGCAAGTTGTCTGGGACACAGCCCTTCTCCCTGCCTGTGCTATGCTCACAATACTAGCCCGGGCTCAGTTATTGCTATCCGCTGCAAAAACCCTGAGTTCCCATAATTAGAAATCTGCATCTCCTGCATTGATTTGTGGCTGTCTCTTGCTTTGGCAGGGATGCATTTCCCCGGGGGGCAGGAATGCATTCCCCTGGAGAGAGATCTCTATAGAAATCAAGAAATTATTGATGGTCTTGAACTTGCGTGTAACCCTCGGTACTGAAGTGTTTCTGTTGACGTGATGCTTATTCGGTGTGAGTGGCGGACGGGTGACGTAGCGTGGACAGTGGAGGCACAGTCTGCTTGTCACCGTCCCTGCGAGATCGGCGGGGTCACACCCAATATCCGGCTGCAGGGTTCCAGCCTGTTTGGTTGTGAAACAGTGTAGACACCCCCGGTAACTTTATGGCACGGCTAGTGTTACACTAAGTGGATTGGGGGTACTACGATTCAAACACTGGGCCGGGACCTAGGGGATCTGGACTCAGCTCTCAGCTCTGCCACTTCCTCTGCAGGCAGCCTTAGGCACATCACCTGAGCTCTCTGCATTTGTCTTCTGCTCCATGGCATTAGCATTAGTCTTCTTGTCTAGGTGGCCTGGAAGCTCTTTAGGACAGGGCGGTCCTGGTACTACCTGTCTGTCCAGGGCCTGGCAGGAGGGGACCCCGAGCACACTATCTCTATGGTGATAGCAAGCAAGAGCCCAGTCCTGAGCTCCTCCTCCCCCTCCCGACCTAGCTTTTGCCACCTTGAAAGAAATAAAGCAAGAGAAGAGTCTCAAAACCAGGGTGCGGTACCCCTGCCCTTCTCTCCTTGTGCCTCCTGCCCCCATGTCTTCTCCCGGGTGACCCCTACGAGCAGAGAGCTCTGCACCAGCCACGGGCTTCCCTTTGAACACCCTCCTGGGTTCTCCCCTTCCTTCCCGGGAAGCACGTCTCCCCGCCCCAGCTCCGCTTGAGCTCTATCTCCAGCTCCTCCTTGGTTGAGCACCAGAGGTGACTCAAAGAGGGGGGGGTAGCCTTGCGGTTGGCTCCTCAGCCATTCAGCCTCTCCCCTTCCTTGCTGCGGGACAGTTTTAATCATGGCCACACGGCAGAGAATACCCCCAGGGTTATCCTGGACCCCCCCCGCCTCCATTTCGAGGCTTGGTGGACAAGCTTCTCAATGGCATCAAGTGACTTCCCCAAATGATTTGGGAAGCCAGCTCAGGAAATAACATCAGGAGACCAAAGTGCGAACAAGGCACCACTTGTGAGAGGCTTCTTGGCTGAAATCCAGTTGCAGAAGCCATGTGTTGTGCAAATAATAGGACACTGAATAAGGATGGGAAAAGCTCCTGATGAAGAGCTAGGGAACGGATGGCAGCCTGAATTCAGGAGGGACGGCTCGCTGGGATGAGTCTGGCCTGTTCCCATCCTGCACGATGAGCAGAACGGAGTTGCGATCCTTGGCTGTGGGCCTCCCTAGCAGCCGCTGGTGCGGTCCTGCCCCAGCACTCGCAGGGTGGCATATAGCATTTAGGATGGATTCTTTGGTTTCTTCTCCGTCCTGCTTGGCAACCTCCAGACAGCGTCCGCGGGCATTTGGGCCCGTAAGGAAGAAGCACCCTGGCTCCCAGCTCCCTCGGTGGAAAATTCCACGGGGATGTTTCTAATTCTCTCCCGAGCATCGCCTGAGCAAGGGCCAGGTCGGGCCCCTGGGATGACAGAGATAATGAAGTTATCAATGCTTTCCTGTTTCAGAGCAAACAAAGCCAACAGCCCTGAATCCTCTCTATTGTTCAGCAGTCAACAGGCTGCAATTTACAGGCTCCAGATGTGGTCGTTAGTGTTAATTTATGCTGGATTTGCACACTTTACAGATGTGCCCGGCCCTTTGTGCCCTCCTCCAGCTTGTACAGCAAATAAAGCCAGAGCAATTCACTGTTGTTCTGTAGCTCTTTATTTTCCCTGCGCGTTGGCCTGGTGGCTTAACTCCTAAGTCTTCTTTTACCCCTCACCTCTCTCCCTTGGGCTTCTAATACTTGCTCTAGATGGTCCCTCTAGCAGAGCACAGAGGCTGGGAAAAGACCGCGCTGGCCCTACAACTTCCCTGTGGACCTGGCCGCCTCCACGCGCTGGAAAGAAGCTGTCACGAAGCAGAGCCAATCTTGTACCGGACCCCACCGGCACCACCGAAGAGAGGCAGAACAAACCAGGCAGGTTGCAAGTTGACCCAGGACAGAAGTGGAAACCAAAAGTCTAGATCGAATAAAGGAATCGTAGCTGCTTGTTATATGCTCAGTGGAGGGTGGAGCAAGGGCTGTTTCCCTACCTGGGATAATGGGAGAGCGATTGCTATTAAGGCTGCACTTTCACGGGGGTCCGGCTCAGGGCTAGACCCGTTCTAAGATCTGCCCCCGGCTTCTTGAACTGCGATCGAGTTACTTAGGGTCAAAATCAGCAGGAGTTTGGGCCCCTTCCATGGCTGTGGGGCTGGGAGGGACCCTCGAGCTACAAGGATCCAGGCAATAGGAATACAACCCAAACCTGCATGAATACGTGGGGTGTTTTGGCTGATATCCCCCACTTCCCTCCTCCATCACTAATGAGCAGGTCTCCAGACCACTCAAGATGCCTGAAGGTCACGTGGCAGGAAACGGGCCTCGTCTCTCCTGCCGGCAGCCGTGGCTCCCATCCATCTCCGGAAGCGTTCACGCGGGAGTGATGGATGTCGGCGCTTGACATATGTGAACCTCCGCCGCGAATGACTGAGATGGCTCAACAAACCACGGTCCTGTGACGTTGCGCTCAGCCGCTCGCCGCTAAACACGGAGCCCTGCTGGAACCTGAGCAGCCCCGTTTCCCAGCAGTCCTGCGGACGCTTGGCCCTGCTCCGGTCTTTTCAATCTCCTCGGGTCTGCAGTAACCCTGCGGCACCGCTCCCTGCAAGGGAAAGCTCGAGCCACCGGTGTGAGAAGCAGCCAAGGGCTCCAAAGGCTCCCCCTGGGTTGGGCAGAGGACAGGGCTGGGCCTGTGTTATTCCCTGGCCGCAGCGCTGAGCAGGGGGTTGGACTAGATGTGACCTCCCGAGGTCCCTTCCACCCTCATTTTTCTATGATCTATGACACAACAGGCCTCATCTCTCGCTAACCTCTTTTGTTCCCCTCGACCTGGATGTGCGCGACGACTAGAGCCCCACGAACCAGACAGGTGCGTCCTGAAGCAAAACTCTTAGACCCTGGAGGACCGGTCTGCTCCCATCCGGCTTGTGGATAGCAGCTCTCACGACGAGGATGGCAGACAAATCGCTTGCAGCTGGAGAAATACGCTGGATGCTGGCGTCACTGCCTCCTCGTCCTCAGATGCAGCCACTTCTGGGGTTGTAACCCATCTAACAGCCCACAGCAGTGCCACGCAGCGGCCGGGTGGACGACTTCCGTGCCCTCACACGCTACTTTTGGAAACGTCTTCTGCTTGGTGTCCTGCCATCTATCAAAGGAGCCATCACCCCTGTGCCCAATGTAATCCCCCCCAGCAAGGTGAGGCTTAATGGAGATGGGCTTTGTCTGCGAGGGAGCAAAAGTTGTCCCCGAGAACACGAGCACACCTTTAGTCACGGAGATGAATCACGGCATGAAAAATGCCATGCTGTTTATTCACAGCCCACCGGCTCATGGTGGGAACAGCCCCATGCTACCCGCGCTGACAAAACACGCCTGAAAAATGACACTGCGTCCTTCAAAACCGTGAACCGCGGGACACAAAGGCAGGGAGGGGGCTTTGTCCTCCTCCCTTGCCAAGTTGCTATCTCTTTTTCTCCTTCCCCCTGGTTTTTTTTTTTCCCCCTGCATTCCTCATTAAAGAAGACTACAGATTTCCCAGCCTGTCTCCTGGTTTTATATTGAAAAGGCTAAATGATATGCTGACACCTTAATTATACCCTATTGTCACAATGTAGCATGGAAATTGTATGAGTGATATGAGAAGAATGGGTTGTAGCATGCATGTCAACTCCTTTGATTCACAATGGCAGATTGGAAATGACACAAATGGTGGCTTGCTTGAGTCTCGCCCCATGTGCATGGCATCTGCATTCCAAGCGGCCTGACAAAGAGGAGACGAGGGCTGGAAAGCTGCATCCACTTGTTTGCAAAGAACAAACCCAGGCGGCGGATTCGGGCCCGGCTTCAATGCAGAAACCCCTTTCGGAGCAAGTCCAGATGTCAAAAACCAGGCAGCGGCCTCTTAACCTCAGGCCTTTGACCCCCGGCACTGAATAACCAGACAGTCAACGGGAGTCGAGTGGCGAGGGCGGGACGATAACACAGACCCCACGTCCCCTCCGCCTCGGCGAGTCACGGTAATTATTGCAGCTACCTTGATGAAGTGCCCTGCCCCCGGAGGGGGCCGCAAACGTCAGCGATACCTGGAAGCCGGAGGATGTCATTTGTTCATTCAAGAGCTGCCGCTCACCCCGTGCGCATTACAGTGAAGTGTGATCTAATCAGCGATCCCTTCCCTGGAAATAAGGTTGTGCCCCTTGATGAACGGTGCTCATGGAGTAATTTGGCCACGGGCATAATTAAAACGTTCATCCAATTAAGGGATATTGGTTATTATGACAAATCCTTGGTCTCGGCATGCATGCAGCTGGCTTGGTGGGGGATGTTAGGGGTGGCCCCTCTGCCTCTGTTCTGCGGAGGGAAGCCCAGTGACTGGGTGAAGGCCGGGCTCATCGGGGGAAGCGCCCAGAGAAGGACCCACCATTCCTGGTGACCAGTCCTGCCCTCTGATTTTTGGGGCCACACTCCTGACACTGGGAATACAAAGCTTGCTAGATGGGTGGGGGACCCAAGGCCCAGCGAGTTGGGGATCCTGTGTCTGACAGCCGGTGGCAGTGAGTTCCACAGGCCAATGCAACAGAAAACTGCATTTCTTTGCCCAAATTAGCTGCCTTTGGGTTCCCCAGACCACCCACTTCTCGTGCTGTCTGGGTAAGTGAATAGGGAGAAGGGTTTTGCCCTCGCCTGAGGGCTGACAGCTGAGTTTTCCCAACATACAACCTAGCCCTCATAGGGGACCCCGCTGCTGGGACGTGCCCCTGACCTTGAGCCCGCCGGGAGCCGAGCTGCGCGAGTCACGGATGTGGGGCAGGTTTGCCACGCGGTTGAGCACGTTCCCCCAGGAGGCGGCTCTCTGCACCAGAAATCCCAGGCGCTCTGTCTCTTTAGCGCGGGTGGATCAAAATCCCCTTCATATTCATGAAGGGTGATTTATTAAAAGATTATTTGTGGCAGAGCCTTGCGCATTGACAGGCCTTTGTGTCACGCAGAACACCAGAAACAAGCGGGGGCTGCTACATTTTCATGACGAAGCCTCCGTACGTGGCTGCTGTATCTTCTGCTGGGCTTGGTTGCAAACCGCACTTTTGAGCTTTCTCTGGGCTTTCTCCTTTTCCGTGCAGATCCCTCCAGTTTAACTGAGCACCACTTAACTGAGCAATTCCTCTGACCAGGGCTGGGGAACAACCGGCTGAGAGGCATGAAATATTACTATTGATTAATTTGTAAAGGGTCTTCTGCAAATCTCAAAAGCACTTTACAGCCGAACTACGCATCCAGCAAAATGCGGTGACCTCTCGGGCTCGGTGCAGCAGCCGTTACAACAGCGCGCGGCCGCGATGCGCAAGAGCTGCGGGACAGGAAGCGAAGGGGAGTGAAGGGTTGCGCCGAAGCCACAGCGGGACGGGGGTTCAGGAAAGCAGGATGCGTTTGCAAGAAATGCACCCTGGCTGCAAAGTTTTGGATCGGGATCCAGCTCTGAATTTTTGCATCCAGAATCGGTGTGTTTTGACATTCGGAGTCAAATCTGAATGCAGCATCTGACTTCCTCAGCATCCAGGGTTGGGCTGGTTCCCAGGCGTTGGTTCAGAGCCACCTCGAGTCATTAATTATGTGTTTGGAAGGTGGCCAGGACGTCGGTGCTAACAGCCCTCCTCTTACGGGCAGTCCCAAGGGATGCTTTTTGAAGGCCACGAGTGGCTTGGGACCCCAGTGCTCCGTTGGACCACGAGCAGAAGCATGGCGGCTCTCAGCATGGTGCCACCACGACCATCCATCCAAGACGTGCCCATCTCGCATCCGGCTGCTCCTCATTTGAGGCACGACTAGGCTTCTCTCTGCCTAATGACTGCGTCTACATTTTTTGGTAACGAGACCCGCTTCGTTTATGCAAGTCGAGTGGAGCCCTCATTGGCACGGACCCCAGTAGAAGCAGGAAT
>NW_005841833.1:2324712-2357527 GCF_000455745.1 Alligator sinensis | reverse complement strand
ATGTGCCAATTAAGCAATCATTCCTGATTAGCAGGGGCCTGCGGGAATATATTGTGCCGGGAGAGATTTGTGGTTTATGACATCGAATGTTTTTAAAATAAGAATTAAAAACGCCAGGAAGGTAAAGTTGACTCCTGGAGCAGCCCTACGAAAGGCCAGGAAAAGCCTGAAATCACCCAACGATCCTACAGCAAGAAGGTGCTGGTGCCAGAGACTCTCAGCTCACACCTGTGAGCGCTCGCAGATCCCTTCGTCGACAGCACCGGTGCTAAAAATAACGCCCCCCCTCTGGGCTTTGCCTCTTTTCTTTTGCAAATCTGAAGATATTTAAGGCAGCGCCTTGTTGTCACGACTGTCGTGAGGGGCTGTGACTTTCATGCTCCGGCATCGCTCTCCGTGGCTCTTCTGCGTTTGAGTGGAGGTGGATTTGCAGGTGGGTGGGCGGGTGCACTGGGAACGGATCAAGCCCGTCTCGCTAGGAACTGCTGCCCCGGCAGAGCGATGTACCTTGGATGGCTGGAGAGGCTGGAAGGTGGCGGGGGGCAGAGGACGGGATCTGCAATGACACACGGGGGGCATTGAGGGGCCAAGCTTGCTGCCAGAAAGAAGTCCCATTCCTCTGGGGGCCGCGGGCAGCTTGAGCCTGGATGAATCAGTGCTAAGGAGCCTCCGCTGTCCAGAGCTGGGAGGACACCGCAGAGTTTACTGTTGCTGAAGTCTTCCAGATTTGCAAAGGACCCCAGCCTAGTCTGTCGGCACAGGCGTCTGTCAGTGTTTGGGCCAGACACACATCACCCCTTCCTTGGTCCCCATGGAAATCTGCGGGGGCATTTTGCTAGCTCCGAAGCCTCACCCCGGCCTAGCATGGGGTGTTTCTCGCTGCTGGTTGAGCTGCAGATGTGCATGAGAAATGCACTCCCCAGGCTCCCTAACTGGCCAGCACCCGTCTCACATGCTATAAACACACGGCTCCCTCTGCCATGCTCAGCTGGAGGGGAGCAGGAGCTGGTCCCCCGTCCCCGACACGCAGCCTCCCCTGCATTTTGCAGAAGCCCCCCTCCTCCCTGCCCCGACTCCCTCCCCAACTCACCGCTGCTCTAGTTTGAAAATTTATGCTCCCGCTCTCTGCGTTACACATTTAAAAAACTCCACTTAACAGTCCCTATTGATTTCCTGCCAGGAAGGGAGAGGAAAATCATTCCCTTAAAGAGTCGCCGCTAAAGGAAACCTGCATTTGAAATTTCCCGAGGAAAGCAGCAAACCGGCGGAGCCAAAGTGCCGCGGCTCCAAGACGGAGATTAAATTGGCCTCCCAGGTAGGAGCCCCTCTTTACCTCGGGGCCGTCCAACGCAGCCACGAGGTTTCCCGTTGCTGGCACGTGGCTCTGCTGGGATTATAGAGAGGGCCAGTTACTTAATGGCATCAAGCAGCCGTCCTGGGGCTTGGTGATCTTCCAGAGGCTCGAAGGCCTTTGGCTTCCCACCTGGGCAGCTCCCCCCAGCTCCGTGTCTGAGGCCACCCTGGCTGGTCCCCTCCGCTCCTTGGTGCCAAGGGGAGAGGGGGAGGCAGAGTAGCTCTCTCCTCTGGACCTCTGCGCTGGCTGCCTCTGCATGTGCCAGATGGATGGGCTCACAAGCATACAGGTGGAGCCAAGGAAGAGTGTCCCTTGAAGGTTAATTGGCTGTTAACATTTCACCCTGGGAGACAGGAGCTGCACTGCTCTTCGAGCTGACCCTGGGGGGTTTTTTGCAGCTGAATTTTTAATTTGTGCAATGAAAAATCTCAGCTCTCCAGCAGCCAGCCAGCTCCGGGGCGCGCTGGCAGGGCCTGGAGACCTCTGGCGCCAGCCTGAGACTCTGCCATAGCATGTACCAGGGCGCGCCAAGTCCTGACGCGGCCCGTGGCGTTACCTCTGCTGGGTCCAAGAGCGATGCCGTCCCCGAGAGTCCCTGTCCAAAACGGGCAAGTGGCTCCCCGCTGCCCCGGAGGCCCTGGAGCTCAGACGAGGTCCCAGCTGTAAGCACCGGGGCTGGCGAAGCCACAAACCTCCTTATGCCGGCAGCGTGTTTGGGCCCGCTCTGGTCCTCGGGCCCATTAGACACTGCCATGTGCAGAGGGAGCTATGCTCACTTCTCCCCCTCTGCACGGCAGGGATCTGCTGTGCCCGTAGCCCTGTGGAGGGCAGCTGCCTGCAACCTGCACCTTGCAGATTATACTTTTAGGGTTGCAGCCTCCTTCCTTTTTCCAGCCCTGCAGAAGGAGCAGCGTTGACCAGGGCAGGCACCGGAGGTCCCTGGGAGCTGTACCACGGGCACTAGCCTGCGGTGGAGGCATTTTTCCACATCCATGGGCTTGTCTGGCCATGAGCACTGAGCAGACAGGCAGACGGACCCAGATTGGGACCCGGCTTCTGACTCCGCAGGGCTCTGACTGCCGGAAGATGCACATGCAGGGGGATAGTAGCCGACGGACGATCCCCAGTGGCACGGGGTTGGACAAGACAACCTCCTGAGGGCCTTTCCAGCCCTAATTTTCTGTGCTAGCCCAGCACGTGGCGCAGCCCCGGATCCCGGTCCCTCTGAGCTCTAGATGTTGCACTAAATATTAACGAGGAATAAGAGCATTTCCTTTTTTTTTTTTTTTTTCTTTTTTTTGTGGAGGGCGAGTCTAATTGCAAAAGAGGTTAATTCTGCAGAAATGGAAATCCACTGAAGGACTTAATAACACGGACATGGTACATGGGCCTAGCGATCCAGCCCATTTAGAAGGAAAGAGTATGTTGCAGCGAGAGGAGCAAAGCAGGAAAGGCTCCAGAAATCTGAACTGGCATATGCCTAAAAATAGACATAATTTCCCTCCGTTGGAACAATATTTCGCTGGGGCTCTCGCTGTGTGTGTTGCACACACAAGGGACGGGGCCAGATCCCCAGCTGGCGTCAATTGGCACGGCAGCCAGTGGAGCGCCACTCGTTCAGCACAGCCTGGGCTATGCATCGCCTGATGCTTGAACGACGGTTTGTCTGAGCGCTGGCTGGTCCATTTGTCTAGCCCCCGGCTCAGGGTAGCAGCCCTATTCCCAGCTACCATTAAGGTCCCGCTTAAATAGGCTTCAGTGCTTCGCCCTGGGGTTGTTCTCAGGACTGATCACCGTAGGCACTGTGAACCTAAAGTGGGGTCATTTCTCCCATCCGCATCACGACCACATGGACGTTTTGAGACGAGGAGGATTTACAAGCCGGTGGCCGGGAGGGGGCTTTCTGGACGTCCCGGGGGGCTGGCTGTGAGACCAGGCCCAGATCCAGGCTTGTCCCTGAACGCGGAGGAGATGCCTCTTTGGGCGAGTGCGAGTAGCAGAGGAAAACAAAGTAGTCAACTAGGGGGACAGGCAAGAGAGAGAGAGAGAAAGCAAGCCAGAAAGTGTTTTCCATTAACAAAATGTTACCTTTTAAAATGACACATCAAACTCAGCCAGATTGATTGCCCAACTGAGAGGCACTTTTTCCATATGCATTCAGCAAATGCATTTGTTTTTGAAAATTAAGTCTCCCGGGAGTGCCGGCTCGGAGTGGGGAACTTGTTCAAACAATTGTAAAATGGTTTTATACAATAAACAGAAAAGTAGTCATTTCATAGCCCGTTCTCATTTTGACAGGATAGCATTTCAGCACAGACCCACTACCTACAACAGCTGCCGCTGTGGCATGCGGTGCCATGCTTCAGAGCTGTCGGCGGACGACGCAAGCACCGTTGGCTTCCTGAAGGCACCCGGATAGCCGGAGAGCTTGCCATATGAACGCCGTGAAGGGGACGTCATCATAACAGCGGGCTGCTACCAGCTCTTGGGAGAGCGTCGCCTCGGACTGTGCAAGGCCCCGGGTCCGAGAGACGGTTCTGTATCCCCGCGGTCCCACTAGCAACCTGCCTTTCTGTCGGTCTGAACAACTCAAGGCCGGCAGATTTTATTGGGCCTGAAGAAGACCTTTTGCATTCAAAAGCTTCCCTACCATTATTCTAACCCTGTGGTTAGCCCAATAAAAGGTATCGCGCCCCCAAATCCTTGCCTCGCACATCTTTTATGGGACTTTTGTGCATCGGGAAGATAGTCCTCTTAGTTTCATAGTTGGTGGGGTCGGAAGGGACCTGAGCAGATCATCAAGTCCGACCCCCGACTCTCCTGCAGTTCGGTTTGTGCGACATGCCGGGGGCTCCCGAGTGACCTGCTTGTCCCATTCCCAATTCTGGGTTCGAACCCGGTAGGTCTCGGACAACGCATGGCTTCTTTGAGACCAAGAGCAGAGCCTCGCCCGTGTTTTGTGCGGCTAGTCAAATGGAGGGTTATCACTTCAGGTGGAGAATAAACAGGAACGGCAGCAGATGAACTCTTAAGGCACCGAGATCCAATTTACATGCAAATGTCCTGATTAATCAAGGACAAGAGGAGGAATGTGCGGAAACAGGAGATCCAAGGGCAGAATGTTTTTTACACAGGATGCTTTTCAGAGTTGTTGATGAGGCATCAACAGCTCATCAGCTTTGCTCCTCCAGTCCTTCCAAGTCCTGCTTTCCCCCCTCCTGGTGCCCGAGGCCCAGATGGAAGGTGATGCCGTGACACGGAAGAAATGCTCCCGAGCTAATAAACAGCTAGCAGACCACAGCAACGTGGTGGGATCTGTGCAGCCCCCCTGGCTCCCTGAGCCCTGTCCTCCAGCTGTTCTCCAGCCTAGTTAAAATGACAACGGCTGGAGCTAAAAAGGGAGACGTTGCCGCCTAACTAGTAACATAAAACCCACGGCTGAAATGAAAACTATAAAGCATCTTGTCACCCTTGTGCCGCGCTCACCCCACAGTATCATTTTGCTCAGGCGTGTTAAAATACGGCTCCTTCCAAAACGCTTGCGAGGTTATTACCATTTCACTACGACTTTATTATAAGCCCGCTCCATATTTTGCCCCGAGTGCGGTTCTTCTACCGTGTCGAAAGGGATCTGACCTGGCTGTGATTTTTACCCCATCTTCCTTTGTTAAGTGCCTGGGTCCGTCAGCCCGGCTGCCCCGGGACATAACAGCCCAGCTCGGGGCCGTGCAAAGAGCGAGCATTGCGAGTTTTTGGGGCGTAACTAGATGGCAAATGCTCTTGTGCCGCTTCCCCTCTGATGGGGACCCCGTGGCCACCCGTTGTGGTGACAGCCAGCGGTGGTGTTATGCTCAGGTCAGCAGTCCCCCTCCTCCGGCTCCCCATCGCACGGGAAAATCCCTGTCGTTCATCTCTCCATATCTCAATGCATCCGAGAGCAGCAGGGAGCAGGTTGCATAACCTCGCCGGACCCTCTTTAGCTGGAGAGTGCCCCGATCTGGGGGGGTTTTTGCCTCCCCGAGGAGTATTGCCGCACAAATAATTAGTAGTCAATAATTTATTCCACAGAGTCGGCCTCCTTTTCCCCCTCCAAGAATTGTCCGCGAGCAGCTCCCGAGGCAACGGCGGTCTGACGTGACTGGCTGAACGGCTTCGAGGCGTATCTCTTGCTCGGCCGCTCGGCCCCCAGCAGCTCCTGGGACGTGTTTCCATTCCTGACACCTGAGCTCCAGAGATGACCTTTGGTTTGATAGGAGAGATGTCACGTGGCCCCGGGTCTGTCCCCTCGCCGGATGGGAGCAGAGGCTTTGCGGTGGCAATGCTCAGGCTTCTGGGTTCAAATTTTCCGTCCCCTGAATAGCTGCTCATATTTGGGTCAGAAGCATTGCTCCCACGCGCTCTCAATTGTGGGGGTAGCCACAGCACACCAGCAAGTGAAGTGCCACCAAAGTGCATGCGCTGGAAGCTCAGCCGGGGCATCCGCCCCGCTGTTAAGCTCTTAACCACTCTCTCGCTTTTTGCCCCAGCCACAAGGGTTGAGTTCATGGTACCAGCGATGGGCCGTAATGAAGAAAACAGCCTCCGGGCCTGCTTCTAGGTTACAGCAAGGCCTCTTTGGGTTGCTCGTCAGTGAAGGTCAAAGGGTTTCCGTTTCTTCCCTTCTTCAAACCTTGCTTGGTGCATGGGGATAAGTGATGCGAGTGCCAGCGGCTGGCTGGCAGCCCCTGGATGCATCTCAGCGCAACCACAGCATATGAGCAGACCCCAGCACCGTGCAGGCGTCTCCCCCCACCTCTAGGATTGAGAGTGAGGGTTGGTGTCCATCACCACGCCACTCGTAGGCCCTTTGCTCAGGACGCCATGCCAGTGCAACGGAGACAAGGGCCAGGAGTTATAACTCACGGTCTGTGGCCCCTTCCTAGTGGGAAAGGACAGCAGACTCTCGAAACACTTACGGTGCCCCAAGCCACAAGCGCGCCTCTTCTCCTGCGGGGAAACCTCCTTGCTCGCAATCGGCTTCCTCTGCTATATCGGCAGGAGAACCTGGAAAACCATTGCAGAAGTCGGTGTCTTTCAGAGCATGACTAAGAAGCCACGGCACGCAGCAGATAATCAGGGCAGCTTTGCAACACACCTTCCGGCTGAGTCGTTTCTGTCTCGGGGCCTGTTCGGTTCCCCGTCTTCTTCGAAACTGCTCCGTCTCACCCCATTTCCTGGTTGCTAGAGCTGCTTTGCTTCTCTCCTTATTGCCTAAATAAAAGAAACACTCCAGTGAATTGAGGAAAAACTTCAGCCACAATCTTCCAGGACGTTTTTTGGGAGCAGGGTAGTGGTTAAGCAGGCGTGTGCACCGAGCCACTGCCTCTTCTCCCGGCCTGCCACCCAGATCGACAATGCTCAACCAGGGTGCCGTAGCATCCTGAGATGCCCCGAGGTCCTTTGAAGTGTCGCGCAACATTAGCAAACGTGACTCACAAGGTAAATCGAGAGGTATTTCGAAGAGGAATCCACAGGGTCAAACTCCTTCAGCCCTGCTGTGGTCTCGTGGAGGTCTTTGCAAGAGAATTGCTCTATTTTCTGGTATTTTTCCATAGTCAAAAACCGAGCGGAAGCCAAGAGCAGGCATTTTCTGAGCAGCCCTTGAGTCTAACATTGGGTGCCATGGGTCTAGTTGATGTGATAGGGCTCAGTGGTCTCTGTCCGGAGCTGGACCACCATCATCCGGAGATGGCACCAGTGTTGTCACTCTGAGCCAAGAGAGGGGTCAATGTGTTTCTAGACAATGAGGCCCAGATTGTCCAGGCCGATGGGAGACAGAGGATGCTCGGCACTTCCTCAGAAGCAAACCCCTTTGAGGTAAGCCAGGTTGGACATCTAGAGTCTATTTTGGAAAATGTTGACCGAACCAGCCACCTTCTCCCTGCAGCTGCTTGCTCAGCGAACAGGACAGGGAACGTGCTCTCTCTGGCTCTGGGGAGTACTTTGCTCCATGTGGCACCTCCCCTCTGCCCCAAACATTTCCTGCAAATAAAAATGCAACCAAAACTTCATCCCGGTGGTGGGGATGGCTGGGTACCAGCCGCAAATCAAACACCCTGGAGGAAAGGCTCGTTACTTTTTAAAGTGAAATTTTCAAATAATTAATAAATTAGAGCGGGAAGGTGTGTTTACCGCCAGGAAAGTTTGACTGCCACAGATCTAAAATGTTCAAAGGGAGAGCTTCTAAATGGCAGGTACCAGGAGAAGAGCTTCAGACAACTTCAAAGCTGATCAAACTGCAGCGCGGAGTCCCTTTCATCAAGGAAACCAGCTGCGGAAGAGGGGCCCGGAGCTGACGAGGCTGTGGTCAGAAGGGTTTGGTGTGCCAAGGGTGGCGTGGGGGGCCCTGTTCCACCTCCCTGGCCCGCCACCCTCCTAAAGGGGTCTTTCCACCACTCCTATGGTCGTTGTCTCCCAGTGAACTCAGGCAGCAAGCGGATAATGCTCTGCATGACCCTCAGCATGGATGTGCATGTCCAAGAGCCCATCTGGTCTGGACATCTTTCAAAAATAACATTTCCAGTGCTTCTTGGTTTGAAATGGGGGTCAAAACAGGCCAGTGTCCTGGCTCCAGCCCTGCCCCTTAGCTGTAGAGGCAGGTCAAAAATGAGAAAGAGCCCATAAAAAAAATCCATGTTGCAGTCCTTTCCTTCTTCGGTTCTGACAAAGCTTTGGGTCACTCCTTGCTACTCTCCAGACTAACGTGCCCGCCAGAAAGTTTCCGGGTCCTTGGAGACTATCTGGACTAATTAACCTTTTTGCACTTTTCTGTTACCCGTGAAATCCTACGTCGTATTAACCCAAGAGCGCCAAAGGGTCTTCCAGTGGGGCCTTATATTCCCCAGGCACTTATGTGATTTGACGGTCCTACATGGTATGAAAATCTCCTTCCAGCCCCAACTACGAGCAGGTGAACATGACTCTGTGATAAACTGCGGGCCCGTGACTAGTCGGATCCTCGTTGGCTCTCCGTGGTGGAAGGCAATGCATCTCTTATGCCAGGTCCCCTTTCCGGCCCGTGCCTTTCTGTAGGCTCCCGCTTGATGCCTCCACTCAGATGCAAATGCCGGCCAATACAAAGGCATTCGCCTTTCGCTGCAATCACTTGGAATTCTTTCAAGATTCCTTTATCATCTTCTGCTGGCAGGAGGTAAAAGAAACCATCCAGAAATAGCCTAGCCACTGGAAGGAGGGGGAAAAAAAAAGTCGATGTCTTCATTCTTCATGTTCCCTATTCCTCCCACCCAAGAGAGATCCAAGATCAAATGCAACTGGCTGATTCCCTTCCCTTTCATCTCAGGTATGCCCCCACTTACAGATGCAGGCTGGTGAAGGGAACCTTGAAAGAGGATTGATGAGCGGAGATGTGCAAGGGGGGTCTGATAGGAAGCGTGGCGGAGAGGCCCCGCCTGCTCACCCATCGCTGTCCTGCGGTGTTGGGACAAGAGGTCGTTCAAGGCAGTTAAAGACCCCGTCCACGTTAAACCGAGATGAGAAAATTCTCCGCCGTGCAAATGACAGCGAATCTGGGTGTGTGATGCCATAGCGTGGCTCGTTCAAGAAAACCCGCGCCTGCATTTTTACAACCATTTCCTAGGGCAACTCCATCCACATGCTCCAGGGCATGGTCTAATCCCCCGGCAGGGGCCAGGAAGGTCTTTGGCTCTAACGGCTCAGGGTTGCACAACAGAGCGGCGGCATTAGGAGAATCATTTGGGTCTCTCTGTGAAGCACTGCTCGCTGCCCGAGAGAGGACACCAGACCAGAGGGCTGCATGCTAGCCACGGGTTATTAAGCTCTTCAGGGACCGGGGGAACAATGAAGGCTGTTGCCTTTAGTGGAGTTGTTTCCCATCACAATTAAACAAGAGGGCCCATCCAGTGTTAATGAGGTCGCTCCTGCCCCTAACACCTGGGTGGGAGCCCCTCAGCTCATCCCACGGGCTACCCAGTGCAGGCACCCAGCTCCAGCTGCAGGGAAAGGCTTCGGGAATGCAGCAGGACAAAGGGCACGAGTTCAAGTTCTGCTCTAGACCCAGTCCCTGGTAGCCTCTGTTCTGTATCTGTAACACGGAGAGATGAGGATGCCCCCGGTCGGTTTTGTACACTGTATGCTTTCTGGGGCAGGGACCGTCTTTGATTCTGGTGCCATAAATCTGGCCGCGGCTGGAAGGTGAATAGCAATGACACTGATAATAATACCGAGCAGGCGCCTGGTTCCAGCTGGAGACTAGGGGTGATGGATTTCCCGTCCCCGATCACCCAAGCCGTCCTGCCTGTGTAGCTGCTCTGCTTGTCTGATCCAATCAGGCCTTGCCATCACGCTGTGGCAAGTCTCCGTGTCACACATCATTAGGCGATGCAAATCCACATGCAAACAATGAATTCTCTGCTTAAACAGCAGCTTCCTCCAAAAAAAAAAAAAAAGCAGGAGGTCAACAGCTCTACCATTGAAGAGAAGGAAACGTCTTGTTTGGTGAGACAATAATAAATATGAGGCTGTAACGTCTTCACACAGCGTTTTCCAAGAGATCTGGGTGACAGCATTTCAACCCGCCTCTGAGCTAACAGGTATCTTTATTCGAAGTGCTCCAAGATCGTTGGATACAGGTCAGCCTCTGGGTGCCATAAAGTTGTACTTGATGCATATGAAGGATGCTGCACTGGATAAACCATAAGCCACAGTGGGAACTGGCTCTCTTGGACTCCTTTGGGTCTCCCGTAAGAATCCCAACCCCGCTGGACCATGCCCATGTGAAATCACTTGCTCCGGCTCCCAGCTGAGGAGCATCGGTATGAAAAATCACCAGCCGAATGAAACCACATGTCCATAATTGGCATAAGTGGGTCTCCTTAGCAAGGGCAAAGATCCCAGGTTTGCCTTGCATCCCATGTTCGGCAATGGCACTTCCAGAAGCAAGGCCTTTTGTCTGGATGCCCCCCCCCCACACCTCCCAACTCCAACCAGGAACAAAACAGAGTTGTGGACTTTGTAGTTGAATTCATTTGAAGATCAATAATGTCTGACTCGCTAAATAATTTAGCCAGGGTGTTATCATCAGATGAGAAAGGAAAGCTTTTGTCGAGTTCAGTTAATGTGTCAAAGGCTGGGGAGTGCAGGGATTGCCCTGGAGATAAGCGGGCTGTTCTCTGACATCTTCGGAAGCGATGCAAAGCTCCTTGCAGGTGTTCAGGGGCAAGGTGAGGGAAGGCGGCAGGAAGGATTTGGTCTGTCGCCATCCATCACTGGCAGCTGAGGGGGAAACCACGTGCAGACCTGCAGGACGTACCAGGCTGAGGCCCTGCGATGGATGGCGCAGAGGGACTGTAGGGCTGTCTGCTGTTTGAGGATGGGTTGTGTCTGGGTGGGTTTCTACTTATGCAGACACTGAAGGTGGCCATGTCCGGCTCCAGGAGATGCGATCCCCAGGCTAATGACACTGTTCCAGTGCAGCGCAGGAATCTGTCCTGGATCCTATCCAAATCCAGTTGGGACCCTGTCATAGTTGCACCCAAGTGGTCAAGACATAGGCTGGAGGTCCTGAGACCCTGCTCTTTCTGCAAGGACAGATTGGAAACGCCGGGGTCCAACTTCGGTGTGAATGCCTCTTCCCGTCCTGCTCCCTCAGGTTCTCTCGCCACGCGCTGTCGAACAGCACCCGGTTTCCAGACCGTGTTGCAGCAGCGGTGATGAGCTCTCCGTCCGATCGGCCCCTGCGCCACCGGAGGGGGGCTCTGAAACTTTGCTTCTCGCGTCCCTTTGGCAGGCCTGGATGTGGCTTTCAGAGACCACCCGTTATTCATCCGTTCGTGCTCTGGGGTGTATATTTTCAGGCACAGCTGCATTTTCTCTTTCCAGCTGTGGCAATACTAAAATACCCCCATGAAGGTTGTCCCCAGGCAGAACTGGGAAAGACTGGGCGTTTCGGGGGAAGGGGCTGTCATTTTGAGGTTTCCAGACTGAAGAGAAACCTGCCTCGTTGCAGGGAGTGGACTTGACTCATCTCTCCCTTCCAGCACTGTTTTCTGTGATTTGATACACGAGTTTCTAGCCTTTGGGATTGTTGGGGGTAATTTGGACATGCTGTTTGACCATTCAAGATCCACAGATGGCCTAAACCCTGATTTAGAAGCATGGAAACTGGGACGAAGCCCCTGGAAGCTCCTGCGCTGTGCAAGTCCCTGCATAAGAGTCTCCGACTGCAGTCACCAGCGTGGCAGGCGGACTAGCCGGGCAGAAAGCAGGGTACTGAAGCTGGACCGCGCTTACCCACCTGTAGCCTGGCTAGGACGGGCCAGTATCATTTCCAATCGGTGCATGTTTGCTGGCTGCACGTGGCACAGAGCATGGCGGTGGCTCTGCTGGTTTAGGAATCATTGAATCCTAGAGAAGCGGGGCTGGAAGGGACCTTCAGAGGTTGCATCTAGCCCAATCCCTGCCTGAGGCAGGACCAGCCCTGTCCAAACCTTCCTGTGCAAATCCATAATATAACTTCTTCCTAAAACTACCATCAACCCTGACACAACACAAGATGCACCCAACCCCGCCGCCCATAAAGCAGGGGCATCCTGGCAGCCGGCGTCCTGCTTCTATAAAGGGTTGATTATAAGCACTGAAGAGATCCCAGGTAGGGATGCATGCTGCCTGCTACAGAGGAAGGCGGCCCTTCCCCGCAAGCCCATACTCATCTGACCGCGGGGTAAAATTCCTTCCTGGCCCCAAATCTGGCATCAATCTGGTCATGAGAGCAGGGGCTTTAAACCTCTGGCTTGAAGTCCCAGTGGGACCACTGACACAGCTCAGTCCCCAACCCCAACCTGGGCTGCAGCCAGCACCTAATGCCTCTGAGAGAGGTTTAAACCCCCCTGACACACGTAGCAGGTGTGCAGGGAGAGCATCCGTGCACTCACAAGGGTACAAGCAGCTACGCTGGGTCCTGCCCCCAGCACAGGCTGACGATTGCTCCCCTGTCCCAGAGGGTTAGGGGCTGGCACCAAGCCTGTCCCCTCCTTCCCCAAGGCATGAAGCATGTGCGCGCCCTTCAGCAGACAAGCCCGGGGGATTCCTGGGTTGGCCAAGGACGAAGGGTCTCATCCAACATCCCCAAGCACTAGGAGAGTTTGAGCTCTGCCTGGCCGTGCGGGAATGGCTCTCTTGCCCTGTTTCGGAGCAGAGCTGTGCATGCTACCTAGCTGGAGCTCAGGACAAGAGGGAAAATCCTGGGCCATCTTTTGGGCTCTTTCCCCAATAAAGTCTGTTGCCTGCATGAACCTGAAGTAGATCATCGAGACTTGACCCATGAGGGGTAAGGGGGGGATATCAGCCTGCGGCAGCTCCTCCAGCCTAGCCCTGACCCCTCTCCGGAGCTGGGATGGGCCCAGGTCACCAAGTTTCGTTCTCCCTGCCTGGAGTCCGGCCGTGCTCGGAGAAGCTGCCCGGGGGAGCGGAGGTCCCGGCAGCCCCCTCCCGCCCACCCTGCCCCGCTCATCTCTGCAGGCTTTGATGTGAAAGCAATGTTGTCCCTGCAACACGGTGGCTAATTAAGCCAAGAGTGTCTGTAAGCAATTACCAGCCCCTGGGACGGCGCTTCACACGGCCTCTAATTTGCGCTATTCTCAGCAGGCCCTGCTCCTGCTGCTCGGGCCTGTGATGGACAGGCCGCAGCCTCCGGTTTTCCCCGCAATAAATGCACCCCGGCGCACTGGTTGCTTCAGCTCCCTCCGCCCCGTTTAGGAGACACTGGGAGCGTCTACACGAGACACTTACTGCGCATTAGCCTAGTCACACTGCGCAGTAGCGCGGCGGTTAAAAACCGTGCCGGTAGCCTAGTGCGCAGTGTGATTAAGCTAATGTGCAGTGAGCGTCACTAAAAAACCATGCTCTGGCACTACTGCACAGTAACTCTGGGTAGTACTTTATGAATCAAGTACTAAACTAAATGCGCAGTATCTAAGGTGCATTAATGACCGTGTGGACGCGCTCCCAACAGAGTTGCCTGTTAAGACTCAAGGGTGCTCAGTCCATGGGCTTGAGCCTCGTGGGTTTAATTTGGAAGGGTTTACACAGGTGTGTGCCAATCCAGTCTGTTCGCTGAAGCCTTTGGGCTGCTGGCTGGGTGTCCAGGCGAGCCCCCCAAATCAGCCTGTTTGCTTCTCGCTGCAACGTGTCCCTTGGAAGTCCTAGTTTGGGCTCAGAGCCCCGGTCTTTCCCGTGCAGAGACCCTCGCTGCCTCCCACGTGAGGTCAGAAGAGGGCAGTAAGCCCAAACTGATCTTCCTTCTCTGCAGGAGCGACATGAGCAGCCCCCCGCTAGCACGAGGACGAGAAGCAGCGGAGAATTACAGAGAAGGGGGGTGGGCAAAGGAAGCAAGCAAATGTAATCAGGAACCCATGGCAACTGTCAGTCCTCGGGCAACAGCCAGGTGCGTCCGCAGAGGAGACGCACATCCCCGGCTTATCCCAACAAATATCTCCATGCAGATCTGATCCCTCGGCGCTGGGCAGATCTGACATTTGAATAAGCTGCAGAATAAGCAGGGAAGATGCCGGGGAGAGAGATTTGAAAGTCAAATGCCTGTCCCCTGTGAGATTATCTACAGATTGACTTATCTGTCTGCTGCATACTTGTTGGGCTATTTCCTCTACACCCACCTGGGGCCGGCCTGGAAATGTGACCTGCAAAAAGTTGTGATTTTTATTTTTAAGGCGTCCGTCCGTAAGCTTCTGAAGCAAGAACAAAAGCCTGCAGTTGGCTGACGTGCGCTCAGGGCATTACAATTTCCCTGGACAATTTGAGGCAAATTAACTCCCCAGAATAGACTTTTTTTTTTTTTTTTTGGTGTCCCTGCCAGACTGAAAGCACACATTACCATTTGTGAGTTGTTCAGAGCCACCGATGCCTCCTGACACCAGTGCCTTTTCCTGTTTGTGAAGCACACGGGATTACGGCCAACCTGCCCGTGGTCTGGAATGAAGCGATGGCCATGGACGGGTCCGTGACGTGCACCTCCCTTCACCGGTGCCCTCACCGTTACAGCAGGACGCTTGTAGCCCAGGGCTTGCACTGTGAGCACAGCACGTTAGAGAGGGCTGGGGTCCTGCTTTCTGCTGGGGGAGCCTTTCAGATGAGCATGGGGAGTGACACCCTCGCACTAGCATGCTATCTGCCGTGTTTCTGAGAGCCAACGTGTTTGCAGGGAGTGATGTTCAAAGCCTGAGTCCAGCTCTTGATGCAGCTGGCTACCATCTCCATTTCACCGTGATGCCTTCATCTCAATCCATCTTAAATTTGCCCAGCACATCCCCACCTAGGATGATAGGTCTCCTCTCAATCTCTGCTGCATGTTCATGCCCCAGTTGCAGCCACCGGTGAGACATCTTGGAGAACTTCCAGGGGAGGAACTCCAGCCTCTAGGGCAGCGTTTCTCAGCCTTTTAAGTAGCAAGTACCCCCTAACTTCTGGAAATTATAATAAATACCCCAATTTTTCAGGGGATTTTATATTTAAAGATTAACGTGTGCAATATGTTGGAAGAAGGGCTGTGTCTACAAGGCCGTGATATGACAGATGTCTGACCTGGGGTGGGTAGGGGTGCCACCTTTTACACCAGGGGTGCACAACTCAAGTATGTACCTGGGCTAGAGGTCATGTTGGCCAAAGTTAGGAGGGCTGAACCAAATTATTACTGGGGAATTTAAAGTGCTGCGCATTGCGTAGCGCACCAAATATTTTGCCAAAGTTTTGAGAGGAGGAAGGGGCAAGAGCGAGGAAAAGAGGGCGAGAGTGTTGGGGTACCTGCGTACCCCCCTGCCTGTCTCATGTACCCCAGGGGTACGCATACCACAGGTTGAGAAACTATGCTCTAGGGCAGGGGTGGGCAAAATGCGGCCCCGGGGGCTGGATGCAGCCTGTCCACGGGGCCCCTAAAAAATGTAGAAAATTAATATTGATCTGCCCCTAGCTGCCTGTCATGCAGCCCTCGATGGCTTGCCAAAACTCAGTAAGCGGCCCTCCGCCCAAAATAATTGCCCACCCTGCTCTAGGGCAATCTGGAGAAGCAGCCACAGCCGCTTCCCATCGCCTGGCCGTGGTGTGTGAACGCTCCTGGAAAAAAAGCCGGGGCACTGCTCAGGTACCACTTCCGTCCTCAATGGAGGGCTGCGAGAGGGCTTAAAACAGAGTCATCGATTGTCCGGGGCTGGAAGGGACCCCCGCAAGATCATCGGCTTTTTTTGGCTGGCCCTCTGCAGTGGCGTTTCGCCCAGCCTGCAGAGATAACGGAGCGGACAGAGTTCCCTTGTCCTATTATCTGCCGGCGCCCTTTGGTGTGTGCTGCTGGGAGCTGGTGCCTGGTTAGTTATTCCTCTGTCGCGGAGCCGAAGCGCGAGCCAAGGCAGGGGAATCCTTCCTCCTCTGATGATTCCCCAAAGTCGGGAATAGGAAAAGGCGATGGGAGATTGGGTTGTTTATCAAACTGACTAGGCGTCGCAGCCTGATGTATGCTTAGGAGCCGGGGTGATGAGACAAACCACCCTGCAGAGCGCACCGCGCAAGCGGGCATCTTTCATCGTGCTCCCGGAGGCTCGGAGGTCAAGCGTGGCTGGTGACCAGGGTGGAAGCAATAAGCAGGTCGTTCGGTTAGCCTTGCTTCTGTTATCCCCGGGCATGGGGGGGAGGCGAGGGGCAAGGAAATGTGGAGAGAGCCACCCCTCGCTACGGCTGTGCCCCCTCAGGTGTTACCCGGAGCAGGCGAAAGTAGACTCGGGAAGAGAATTCGCTTCGTCTGCTCGGCCCAGTGTCACAAACGGTGCTACCGTGGTCAGGGAGCACGGCTAACACAGCACGGGGGGACCGCGCCATCTCAGACTGGCCCGCTGCCCCCTTCCTATGAACCAGGGCGGTGGCTGTGCACGCTGGGAAGTGCATCTGGGAACTGCAGTTCACATCCAGAGGGGGAGAAGGGCAAGGTGGAAAGAAGAAAAGCAGCCAGGAGAGACCTTCATTTGCCATTTTGCCTTCTAGAAACTGGCCCACCTGGCACTGCACATATACGTTACAGCAGCTGGCATGGCTTGTCCCCATTTCCACCGGCTTGGAAGTGCTGCAAGAGCTGACCCGAACCGACTGTGCGATTCACTTAGGTGTTGCTTAAATTTTCATGCACATCCCCCCATCCCTGTTTGCTAAAATCTCAGTGCTCTCGCCTTGGCTGTTCTTCTGATGGGTTTTGTCTGCTGCGTTGTACTTCAGCCTGCTCATCTTCCAGTGCCACCTCCAGTGCCACCTCAAAGCCAGCGGCTCCTTGGTGACAAAGAAAAGGGATCTGAAAGCGGAGACGTTGGTTGTGAGGACTCTTCATCTTTGGTGTCATGACTTCCTGGAGAGAGAGCACCAGGGACGATGCGATACCAGCAACGGGCTGCAAACTGGAGGACCGAGGCCTAAGTCTACAAGGCGTACAGGGCCTCAAGAAAGAGGCTGAGTGCTTTCATTGCCAAGAGAGCTGGTTGAAACGCTTTGAAGGTGAAGCCTTTTCACCCCAAACTGGCGTGCTTGCACTCTCTCTCATGCCCTTTTTATGCAAATAAAACTCATTGAACAACCGTTGCTGGCTTTGACATTTTCTGGCTTTTGTGACGTGGCAAAGATACTGGTTGAGTTCAGATGTACTGAAGGTTTTAAATGGAAGATTTCCCAAATCCCCCTCCATCGTCCATGCCAAGCCTGGGGGTTGCAAATGGCTTCCAAGTGTAATGCCAAGATGGGACAGGGTCAGCTCCCGTTGTACGCGCACGGCATCGTCCGTGCGGCGGAGTCAGGGCCTGAGCGCTTGGAGCGTGCATGGCGGAGGGGCTTTGCGGCTGTCCTTGGTGCTGATCGGCATTCTTCCTCTTCCTCCCTCTGCTCAGCCTGGGAAGAGGCCGCCCGGCCTCCGGCTGTCGGTGCCGGAGGGGCAGGGTGGGCGGCCCTCCCGGGGCTCCCCCAGGCCAGCCCTGTGCAGAGCTGCTTCCCCGCCTCCCGCTTGTTCTTGTCACGTTGCTCAGGGGAAATGCAGGCCTGCTCCTTCCCATCCCGGGACCTGTCACACGAGCAGCCTCTAATGGGTTGTCATGTCCCTGTCATATCCCAGTGGACTAATGTGTTCATCCCAGGCTCCATGTGACCTGACGTGTGCTACCTCATTAACCCCATGGTGGTGGTGGCGGGTCTGGTGCTCCGGCTGGTAGCGTGTATTGCACTAAAGCACTGGGGGGAGAAATCCAGCCTTGTGCCACTGGGAGGCTATAGTGGGATGACCCCAGGGGGGTACTGGTCTCTCCCCAGAGCACCGCTGAATTGAATCTGCACCTCAGGGGCTGCTGGCCCTCTCCGGATGAAGGCATGTGTGTCATTGCTAAAATGCTCCTAAGCAAAGCAGTCAGGCTCCACATTCCTCAGAAGGGAGAGGAACAATGTCCATCAAAAGTGGCTGTTCTAGAAAGGAAATACAGTGTGACGTCCTCTGCCAACGAGACGCCCAAGACGTCCAAGGGGTATGGTGTCTCCTGGGCCCATGCCACCTCCGGCTGGACACTTGCTTGTAGGAGATGGTAGGACCAGGCGAAGTGCAGAGGACACGGTGAGCACCCTGGGAACAACGCGGCGACGGGCTGTGTGTTGCAGGTGAAACCTTGCTCCCAGTAGATCCAGTGATTCTACAAACGCAGGCCATTACACTGCATCCAGCTCCTCTGCATTGAGCCCAATAACTCCTGTTTGACCTAAACGTATCTTCTAGAGAGGTGTCTAGCCTAGATTTGGAGAGAGGGAGCGTGGGCAGATGTAAGGCACTTATCAGTCTACAGGCGCATCTGCCTCAAATTCCTCGACAAACGTCAGGGGAGCCCTCGCAGGCAGCAAACTGATGACTGCCTGCGGCTGGTTGGGGCATCTCGGGAATGGGCTATCTCATGCCTGCCAGCCCTCCACTAGCCCCCGCCGCACACGACTACTCCCGTAATGTGGCATCCCCTTAATGAAGAAGCGGGAGGGTTTTCTGTTCTACGCGTACATTTTGTCTTCAGTCGCCGCGCGGACCTGGCGGAGAACGGCGCTCGGGAATGCAGTTGTGCGGGTAAGTCTTTATCAGGAGTGTCACCTAATGCATTCATATCAAATAATAGCATTTCATACATCATTTCTGCTGCAGAACTCTTCAGCTGGGACAAGCACAGTCCATTACCCTGACAAACCGACTGCATGTGCAAAAAGGATCTGCAAAAGCCACGCTGGGGAAAGACACCAGGCAGAAGAAGCCCACATGGCTGCCTGCACGGGGCTCTGGGGGTCTGGCTTTCTGCTCCAGCGGGTTCGGACCATGTCTCGCTGGCTATCCAAGCCTGATGTTAACTGGGGAAATGGGGGCTTGCTGAAAGGGAGAGCCGTGCAGGGTTGTGCCGATATAGGGGGCCGGCAGCCGAGGCAGGTTGGTCCCTCTTCCTCCGGCAGGGGGTGGCACATGCTCAGCGGCGACTGACCTGGCTCCTGGCACAACATGCATGGGGCAGCCCTTCGTGGCCGTGTTCCCTGGACACGAGAGGCCTGCTGTCTATTCAGACGGCTCCCGGGGTTCACGTCATATCAAACCGTAGTGTCAGCTCTGCCCATCTTGCTCCTTGGTTTCATTAACTGTTCCACCCTTTGGTCCAGCACCGGGGCTCAGCGTGCATTCACCGCTAGGGAAGGCATTCCCTTCCACACAGCACGAGGCCTAGGCATCACTTAAGTCCTATTTAAGCCCAGGGTAGGTGATAAAACATCACCCCCTTAGTGGCTGGCCTGTCATCAGGTGGAGTCTAGAGCAATCTGTGAGTTTTGCATGGATTCCCAAGGAAACTTGAATCAGGCCAGAGCCCAGCAGGGCTGGATATGCACTAGTAAATGATAAATGTGCAATTCTGGAGAAAGCGAGATAGGAAGATTTCTCAGGCAGGATTTGCCCTCCAGTGCAGGGAGCTGGCGATGGAGTCAGTGCAGTGCTGCCTGTTAGATGGATCGCAGTGAGCAATACTGCACCTTGTAAGACGAGAGCAGAGGAGGACCAGTCCCAGATGTGCATCAGTCCAGCCAGGGCTGGACTAGGAGCATATGGGTTTTTTTCCAGGGAAAGTAGCCCTTGCCCTTGGGAATCCAGAGCAGAAATGACAGCATCCTGGAGACCCTTTGGAAAGAGCTATGTCCTCTGACACGCTTCTCCAGGACCTCTCCTGACTGTTGCCTTCCTCCCAGGGGAGCGTGTGCCACCAGCCTGACGCGTGTCCCTCTGCAGCTGTGGCTCCATCCTGGTGGGGTGTGACCTTGACCTCCTCCTTGCGGGGGGTCCATATTTTCAGCTTGGAAAGGAACTTGCCTGGAGCAGTGAAGCGGTCTGGGCAGAGAAGAGCAGTACACAGCGGGGATGAGGCCAAGCCTCTGGAGTCAAGCTCAGGGGGGTCCACCGGGATCCAGGCTGCAACTTGGGCTCTGGGTGCAGGTGCAGGTTGGATCTCCTGGGTCTCCCATGGGGAGTTCGACTCCTGCACTGATCTGCGCTTTCATCGTCCAGGCTTCCCCCCTCTATATCCCCCCCCCAGCCCAGGCCATACTCAGCTCCTGCAGCCGTAAGGGGGGAACCCTCTGGTACGACGCGCTGGTGCTGGGGGTGAAGATGAGTCTCTGATGCCTCACTGAGCTCACACAGGGAGCCCTGGTGGGATTGCGGCAGTGGGTACAACGTAGAACAGCTCTTAGGACTGCTCAATCTAGGACCAAAGGGTCTCGATGGGGAGAAGCCTGCATGCCATTTGCAGGGAGGGAAGATGCTCTTGTGTGTGTCACGAATCACTTAATCTCTCTCGGGACCTTGGCTCCCCGTGGGCAAAATGGGGTAATGGCACATCCCTGCTTTGCAGGAGCACTCGGAGGATAAATGCACTGGTGATTGCAAAGCACTTGCGTGCGCCGGCAATGGGGCCAGAGAAAGGAAAGAAAACAGCTGGATAAAACTGTCTGCGGCTGCTAGACCCGGCTCTGATGTCTGCAGCCTGCCTCTTGCTCCCGAGCCAGAAAGTCACTCTCAAACTTACTGAACGATGGCAGCAAAAGAAAAGCTCGGTGTTCCCAGCACGCCTGCAACGAGGGATGGGCAAGCGGGGGACCAGCCCCCCGGCGCCGTCTTAGCGGGGCGCTATAATGGCAGATGCCACTTCTGCCACCAGTGGCCCGGCTACCAAGACCATTGGCCTATTCCCCACCGCGGCCTTGGCCACCGCCACCGCTACGAGCCCAAATCTTCCTTGCTCCATCCGTTTCCTAGAGCAGGACAACCCACGCCCTTATTAAACCAAGGCAGGGGGCAGTGATGGGATGTTTAAAATCCCCCAAGCCGCGGGCAGTTCCCCCAGAGGCCCGGACCCGAGCCCGTGCCTGGCTTTCGCACCAGACCCCAGAGACTGCGGCGCGGCGTGCTCAGACAGGGATTTTTTTAAAACACATAAAACAAGTCAAAATAAAATAGACTCGTTACAATGAAACCAACCTTAACAAACAAACACGGCAATGATTCAATTAATGAAGCAGTTAAGCATATAATATTGTTAAGCAAAGCAAAACAGCCTTTTGATGTGTTAATCATACTTGTGCCACGCAAAAATAATTCAAAGGCGAGAAACAAAATAAATCCGATTTTCCCCCCACGTTCTGCAGAGCCGGCTGCGCAAAGATGTAATCATAATTATTATGATTTCTATGATCTGCTCTTACTAAATCTAACTAGCGTCCCACACTGCCTGCCATGGAGGTGCGCCGTCGGCTGGCTTTCCAAGGATCTTTGATCTCCGAGCGGGGACTTGTTCTGGGTTTGGCCGGACCGGGGGCAACTGGCACCAGAACGACAAGATTGGGGCTGCTAACGGCATGAAGTGGGACTGTAGCAATGCCAGGCCTCCGCGCTGGGCCTCTGCTCGGGGGCGAATTTCCCCCGCCGAGCGTGAGTGATGAAAAGCACCGGGGATCTCGGTACAGTCCTTCAGTGCCGACGCCAAGGGGTTGTCGCGAACACAGAGCAGGGCGCAGGCTGGATCGGTCTGCGGTTTTTATCTCACCGTTATCTGCTTCAGCCCGACACACATGGTTCCTACACTCCTTTTGACTGCTTCCCATAACCCGCGGCGGACTGAGCTATTAATAAGGCATTCGATTCAGCCGGTCAAGCCGCAGGAAGCTTAACCTGGGAGCCCCGTTCAGAGACCGGGCCCGTCGCTCCCCGGGACTCAGCTTTGCATGTCAAACACGTCCCTGACTTTATTTCAATTTCATTTAACCAAGGCAATTTCTAAGTAGCCCAGGGTCTCCAGTTGACAGCACTGACTAAAGCCCTTTCTCTTTAATTTTATACAAAATGTTCTCCCAGTGGGAAAGAACCAATATTGGAGATCTTGGGCAAAATCTGCCCCTGGCTCCGTCCAAAAAAGAAATCATAATAAAAAAATAAAAAGCCTCAGCTTGCGGAGCAGTGACACAGAAAAGAAATGAGCAAGGTCCCCAAAGAGCCACTTTTATTAGCTGCACGCGGCAGCGCCTCTAAAGCGAAAGCCCGAGCTCCTGCTCCCTCGCCTTCCATTTTCAGGGCATCCCAGGCTGTTGGTATCTCAGCGCCGTCATCTCGGCCGGATTTGCATTTTGAACACTCTCCCGTTAAGCCACCGAATCATTAGGGGCTGTAATGTGTGCATTTTAAAAGGATGATATGCTTTACTTTAAATGAGGTCATCAGAGGCTGGGTATTTGTTTTGCCTCAGCTGCTTTGAGGAGCCTCCTTCTCTCCAAGGCGGCTTTATCCCCGGCCTTGTTGGAAAGTCTCGTACTGCGCGTGCAAATCCCAACCGTGGGCGAGAGCGGCTCAGCCTGGGGATTGCCGAGGCTCTTGTTCGGGATGGAGACAAGTTTGGGGTGAGAAGAAGGGACTGGGTGGGCTGGGCCCACCAGGGAGGGAACATGCAGCAGCAGCTGCTCTGCCTTGCCCGGCAGGCTTCGCCCTTCAGGGCGAGGGGGCATTTCAGCCTCCGCGGCCCTGGCACTCCTCAGCCTCTCTATCCAGAGCGCCAGCCGGTGCCTGCCCTGCGGAGGATATAAGCCCCATCCAGCTGCTCCACACCTGGCAGCCAGGGGACAGCCAAAGCTTTGGTCTCCAACTCCCCTGGGGTGGTGGCCTCCCTCACTAGCC
The DNA here is from genome assembly GCF_000455745.1 of Alligator sinensis. Classification (NCBI taxonomy): domain Eukaryota; kingdom Metazoa; phylum Chordata; order Crocodylia; family Alligatoridae; genus Alligator; species Alligator sinensis. The sequence goes on along the minus strand of NW_005841833.1, from coordinate 2,334,893 downwards.
GGTCTCCCCGACCCCCGTTCGCCTGACCAGACCTCCATCTTTTGCCTGTTTCCAAATCCGTACAAAGCGTGCCCTTTCCAAGCTCTTTTTCCCCTTGCTTTTTCACCGACATTTGCACATTTGTACCAGGGCGAGTCGGCCTCTCTGCCCCGTCCCCAGCACGGGCTGAGCTGTCCCATGTACACGAGAGGTGGGAGGGCGGCGACCGGGGATTTTCTGGTGAAATCTTTCATGTAGTTGAAGCAATCATGACTCGTGGCCGAGGCGATCTCTTTTATGAGACCAACTAAGTTTTTGCTAAAGAATTTTTTTTTTGCAACAATCTAGTTGGTTTAGATGACCTCTGCCACGAGTCCTGATTGCTTTTGCCACTAGGCCAACACGGCTACAACCTGGATACCTGTTCCTATAGCTGAAGCTTTCTCTTTCCCCGGTCTCTGCTCCATGCCCTCTTTTGTATGCCATGTGGGGTCTGGGATGAGGTCGGGCTTGCTGGTTCAAGAGCCAGACGTTCCTGCTGGTGCCAATGATCATTTCGAAGAGAGAAAGATTCGTGGCTTCAACAGCCCCTGCCCTAATTGCTAGCCACATGGGCCCGCAGAACCAGAAAGGGCCGGCTGCGTTTCGCCAGCACGTCCTCTCCTCTCCCTGCGATCCTGCAGACACAGGGAGATGTCCCGTTGGGATGCCGGAGCCAGCTCCTACCCTGCAGCTGATGTCTTTTAAATTAATCCAGGGCCCGGTCGCCTCTGGCGTGCCGCGCTGCTCCCATTGTGTGTTGTCCGGGGGGCCGGATCTCCGGAGGGTCAGCGCGGGGCGGGGTATTTGTTTGTCTGCAGACCATGTGCGTGGAGGGGATGCTCGCCTGCCCACAAAGTGCAAGAGAGGCCTTCCAGAGATAGTGTCATAAATCACAGTGACACCTTCTCTTTGCAGGCTTGGGGACGGATGACAGGGGCTATTTATCTGAGTGTCATTGGCAGTAAACTAGTCAGGAAAGAATGGACACAAATAACGGAGAGGGAGGCGGCGGAGGCGGCAGAGGGGGGGCAGGGGGAGACATTCACCCCAAGTAGCATTCAACCTGCTGCTTCAGAGATGGGGAACAGCTGTGCGGCTTTTGTGCCCGCTTGTTGCTTTTCGAGGCCGGGAGCAGCTGCTGGGGCGAAGGAGGCTTCCAGGCAGCTGTGTCCATGATGCCCGTGTGAGGGCAGGGGCGCGTGCGAGCAGGGCGCAGACCCAGCAACACAATGCAAGACCTCAAAGCCGGACGCCCTTCATAGCCCAGCGCTGGCTGTATCTTCTGCAACCCCAGCAGGCCACGCTCGGTGGCTTTTCCAATGACGGCCTCCCCAGCGGCACCCTGGGGACTTGTGAGAGAGCCAAGGGGACCCCTGGTCTGTCCCAGAGATACGGCAACGCGCTCTGCCCTGCAACGGGAAAAGGCAGCACCTCAGCCGTGGCCCAGGGTGCCAGACCTGCATCCGGCGAAAGGTGGAAATCAGTGATCACTTCTAAGTGCAAGGGTGCAGGAGGTGCTCATCAGCCCCCGCAGTGAGAGCCAGCAATGGGAGCTCCCTCTGCCCGCAGGGGGTTTCCTCGCATTCGCTTGTGTCCCAGGGCCTTGAGTACTTCACCCGCAGCGAGCGGGGGCGATTGCTCCCTTCCTTTGCGAGCAAGCGGGATTGCACAGGGAGGATTGCTACCCGCGTGGGAGGAGCACGGAGAGGTGGGGAGTGGATCCCACAAGACCCCGTGTCTTTCTCAGCAGTGCAGCGATGATACTCTCCTGGTCCTCTCAGGCGATGATACCAGACGCTAGTTTATGCCCCTTGCTTAAACTGGCCAATGCCTTGTACCCGGCTACTGGGGATTTGGCATCTCTCCTTCGAACACAGCCAACTGCCCTGAAACGCCAGGGCCGCAGCCTGGTGGCGATAGGCAGCGCTGGGCAGAGGAGCGCAGGTCGACTTCCAATTGATTCTTCATTAGGGAGCCGGTGACTGGCGGGCGGGAGCCTCGGCGCAAGCCCCGTGCCCCTTGCCCTGCCTCCCATCAATCTTGAGGATGGGGACATCGATGGCCAGGTTGCCCCAATTCATCAATTTGCTAAAGGTAACGCCAGCCGTGCGGAGGGCGACGGCTGGCGTGAACCGTGGCGACATGGCATCTGCGCAGCTCCGTGCAAAAGCACCCGCAGCCGGCAGAGAAGTGTCTCGGGGCGTCCGAAGCAGAGAGAAGGTCAGTATTGAGCGCACGTGAGCACCGGCTTCACCAAGAGCCTGGAAAAATCCTGCATTTCCCCCGAGCAAACCTCTCCCTCTGGGCAGGCAGTCCTAAGGCCTGGACGTGGTACCCGCTGGAGGCCTGTGCCGCTAGCTACAGCAGCGGTCCGTCTGGAAGGTAAACCTGGGACTTCGCAGCCTGGAGTGGCTCAGAGCTGGTGGAAAAGGGCTTTTGCGGGAAGATAGCATCCAAAATGGATGGAAAATCCCAGCAGCCAGAGCCCTCCATGCCCCAACTGCCCTTGCATTTCACCTGCATGCAAAGGGAGGCGTTGCAAAAGAAGGGAGCTGATGTGCCCGCACTGATCACGGTGGGGGTTTGCAATCCCAGTGCCCCTTTCCCCCTCCGGAGGGAGAGCCACACACCGAAAATCCACCCCTAGCCCCGATGCTACTCCAAGCACTCGGAGCTCCCTTTTTTACAGCAGCGAAGCAAAGCCGGCAGCCAGCTGGGCTGAAATCCTGCCATCAAAGTAAACAGAAAGTTTATTCAAATAATTTCCCCCGGCAAATTGTCTCCTGAAATGAAATTGAAAGTGTCTCTGAATCAATTCATTGGTTTTATCAGAAGCCAAAAGTACAGGTTAATGGAACTCAAATGGACTCGATATGAATTTTAAATCCTTTCAAAAAGGGCTTGATCATTGCTGCTCTGGCGTTGCAGAGCCCGGCTTCACTTTTTTTTTTTTGCGCCACCGAAATTGAATAATTGATGTAATTTGAATAACACCAGGATTTGTAATGATATTGAAATGTAAAGATAAAAAGGAATGTAATCAGAAGCCGATCGCAAACGGTTGTTAATATGCACTGTGGGGCAGGCATGTTGCAAGCAATGTGCCATTTGAAGTCTGTGCTGAAAACGCATTTAATGAGTGGGAAAGCAATGCATTGAATGACTAAAAGAGACCATATTCATAAATAAGATGCAAAAATTTCACCAGACTCAGCAGAGCTAACAGTTAGAGAGTGGGTAATTATTTAAATGCAAAATCATTATAATCCCAAATCGTATCTAAAGAAATTGATTGCTTTGCTCTGCCATTTGATGTTAAAGTGAGGCGAGAGGCAGGAGGAAGCTAACTTGCATTTAGGTCACTCACTCCTGATTATGGAATACATTCTCAGGGAGCGTCGCTCCGCACTCATCCTCTTCCCTCTTGCACCCCCGAGAGGCCTGGCTTGGCCCGCGGGCGGTTCTGTGCCACGTGCTGTGAAGGCCGGCTTCTCGTCTGAACGCCCAAGCAAGATCCTCCCCTTGAGCACGGCAGGTCCTAGACCCGAGGGCACGGCCAGCCTCTGCTTTCTGCGTGGCTCCGGCAAGGCAGCTGCAGTGTTCGCGGGAAACTCGAACCCGGGACTCCCGGGTTCTACGCCCGACGCCTCGGGGGAGGAATCCTTCTCGGTATTGCCCACCCCACCTGGTCAAAAAGCATGAGCCAACCTCTTAAAAACCCAAAGATTTGGAGTGTAAATCATGAGATGCCGTTTTGGAAGTGCTGCGCAGGGCTCCCAGGGCAAAGGCAGGAGGGCGCAGAGCCCCGGCCCATAGCAGGCAGCCCCCTATGCACAAACCTGGGGGGGCCGCCCATGCCTCCCCCAGCTCCAGGGTCCCATTCGCCCCAACCCCTGCCCCACACCCTCCCTCACCGTGGGGGCCTCAATCTGCCCACAGCCCCTTCCCCTCCACAGACTTACCAGCTTGGCCCTCCCTACATGCTCCGGAAGAAAAAATCCCGAGATGTGATGTCTCATCAGGAGATCATGAGTCAGAGTTCATTTGACTTGGAAACTGGGAGTCTCGGGATCTTTTTCCTGAGAGTTGGCATGACTGGTTTCGCTGGGCAGAGGAGATCCCATTTCCCCGCCGTGGAGCTGCCCCGATTCCAGCCTGTTCAGGCGCCCTCCCAAGCGCATCGGTCTGGATGTTCCCCCGCCAGTGTTCAACGTGGGCTTGTGGCTCTCGCTCACCCGTTCTCTGCAGAGATGGGGCCGGCCTGAGCTCCTGCGCCTTCTGGAAGGGCTCTTCCAGCTGCCGTGCCCCCGCAGTGGATCCCAGAGCTGCTCCGAGCAGGCCTCCGTGCCATGCTGCGTGGCACCGAATAAGAGAACAGGCTCAGCCAGCCTCGTGGTTGCCCACGCTGCGTGGCCCGCGGCATTGCTACCCGCCTCGTGCAGGGGACGAGCAAGGGGAGCAGACCGAGCCAGGGCACCTACAGCTCCTCTCGTGCCGCTCGTACTGCCAGGATTTATGATTTGGCCTCTGTACCCTAAACACGGTAAAAATCTTTTTGCTGCCCCTGTCTCCGAGAAGATCCATTGAGTCCTTAAGAAATCAATGATTCTCCCTTGCCTCACAAATCTCCCTGAGCGCTGCTTTCCCCCCCGACTACCTGATCTCCCCTGCTCGCTCTGCACGGCCCGGCACCCGACGCTCAGCGCAGGGCTTCGGCGAACAGCGGCGCTGAGCCGTTCAGGCCCTGCAGACCCCACCCCGGTAGACCCCGTCGGCTGCCACCGCGCACACGCCAGGCGCTGTCCTTGTTCAAGAGCAACGTGGTATGAATGGTCTTCATGATCCAGCTCTGCCTGCTGGGACGGGGAGAGCCAAACCTCCAGCATTTCCCCCAGCCCCGTTTTTTTTTTTGCACGTGCCCATGAGAAGATTTCTACCCCCCGTCCGTGTTGTGCCTTTTCCCATGCAGAAGTCGCCTGGAAGAGGCCCTCAGGCCGGTTGTAGCCGCTCACTCCCCGGTTCTCAGGGGCTGTCTGTGTCTACCGACAGATCTTGTGCTGGTGTGCCACCTCGGGAGGGTGCTTGTCTCCTAAGCATCCACACCACAGCCTTGTGAGGGGCAGAAGTATCACTTACCTTCATTTCCCAGGTGGGAAGCAAAAATGTCCAGATGATATAAGGCCATAGAGTGGGACGTTGGGACATTTTTGCTGGTCTCCCCCAGACCGCCCAGGCGTAACTCGAGCGGGCGCAGCGGGCTGGCACTGCCCAGGCTCGACCGGCTTTGAAGCTGAACACAGACCCTGAGCCTGCAGAGCTGACAACCTGGCACTAAATTCACACCAAAAAGGAAATGAAATCATCGAAATGTCCCTGTCTGTTTTGTTCTCTAATAGTCATGAATAACCCATGAGTTACTGTAGCGCTTCAGGAAATTTGGGAAGGTTTCAAAGGCCGGGTTTATAGTGCACTTAACAGACAGCGTGTTCTCAGCAGAGGGTACCGTACCATGGCATTCAGCATCAACAGGCTGTATTTTATCATCATTTCTGGTAATTCTCTATTATTAATGCCCTGAAATGTTCCTTGGTGCCAGCAGAAAGTCATAAAGAGATTCCAAAGTGTTGCAGAAATGCTCGAAGCTGATCCTGTCTAAGACCAGCCCATTTCTTCTCCTGCTCTTTGGCAGAGACATGCAGCTGCTGTAACATGGAGGAGCTGGCAGCGAGGAACCCTGCTTGGACGTAAGACGGAGATATGTCCAGCTTGACCGAGTTTTGGGGACAGAGGTGATGGAAGCGCCACGGCAGCAGGACCACGCGGGACCTCCCGCTGCCATGAGCTGCTTCCATGGGGTGGTGCCCACCCGCGGGGCTTGTGCTGGGTTGCACAGGGTCTTTGCACAGAGGAGGAGAGGGGCTGTAGGTTCAGCTGGAGGCCAACAGAAGAAGGGAGGGAATGAAGACATGCATGCTGATAAGGCTCCACTAAGGAGAGGGGAGATGCTCCTAATTGGTTTATGGGAAGAGGACGTCCTGGCAGCTAGGATTAGGTTGATCCAGGCCCAGGCTTGTTATGCTCCATGCCGCCTCTGTGAAGAAATCCAATTTGGCCTGCTGTGGAGACCAACACTATAGAGCTCCCCACGCGGAGATGAGGAGCTTAAGCCGCTCAGCGGCCATAGCCACGTGTCGGGAAGGGACTAGAGGGTATTAGCCAGTGGCTCCATCTCACCCACTTTGGTCCCTGGTGTGGCGAAGCTGGTGTCCCAACATCTGGAGCCACGGCAGACCATGCAGGGATTAGCTCTGGCCTGCAAGGGCCCAAACCAGGGGTGGCAGGGTAGGAATCGGTGCAGCCGACCCCACCAGACCCCAAACCGGCAAGAGGTGGCAACTAACTAACGTCAAGCGTGCAAGGAGGGTCATGGGAGGAGCCTCCAGGAAGGGACTGCTGGTCTCGGTGTCAGGGCATCCCATGGCACGAGGGTGTGTCCTGGGCCGCGGCTGTGGCAGGACGTGGCGCAAGGAGATTTGCCGCTCACCCTTCTGGGGCAGGCAAAGCAGGCCTTTTTGCCTGGCGTGAACTCGCTGCCCGTGAGATGCAAAGCCAAGCTGGAATAAGCCCCGGCGTAATGAATGTGCAGGCCAGGGCTCTGCTTCAAATGCTCCCTGTGTGATGGATGCTCAGGCACGCAGCTGCTTTTGCTTTATTTCCAGTTGGGACATATTTCATCCCAGCCCTGGAGAGCGGGAGAGCTCCAGCTTCGGCAGAGCTGCACAGCGCCCCCTCGCCCTCTGCACTAGCGCGGGCTGCATTTGGCCCGGTGCTCAATGACGCGGACCCGAACGCCCGGGAAGCTGAGATGAGAGTGAGCCCCTCTCTCAATCCCGCAGAGCTAAGCTATCCCAGGACACTGCCCCATTGGGGGATGCACGAAAAACTCCTTTGCAAGCGAGCAGGTTGCCTTTCCTGCCACTCACTCTGTGACGTGGTCACGTCGTTCCACGCTGTAAACCGACGTGTTAGAGGGAAAGGGCCTAAAATCACAAGGCAGGGGTTTCTTGATTATCACGGGGTCTCCACCGATGGTGTTTCCCCATGCTGGTTAGTGTATAGGATGGAGAATTACAATACATCCAGCCCCCGCCTTGTGTCTTTAAGCCCATGAAATGTGCTGCTCTGTTTTATCAGTTTACACGGCTGCTCTGAAAGGCAGAGTCCCAGGTTTGGCACCTTAACAAGAGGCAAATGACCCACCAAAGAGCCAAGACAGCCAAAGGAGGGCCCTAGATGACCGCGAATGTGCAGGGGCACTGCACAGGGATTGACGGGCGAGATGGGGAGAGGGAATATCTTGGAGCTGTGTTGGAAAGCACACGTCTGATGATGACCCCCCGACGTTCCCCAGCTGCTGCTCCAAGAGGGCGTCGTTCTCCTTGCATCAAAAGCAGATTTGCAAAGAAATAAAAGCTTCCCAGCCGCCCTCCAACACTGCACCAGTTCTGTCAATCACCCCCTGTCAAAATCAATCTGCTCGTTCACTCTTTGAAGATGGGGGGGAAGAGGGTTGTTTTGTTTGGGGGGTTTTTTTTGGAAGTAAAATTTGATAAAAATCAGGAGTGTAGCCAGCTAATACAATAGAGAAAGCAAGAGTCTGGCATCCCATCAATCAAAATGCCACCTGACATCATTCAGGCTGGTATCTGGAGATGGGCCATGCAAACTGAGCGCTGTGCTTCAGGGATGGCACAGCTCCCACCGCGGTGCCAGGGCACGCGCCCCGTGGTGGGGGGGTCCATCGCTGCCCCTCTAGCACCCACTGGACTTGGCAAAACGAGGTAGCCCATCCCGTCCCTGCCCCTCTGGGCTCACGGTTCACAGGTGGACAGGTGACAGGACCCGGCTCCACAGTGCAGGAGCATGGGGAGCTATTTTCTCCCCACCCAGTCTCCGTCTCCCTGTGCACATTAGACAACGGGCTCCTCTAACACTAGGGCCACCTCCAGCACCGCCCCGCGGAGCGGCAGTGCAGGGGGCTCCAGGCTGGGCACAGCTCCGCGAGCACGTCGGTAGCGTCGCTGGGACCCCCCATCCTCCTGAATCCAAGCTCAGTGCCTGAAGACACCCAGCGCCTTCTCCAGCTTCTTCCTTCGCGTGCGCAGTCCTGCATCGCGTGTGCTGAGGTTGGAGGTGCCCATTGCACCTGGTTGGCACAGCCGCGGCCTACCCCGAATCCCCCTACTCGGCGCGGCTCAGAGCCACATCCAGTGCCCATCACAGTGAAACCCAGCACGGGAGAGCCACGTTCATTTATTTAACATTAGTTTTATCGGTGGGGGGGGATGTCCTGATTTCTGCGTCATAATGACTGGGGACCTCTGAGCATCCACTCAGCCAAAACTAAAATGCCCCCAACTGGTTCTGGACGAAGCAAAGAGTGGCCGAATCGGGCACCAAGGCTGACAGCGGCAAGAACCCCCGTGCTTGGTGGCGTCTCCTGGCTGCAGCCTTGCCTTTCTCCCAGCCCCACACGGCGCGGGGAGGAGGAATATGGAAATCACACTTGAGGTTGCTGCCTGCCCTCAGGTCTGAGGCAGCAAACCTTACACTTTATTATCCCAGGGTCCCCCCAGACACTGTTTGCCATGCAGCCTTCAGGCTCTGTTTGCAAATATAGGTTATTAAATTGATTTTTTCCCCTTTTCCATGCTCAATGAACATTAAAATTAAAGTTCTGCTTAGTTTCTTGGTAGGGCAAGAAGGAGGGGGTGTTTGCTCGGAAGCAGCAGGCGGAAGGAAATGCTACAGCCCAGCACCCGCAGCCCCGGAGACAGCTGTGTCTTACCTTGTCGAACCGGGGTGGCAGGGAGACACAGTCAAGCATCCAGATTGATCTTGGATGACATATTAGCGGAGCAGGACGGGGAGTCCAAAAGGGAGGGACAAGCACTGGGGATTTTGTATAAGCACTAGGGTCTGATCCTGACTCCGTCAGACCCGTTGGAGAGACACGGGGTGACTCAAATGGAAAGGCTCTCACTGATCTCAAAGGGCATCAGAGCAAACGTGTAGAAAGCAACTGTACACAGGCTTCGGGGACAGATCAGAGACCCACAACCTCCTTTCGAGGCAAAGGAAGCAGGGTCCCGGCTTGTTCTCTTCTAGCTCTCAAACCCCGGCCATCCTCCTGGCGTCCGAGCTCCGGCCCTGCTTGGAGTACAGCTGGTCGAACAAAGTTTGTTGAATAATTTATTCCTCAAATTACATTATAGTTTAACAATAAATGATTCCCTAGATGCCTGCGTAGCCGATTTGCCCCGCTAGAGTGCCGGGCGGATCATTCATCGAGTATATGTTCGGATAATTTATTCAATGGATGTTGTGATATGGTTTGAATATTTTCTGTAGTTATTTGCCTTGCTCTGGCTTTCCGTCTCCTTGTCTAAGCATTCGTGTCTCCAGCTATTATCTGTTGTGATGTTACCCCTGGACCGGTGGAAACTCGAGGTGTATTTATTTACCTTTGCCTTGCATCTTGTTTTTCCTTGTATCTTTGCATAGTTTTCAACTTCTATAACTTTGATGAATTAAAAAAAGGCTTCTTGCTTGCTTTGCTGGCATTACGATGCCCAAGAATCGAGCGGAGTTCTGCATTTCTGCAGCCAGTCCCGCCGCTACGTGCTTTCAGATTTATTGCTGGCGTTGGCGGCGGGTTGTGTTTGGGAGGATCGAGTGGAAGAGGCTGGTTGCACGGGAATTTGCAAAGCCGCCTGGGGAATTCATGGAGATGGGAAGCTCCAGAGAAGTAATTTGGGGGTGTGTTTGTCTGGCAACCCACGTAATTTTCCAGACTTGATTGACACCAGCTCAGATATTCACGTTAACGTGAAAAAAAACCCAACAGGACCGTCCTCTCAACACGGTTCATTTTCCAAACGGCCGCTCCGATGAATGCTCACACACCTGCGGTCTCCCAAGTGTTAACCCAGCACGGTGTGGCTGCGCTGGGCTCTGCAGCCCCACAATGCTTTGCTGGCATTTACAACGACCGTTCAATTTGCAAACAGGTTTCACTAGATTTATTTTTCTTGTTATATTCTCTTTTCTAAATATCCATCGGAAAGTTGGTATTTATTCTGAGCAGATGACAGCGGATC
>NW_005841833.1:2321018-2324681 GCF_000455745.1 Alligator sinensis | reverse complement strand
ACTGGAGCAAGAATGTACAAAGAAACCTATTCTACCTAATGCTAATTGAATGGAGCAAGAGTTAGTAATTGCAATACGTGCTTGGGAACACCAGAAGGAGAAAGAGGAGGAAAGCAAAATGGCGCGGCAGCTTGACTGCGCTTCCTTGCACGCCTCGCACTGGGCTGGCACGGATCCACCCGTGGAGAGCCCCTGGGACAGGACTCCTCTTTGGAAGCAGGTGCAATCGGATCCCTCCTCCGGCCACGTGCCAGGATTTGCCTCTCCACTTTTGGGGGCTGCTGCTTTCCAATGAAGCCCTCCCTCCCCTTACCTCCGTGATGGGCCTCGTTGCAATCTGCTCCCACGTGTCCCTCGGACAGCTCGTGCTCGGGGAGCTCCCGCAGGTCTCCGGTGCAGCCCGAACGCCCCGCTAGCGGCCTGCAGTCCGTAGCGGAAGTGCACTGCGCTCCATCGCAGTGACGCCGGGGCTCCTTGTGCCAAGAGTTATGACTCTATTTTATACCCCGGTAATAAATAATAACACAAAAGACTTTCTGAAGTTCTAAAAGCCATGTTTGCTGAGCAGCCTCCAGGCACTGTTTGCAAAGAGAGGTTATTAAATTGATTTTTTTTTTCCCCTTTACATGCTCAATGAACATTAAAATTAAAGTTCTGCTTAGTCTCCCACCGGGGTGAGGAGGGGCTCGGGAGGGGGCTGTACGTATGTGCTCACAAGGAAAGAGAAATATGGCTTCTCCAGTGCGTGGTGGCCGTGCACCGGAAGACTGCACCCAGGCTCTCGGATGGTGTTTGCCTCTCCTGGGACACCAGTGGACGCAGGGCTGGGGACTGGGTTAATGCAACGGTGCCAAGGGAACAGAAGTATCAGAAATGCTAATGCCTGCAATTCAGGGTTTAACTCCACCTCCGACTGCATCAGGGGGGCCAGGGAGAGATACCCATGCAGGCAAATCATCCCAAGTCCATCTTGGTGGGCTTTCTCGGACCTTCCCCTGAAGCAGCCTCTCCTGCTCGCTGCTGGAGACAGGACAGTGGATTCGATGGGGCGATCAGGGTCTGCGCCTAATCAGGGTCCTGTCTAATCAGCGTTGGTGAGGCCCAGGGCCTGGAAATGAAACCCAGCAGCTGCTGGATGATGACAGCAGCTCTCTCCAAAATCCTCCGGGGGAGCGGGCAGGGCACGGGGTCCTCCTCAACACGGAGGACGGGGGAACCAGATTGGGAAAACCTTCCTGAACAAAAACCCTTTCCTTGTGGGTTCGCCCTGGCGGGAGGTCGGCTTCTCTATTCACAGGCTGTTTGCAGTCCGCGGCTCGGCCGGGAATGGGAGCACCGGTGTCGCAGCACTGCTAGAAACGGGATCTTTGCACCGTGAATGCGCCGGAGCCCCAGAAATAAAGACAGCTGTTGCGAGAGCTCCCGTCTGACACCGTCATCTGAGAAAGATCCAAGATATCTTCTTGGGTAGAAAGGATTGGAAACCGTCGGCTGTTTGGTGAGAAAGGCAAACCCAAACACTTCTGTGCGGAAACACCCCCATGGCGAGGGCGTTTGAACAAATGCTTTCCCGAAAGCTCCTGTCTGGCGAGGGGGGCGGTTTGGGGCTATCTCCTAGAGTTTATCCAGGGCTTCCTCTCTCTAAGCCTGGGAAAGCTGAGGAACAAACTGGCCCCGGACGTCAAAGTTCGTGCAGCCCTCCTGCCACGGACAGGCACCCAAGCCAGGCCCGCTGGCGAAAGGAGGGCAGAAATAGGCCTGAAGAGATGCAGGAGGGGAAGGAAACACAGGGTTAAACATCCTCAAAGCATTTGACTCGTCGCCTAAATCAGCCCATCCTGGGAGTCTGCTGTCATCCTGTACATTTACATATTGCCATGACGTTCCCTACGGCCAGCCCTCTTCCGAACATCAAAAACCATCAGTTATCAGTCAGGATGAATCAGGCATACGAGAAAACATCTTTAGCTAAGAGCCAGCTCTGTCTCTGATAGCATTAAAGTAACTATTGACTGAAGATGCAAGTGGAAGTCAGTAGCAATTTAATTAGGATGACTGATTCCTGACTGCCTGACATCTCCACGGTGAGAGCAGCCCTGCTGATTTGCAGATGCCATCTGCACGGGGGCTTCCACAGAGATCCCGGGTTCAGAAACCAGGTGGCGAGTTGGATCCAGGACTGGGGATCCTGCGGTTGTTTCATCGCTCTTCGCTTGGCCTTGTCCCACCAGTCGTATCAGCCCGGGAGAACAGAGCGGTCCCCCACCAGCCTCGCCAAGCAGTTGCCATTGGGTTTTGGATGAGGCTGCACCATCTGCTGTGCAGCCCAGGCCTGGTCCTGGTGGGGATGAGAAGCAGCAGAAGTTGGGAGGCTCTTGGTGACGGGACGTGCTTTGGGCTTGGGTTTGGGTTGAACTGCAACAGAGCTGGGCTCTCAGCAGAAGCGCAGAATGGGGGTCAGTGGAGGGGAGCTAGGCAGCTGAGCTTGGACGGCTCGTGCAGAAACAAGAGGCCGCGGCCTGAACTCTTCTGGAGAAAGCAGCTCTGCTGTGGGTAGGACAACAGGGCTTCATACCCGCAGTGTGCTGGGATATCCCAGACTGCTGCCCAAAAGGAAGCAGGACCTGAGTCCTGTTGCAACCGGGCTTCTGCCAAACCCGGTGAGCTGGCAGCTGCAGTGGATTCCCATCGCGGCAACTCGCCCTGAAGGTTGGGGGCACGTGCGAGCACAAGCAAGGCAGGGCTAGTGTATATGAGAGGCAGCTAATGTGGGTCGCTCTCGGGGGGCCTGCGGTGGGTCTGTCTCTGGTACTCGGGCCAGCCGGCAGTATCGCTGCATGTCCCCCCGGGAGACCCAGGGAGAGGTGCAGGGAGGCCATCGCGGCTGCCCCTGGTGCTGCTAGGAATTGCTCGCCGTGCCCCGCGCTCACGCTTTGCACGTACGGCTGCTCTCACCTCCGCGAAGGCACTGAGACGGGCTGAGGCTGCGGTGACCCGGTCTCAAGTTCCTCCACTTTAGGAGAGAGGTCACGGTCCTGACCCCTGGACTTTGCACTTCTGTGCAGGGTTATGTTAAGGGCCCAGGGACACCAGTTTTTGTGTGGGGGCAGAGGCAGGGACTCCAGGCTAGCCCAGGCCACTCTTGGTCCTGCTCTGCAGTGTTAAGACACGCGGCATGTGCTAGGAAACCCTTTCCCACCCTGCAGTTTGACATCTCCTTGACAGCACTGTCTCCCGATGAAACGAGAAGCCACGAGGCTAACCAGCTCCTCGAGTGACCGGCCATGTTTCCTGCTCCGCTAGGGAGACATGCATTAGCATGTTTTCTGTTCCCTTGGCCCATGATGTCCTGGCCTTCCCCTCGGGGGGACCTTGGAGCCACAGCCGCAGCCTCCCTGCTCAGAGTTGAAGTTGTCCCTCTCCGTAAAGCCCAGATCTCCATCCAAGTTTCCCTCTCAACACCTATGGCAAGTGCTGCCCGGCCTTCCTCCCCATGCACTGCTCTCAGTTCTGCGCCATACCCATCGCTTGCCTCCAGGCGCAGGAAAGCAGCCTGTCTCGAACGCAACGGCAGGTGCCATCGACCTGTCGTGGTGGAACAGGGCAGTCTTTGCTGCTCCCCCCATGCCCACAGTGCGCCAAGCCTGGATGCAGAAAGGCAGC
>NW_005841833.1:2270114-2320987 GCF_000455745.1 Alligator sinensis | reverse complement strand
CCCTCCTGTTCCTTCCACAAGGACTAAAATCATTGCCTAATTTAGAAAAATGACGGAGAGACGGCTTTCCACTGACACAGTCACTACTGCAAATTTACTTCAAGGTTCATTGTTGGCAATGTCAAAAGTGATGAAAACCAATAAAAAGAACCAGCCCAGCATGAATGTCTCCGTGACAGCAGCGCTGAGGAGAAGGGAGAGGAGCGGCACAGAGTCTCCTAGCTGCAGCCTGAGCCCATACAGATAAAAGGTAATTGAAATGTTAGTTCCATTAATATTTCAGCGTGCCCCATATCTGACAGCCGTGCGCCTTAAGCAGCGCTAGGCATGTCTCTTTAACTTCCCAGGGTGTTCTTAAAGAAGGATGCCACGTCCACCGAGCCGGCAGGGGCGTCACTGGATTTTGCTGCCGAGTCAGGCATGAACGCTGACGGGCAGCGGGGCCGGGGAAAGCCACGTGAAAGCACCCCCAGTTTTCGCTCCTGAGCTGTCTCCTGGACAACCCCCAATTTGGGGATGCTCTGTGCGTTTCTGACGCATGCTACAGGTCAGGAGGATGGTAGATTCTGACAGGGGGGCAGCGTCAGCCCCTCCGCGCTACAGCAGGCTCCTGCTTTGCTGGGGGAATGGTCCTGAGGGTTAGACACGGAGGCTGGCTTCTCAGTGGTGCCCAAATCCTGCTGCTAGTCAACAGCTCCTTGGAAAATGCCTGCCTGTGTCTGGCTTGGCCATGTCCTGCCAGTGGGATAACAGCGTGTGGGCTCCCTGGGAGCAGTCAGGCCCTTATTTTTGTTGTCATCTGGCTCTGCAGAACGAAGTAGCCGTTCAGGCTGCTCTGAGATGCACAAACTCAGTCCCGAGTGCCACAACAAGGACAGACCCAGACCGGGAGGGAGTGTGCACGCCCAAGATGCAGTGACGTGGGCAAGGGGGTCCCGTGAGGCTGTTTGGGGCCTTTGTACATGCCACGTTTTTTGCCCTTTCTTGCACTGCAACTGCATGACTGTTTGCACAAGTGGGATTTCCGGATGCTTTAAAAGTCTTTCTGGCACATTCAACTAAAACTCCTCGGATGTAGTTTAGTTTGGCTTGTTGGGAATTAAAGCATCACGTCCATGGATTTGTTGCGTGCCAACACAAAGGCACTCAAAGACGTGTAATGAGCCTCTTGGAGAGCGGTGGGCACGACTGATGTACAAGCAGCGCCCTGCATTGCTGAGACGTGCTGCAGCATTAGGCTCCCACGAGAGATCTCAAGTGCAGAAGGCTCCCAGGTGCCCAGGTCGCTCTCGGTGGAGGTGGGCACTGGAGATGTAGTTCCCCGTCACTTCTGGAAGGATTTGACTCTCTTAGGTTGACCCCATACCTCTGCCCCGTCTCAACTGAGACAGCCGTCTCTCGCTGTCAAGAGGTGTTGTGTACTGCCTAGTAGTACCCGGCACACACCATTTTTGTCTCACACCCCACAGGCATGGATGGACACACATACACCATGATGTGAGATACCCGGTAACCTACAGCACGTGCTCCTGGCCCCACGCATCTACCACACAACTGGCACGTAATCCTCATATACACCCCACCTCTCCTCCCTGTGTTTTCCCTCTCGGAGCCTGTTGGCGTGAAGGCAGCAGGCAAATTAAACCCTTTGCAAAGCATTGTTTTATTTTTACTTTGGAGAAACAACAGGTTTTGCAGCCTCTCCCGATCAAGCTGCTTTGTTGAGTTTCCCCCTATAATTCCCTTTCCAAGTTGTGACGCCGGGCCCTGAAAATCTGCGCCTGCCTTCCTCTCTTTCCCCGCAATCAGTCTAAGTGCTTCCGCACTCCTGCCTACCGTGAACATCAAAGTACGTGTCTGAGCTTCACAGGCGCCAGAATAAACAACTGACAGGAAACATAACTAGGTCTGCGCTCAGATATTGTACCAGAAAAGGATTTTGTTATTTTCACGTGATTTCCCTTCATTTTGAAGTCCTCGTAGAGGAGGCAGGTGCTTTTGATGGGCAGGGAAGCTATGGAGGTGGCTTGCATACAGACCCAGGGAGATCGCTCGGGCTGGCCTGGGATGGGGCTCAGTGGAGGGGAGGTAGGGACCCTGCCCTCTGAGAAGGGATGAGAAGGGTCATCCATAGGGAACGTGCCGATGAATGGGAGCAGACTTGAGCACTGACCCAAACTTCAACCCCAAATTTAACTCGGGGGGGGGGGAGCAGAAAAGTTTTCCCACTTTCCCCATTTCCCTTTTCTTTTCTACCCTGCCATAATGCTTAGTTATACAAATTGCTCTCTCTCCAGGTACTGGAAGCCTTGTGAGGTTCAGAAAAGGATCGGCTGGCTGGAGGTTGGCCCACACCAGGTCATGTCTCTCTGCCGGCTGGGGGTTTTCTGGAGAGCATGAGAAGAGAAGCCCCCATGCTGGGATAATGCAACCGCGCCAGGTCTATGTGGCCTCCCTGCCAAGCCAGGGCCGTCCCCTGAGAGCCACATCCTGCCCAGTTGCTCCCACCCCGTGCAGGCTGCAGCGTGGCCAATAGGCAGCGTGGTAGCTTTAAGGCAGCCCTGAGCGCCTGCTCCAGCACCGCTCTCGGGTTTCTGTCTCAGGCAAACATATGCGAGACTTGGGGTCTCTCCGAGCTGTGTTGACCCAAAACAACCCTGCATCAGGGGCCACACGGATGCATGGCAACGTCGTGCCTCCACCCAGTCTCTTGACTAACTCAGGCTCAGCAGACGAGTCTCGGACACAGATGCGAGCAAAGTCCGGTCGTGCCCAGCTCGCCGCCTGGTTTCCGGACAGAGTTGCCAATTCTGACTGAAGCTATTCTGGGAGATTTTTTTCCCCAACATGACATAATGCAGGGGCGGGCAATTATTTTGGGCAGAGGGCCGCTTACTGAGTGTTGGCAAGCCATCGAGGGCCGCATGACAGGCAGCCAGGGGCAGATCAATATTAATTTTCTACATCTTTTCGGGGCCCCGCGGGCCAGACAGAATGGCCTGGTGGGCTGCATCCGGCCCCTGGGCTGCATTTTGCCCACCCCTGATGTCATGTCGTGAATTGTACCGTTCAACCCATTCACAATATCAGTCTCCCGGATTGCTTTCATGCCGATCCCGGTAGACTCCCGGCCAATCCAGGAGGGTTGGCAACCCTATTTCCGGACCTAATCTTCATCTCCCATCCAGGAGCCAAGGGAATCCAATCCAAGAAATCCTTCCCGGTTTGAATCCCCCGTCTGCCCATACTTGGCTACACGCTTTGCTCCAGGCCACGCTGCCTGGGCACCTGCTACATGACACCGCACGCGCAGGTGTTCGCCCACTATGGCCCCTTCCCTAGCAGAGCGAGCGTCACGTGCAGAAACAAGGGGAAGATGCCAGAATTGCTCTTCGGGGCTGCCCCCAAATGTCTCTACAGAGGTGCCGGACTGGGGGGAAGGTGGCGAGAGAAGGTGTCTTCCAGCAACAGCGACACGGGAAACAGGCCCTGACACCCGCTCGGTGAAGCGAGAGGGATCACGAGACGCGGTCGCACCTCTTTGCAGGAAGCAGCTTGTGCTGTCCCTGCCGGGATAGTCCCCGAGGGGACTTGGTGGGCGCAGGTGAGCCCTCCCCTCCCCGCCGGGAGAGCTGGGGCAGCTCCATCCCTCGGCACGGTGAGCTGGCCGCACGCTAATCGCGCCTCCTGGGAGCGTGGGGAGTGGAGGCAGCCTCAGGTGGTGCAAGAGGGTTGCACGTCGTGGATTTGATCCTCCGGTTGTCATAAGCACCTGAGCGTTTTGAAACCAGCCGCATCCCAGGAGAGCAGGCACATCCCAACCGGGCGCCTGGCTGTCAGAGCCCGGCCCCGCGCAATCCTGGCCTTCCCAAACCTGTCCTCCGCGACCAGGCCAGTCCCACCCCGCTCCCCTCTCCAAGGTCCATCGTGTGGCCACGTGGACCGCGTTTTACGCAAACACAGACTAAAAAAAATAAAATAAAAAAAACCGAACAAATTGCTTCCCATAAATCCTCCGCTTTCTTCCTTCCGCCGCCTCAAAAGCATTTTTTTCTCCCCAGTTGCCCGGCCGCGGTTGAAAACTGCTGGGTCATAGAAATCCTAGCGCGGAGCTGTTCTCCATCGCCTTCAATTCCGAGCCCGGCGTCCCTGGCGGGCATGTTTGTCATAATCTATTGAAGCTGAGGCATCAGAAATATTGAAAGGACGGACATAAAATCAATAAAGAGAATTTGAGTTGCAGGACTCAGGGGCCCACTGTTCCAGGACCTTTTATTGAATTTGAGATCTTCTTCATTGTTCCTTTTGGTTTATTATTTTATTTTTTTAATGGCAAAGGGTTTGATTTGATTTGATTTTTTTTTTTTTTATTATTGCCTGGGAGGCAGCTCGCCCCCGGGAGGCACCAGCACACCAGCCCCTTTCTATGTCCGCCCACATCCCTGTGTCAGCAAGAGATGCTCAGCCCCTTCCTCTGCATCTCTTCTTGCCTGGAGTCTAGTGGCTCCCTCCTTATGGCTACTGCAGCTCCCGTCTCTCCAGGGTATACGAAACACAGCCGCCCCATCCTCGGAGAGCGGCACTGCCTGCCTTTTCCTTTCATCCACCAGCTCAGAGTGACTTCATAAGTCTCTGTAGACTGGCTTGAGTTGAGCCCTGGGGATGGGGCATCCTGGGGCAAGAGCTGGTGTCTAAGAGCCGGACATCCTTGGCTTTATTCTGCAGCCAGAGAGCATTATAGAGAAGTCGGGCTGGAAGGGACCTCCAGAAGTCATCTAGTCCCAGCCCTTACCTGGGGCAGGGTCATCAGGTGGAGTGGAGAGCTGGGATATTTTTCGAACCCGTTAATGCTGGACCTGAACTCATATTTATTCGTGCACTCATCTGCTCTTGGGTCTTTCCACATGGGATTCACATGCCAGATGGCCGCTCTGGGTGGAACAAGTTTCTGGGCGGGCGCGAGTGCATTTCTGGGTGTGCTCTACTCTTACCATTTCTCTGGATCCCACCCGTCCTCCCGCTGAAGCTAGCAGGTTTTGGAGAAGAGAAGGGCGGGCAGCTCTGTGCCCTGCTGGTGGCTCTTTTCAGAGGGAATTAGCTACCGGGCAGCCATCAACGCCATGGGATTCTTCCAGCCAACCATAAGTGTTCATCACCATAAGGCGCTATCTGGGAATGAATCCATCCATCCATCCATCCATCCAATTTACAAGACAACTGGCTGCCAAGAGATCCACGCAGGGTGATTGGAAGCGGGAGCTCTGGGGATGACGGGATTTAGCCAGAGTTGTGTCCCCTGATGGGTGGCAGCTAAATGGCACTTGCGGCTCTGCGCCCACGGCGCTTCCCATCCCATGGCTCTTGCCACAGCCCTAGCATCAGCCGCCTTCGCCCAGGTGGGGGGTCATGGAGATTATTTGCATTAGGGGGAAAAAAAAAGGCAGATGAAAAGCAGAGAGAGCAATTCGTTGCTGCTGAATTGCTAACGCGCTCCGTGCAGCGAGAGCTGCCGCAGTTGTCTTGGGCCTGAGCCATAGTAATTGTATTCTATGAAATATTTATTCATTTTCATTTCAATTTCATTTTCAACATGTATTTCCTCTAAAATGATGTGAAAAAAAAATCCCCCTGATGCATTTATCATCATTGCTGCCTCTTCCCAAACCTTCTCCAAAGTGAGGGCTGCACCGGAGCTGCTCTTTTCAGCGTCTGCTTCAAACTTCGAATACAAGTCCTCTTCCTGCTCGCAAGACAGGAGGTTTCCAAAGGTTTGCGGCCTTCACAGACTGTCATACCCACCTTTGCTGAGAGAGACTGATGCGACCAGCACCACAAGAACATCTCTTTCCACTCCCTAGAACATCGCGCCCTAAATCTTTGCCCCAGAATCATAGTTTCATAGTTTCATAGTTTCAGGGTCGGAAGGGACCTAATAGATCTTCTAGCCCGACCCCCCGCCAGGGCGGGAGAACAACCCCAAAAAAAAAAAACACTCACCCTAAAAACAAAAACGGGACTCAAATGAGTCCAGCCAGGTAAGTATCCAGCCTCTTCTTAAAGATCCCCAGGGTAGGGGCCAGCACCACCTCCCTTGGAAGTTGGTTCCAGCTCCTAGCCGCCCTGATTTTAATCAGTCTTAAATACCTGCGCTTTCCCCCGAACCCACCACCTTGCTCCCTGGGACCTTTTGCTTTGATTTTTAAGGCCTGAAAAATGCTGCTGCTTCTCCTCATTTATTTAATTGCTCACGTGTCTGCGTGCCTTCTGGCTCTAGGCAAGGCCGGGAAAGGCAATGCGATGGAAAAGACTAATTGCCACATCAGCCGAAATGAGGCAGCCTGTTGACTGCCAAGAAGCTCTCTAGAAATGTCACGGGCGTCTGAATTCTTGTGCTCCCACCCAAGCGTTTGGACGCTGCCCCAGGGTTACTACAGGGGCTTGGATGCTCAGCAGAGCGATACTTTGGTGTGGGGCAGCTTTAAACACCGTTTTCCTTCCTTTCTCTCATAAACCCGGACTTCCAGCGTGGCACCTCCATGGGTGACAGTTGTGGTAGCATGCCATGAGGGTAGAGATGTAGTCCTTGGGCCTCTACATGGTCTATAGCATATGTGTGAACATGGCCACGCACACAGCCCCTGGCCCATCTCTGTCTGCCTCGTTCCTGTTCGCAGCGATCCCGCCAGCTCCGGCAACATCCAGGCACTAACGCTGCTCTGGCGCATCTGCACCCGAACCAGAGCAGGGTGAGCCCGGCTCCCGGGAGAGCAGGGGCAGGCAGAGCCGTGAAGTCTGCAAGATCAGCCGGCCCCCATCGGATGGGACTCGGGGGCCTGAGAGGGTGCGAAATAGAAACTGGGGCTGTCTGCTTCGGCCCCTGAATCCTTCCAGAAACCGGGGTGCTGGGGGGAGTTGTTACAGACTCAGGATTGTGAACCGTGCGTTGACACGCGAGGTCTGGAGCTTGGGGTTGGGCTGCGTCCAAGCACCCTCTGCACTGCAAAAATAACAGCGGTTGCTCGTTAATGGGGAACAGCGGGAAATCAGCGGCCCTGATGCTCGCTGCGACAGAGCTCACCATGTATAGAGATGGGACCAAAAGCAGCCCCCCTCCCAGCTCCCTGGGCAGGCCTGCAGAGCCATCGCTCCCGGGACAGCTCTGCTGATGCATCAGATATGTTTGGGGATGACTCTTGACGCCGGAGCCTATTCACACGCAGCCGTGAGCTCTGGGGAATGGGTTGGGTTTGGTCCCATCTCTACAGGCACCCCAAGTTGCTCGGGACAAGAGAAAGGAAGTCCTGCTCAGCCCTGCTCTTCACGCTGCTGCTTCTCTAGCCGGGGTGCGAGCTCAGTACTTTGAAACCCCACGATGACAACAGGAGACAGAAAAGCAGGAGCAGCAGAAACAGCCGTGCCGTGGAGCGAATCCAGAACTCAGAGCCGCGCACCCTGCGCAGCAACGCGTGCCCCAGTCTGTCGGTCCCGGCTTGGTCACCTCTGCCATTGCCAGCCCCATAGAGCAGTCATGGAAGAGGATCGTCCTTGACGGCGAGGGATCGATGAGCCAGGGTGCAACGCTGCCTGTGACGTCACCGTCCTTGCCATGGCGAGCGTACGTGATGTCACGTGCAGGTGGCTCGAGCTGGAGCAGCTGAGCTCAGGGCTGCGTGTGAATAGGCTCGGGCATTAAAAACCATCCCCAGGCATACCTGATGTGTCAGCAGAGCTGTCCCGGGAACAGTGGCTCTGCAGGCCTTCCCAGGGAGCTGGGGGGGTGCTGCTTTTGGTCCCATCTATATTCGCGGTGGGCCCCGTCCCAGCGAGCACGTCGGGGCAGGCGGATTTCATGCCACTCCGTATGAATTCACAACAGCTGGTATTTTTGCAGTGCAGGTTTTGATCAGGGGGTGCTCGTCGCTGGGGCCTTTTGACGCCCCGAGATTAGACCAGTGGCAGGCTTCTCAGCCCTCTTGTGCGGCAGTCCAGCCAGCGGAGGGTGGGACCAGGCAGGGTGAAGTTAGCTTAGCTGGGGCTCCTCACTGGGGTGGGGAAAGCTAAAGCCCCTGGCACGCATGGACATGCTGCACGCAGGATTGAAGGCCCAGATGAGAGGGGTGGGTCTGGTGAAGAAGACAAAGAGAGCTGGACCCCCAGACTCCTGGCGTCCGGTCCTGGCTTGGCCACTGATGTTGGGGGCCTCGGTTTGCTGAGAGCCCCAACCAACCCAGGGTCTGGCTCTCAGAAAGGCTATCAAGGGTTTGGAGGCATTAATGTGTCCGTGGCTTGGATGGTAACCTCTGTTGGGGCTCACCTTCCCCTTGGGGCTGTGAAACGGAGACGGGGACACACAGGCGTCGTTCCTCAGAGTCTCTTGAACTTTTGAGGTCCCTTCCAGCCCTTAATTCCTATCATTTCTATGCGGGGCAGCATGTCACCTTGGGTCAGATAAGAGCTGAGCAGAGGGCTCTCCGTTACCCCACGGGAGCTGCCAAAGCGGAGCTTAACCCTTCTCACAGTCATGCCACATCACCAACTTTATTTTTATTTTTCCTTCTTTCCTTTAAAGCAGATCTGATACCAGGAAGCCGCCGAGCCTCTGGCTGCAGCCAGCGCTTATGTTCTACCCGAGTCCACCATCCGTGTCTTCAGGACTGTAAATTCGAGATGATGACCACATCATCGCACTCGAAATATATGTAAAACTATTACCCTGGGTTATTATTTTCAGCCTGATAGTATATGCCATCTGATAAACAGTTGATTACTTCTCCTCCCAGCCCCGCGTCCGATTTGCATACAATAAATATCACCGTAGGAAGCATGCATGGAAGAGCTGAAACACGGCTCATGCCTTATTTATGAGAAATAAACACGAGATCAAGTTTGCATAATCAACACATATTTAATTTGTGAGTTCTTCCACTCGGGTCTCTGGCTGTAATCAGACTCTGTGTGTATGTATGCGTGCGTGTGACAATCAGTTTTAAAATATCTTCATTAAGTGGCTGTCAGATTTCAGATCTGATTTTCAATTTCTGATATTAAAATGTGTGGTGCGGCAAGGCTGTAACCCCTGAATCTCTAGGGCGGTAAGGGGAAAATGCCTTCTTTTGGCGGGGAGGGAGGGGAGAGGCCTTCATTTTAACATCAGAATAAGGGGATTACATTTTTCACGCACTGCTTTTGAAACATTCCCTTTACCGGCTTTAAAACTGATTTTTACTTTACTATAATTTGTCGATCTTTGCTTTCTTTTGCATGCTAATATATGCAAAAAAAAAACCACTGGGTTTCCCATTAAAATGCCATGCAAATCTAATGAAATTAATGTTGGCAACAAATATTACCTAATGGAAGAGCCTCCAGGATAAAAAAAAAAAAATGAGTGCAAATATATATTTGCACATATTTAAAGGACTCTGTCAAGTCGTTTAGCTTCACAGTTTCGGTTATATTAAAAAGGGGGGGGAGGGGACAGGAAACATTTACAAAACCCAACATGAACAGCGAGGTTTTGGTGAATTATATTTTTAATTTCAGTGAAAACCTTCGCTAATACTAATTGGGATCCCCTCCGGCACTGTGGGATGCGCGGGCACACCGGCACTGTGCTAGGACAGGACGATCAGGACATGGGCTGGACTCGGGTGGACTTGTCTCCTCGTCCAAGCAAGACTCAATCAAGCATGGGTGCTACTGAAAAGTAAGCCTGACTTATGAGGAGGGGCTGAAAGAACTAGGGTTAACTAGTCCAGAGAAGACGGAAGGGGGGATTTGATAACCGTCTTCAGGCCGACTACAGAGAGGATGGAAACCGGCTTTTCTCGGTGGCCAACGGGGACAGGGCTAGGAGCAATGTCTTCAAGCTGCAGCAGGGGAAATGGAGGTTGGAGATGAGGAGGAACTTTCTACGATGGGGTCAAGCATGGGAAGAGGCGGCCTAGCCCTGGAAATCTCCAGCCCTGGAAATTTTCAAGAGCAGGTTGGACAGACACGTGGCCGGGATGGTTGAGTCAAAGACCAAACCTGCCTTGAGCAGGGGGCTGGAATAGATGACCTTATGAGGTCCCCTCCAGCCCTACTTCCCTAGGATCCTAACTGGACAACGTTTTCCATACTAACACAGCCAGCTTCTCCCCATCTCCCCGGGAACATTGCACGGCTGAGGGTACCAGATGGATCAGCCCTCACCCTATACATTTCTGTCTGCCTGTCCCTCCCTCCACTGCCAATCAATGCAATCCTGGAGCACCTCCAACAAAGCGAGGAGGGTTACTGGTAGAGGTTTCAACCATGGCTTGGTACAAGGAGAGCTCATTCTCCTTGGCCCTTTCTCTCCTGGCCAGGGCTAGACATATCCCAGGAATTAAAACCCTCTGGTTGATTCTGTGTTTCTCCCCCCAAAAAACAGAGCTCAGCACCCAGGGTCTTTCATCGAAAAGGGCAGAGAGAGAAAGGGATGGAGGACACGAGATGTCAGGTTCAGCTGACCCCGGTGGAGGACTTCACGTGGAAAGACCAGCTGGGGGATAGGTGTTCCTCAGATATTCCTTCCACGGCAACCTGGAAGCATATTCCCTCTCTGCCTGCGCGACAAAATGCTGCCGCACAATATTTCCGGAGCAATTCCCACCCCTAATTCTTTTGTCCTTGGTTTCTGTCTTTCTTCAAAGCTATTTGGAGGTTTCTAAGTGGTCTTTGCTCAGAAGTGCAGCTGATAAAATGTTCTGGCCAGGTGACGGCCCCTGTGGTGAAGCCACCTCGGGGAGCTCGCCGGCACCGCTGGCTCTTTGCTGAGCTGAAAAGCTCTCAGCCTAGAGGCGCAGACTGGCCTGCAGGGA
Source organism: Alligator sinensis (assembly GCF_000455745.1). Taxonomy (NCBI): domain Eukaryota; kingdom Metazoa; phylum Chordata; order Crocodylia; family Alligatoridae; genus Alligator; species Alligator sinensis. The sequence goes on along the minus strand of NW_005841833.1, from coordinate 2,310,143 downwards.
AAGCTCTCAACCAGCGTATCAATAATTCACCTTATTTTTAACCTTAATCGCAGAGAAATGGGAAGGTTGGGGCTGGGTTTGTGCTAAATTAGGTGGCGGAGCTGTGAAATTTTGCACGTATGCCTTTTAACATCTTCTTAGCGAGTGCATTAAATCGGAAGCTGCCGCACTTCCCCGTAATGGCCTGAACTGCACACTTAATTAGCACGCTCAATATGGAGAGGGACCGCCGGAGCTCAGGCTTCTGGCTTCCCGTCTCCCGTTAGCCCTTCTCCCGTTCAGCAGCTTGGCTAATGCAAAGCCGCTGGCGATTCGGTAGGCATGGCCCGGCTGTCAAAGCCAGCACATCCCTTCCAGCAGGACTTCAATACCAGCCCAGCCGCTTTTCTCTCTAGCCCCTGTCTTAGCTCAGTGCGGACTAAGAGAGAAAAGGAAACCACTGACCAGCAGTGGATGCCCCTGGAGCTCAGGGCTTGAATTCGGGGCCCTCCAGGCCCTGCCCTGGGGAATCAGGCCGCTTGGTCCAGCACTCGGTGATAACGAGGGAGATTTTAGGAGATACGTGCACAACCATGACAGGCGCCAGCTCCCATGCCCAGCTGGTTGTGTGCCATGGTGCTCTTCTCCCTGTGGGGCCAACGGAGTGCTAGGGGCTGTAGTTTTGCTCTGCCTGCTTTCTTGCAATGCTATAAGATCACGACTGGTTAAAAAGGCTTCAGGTTGCTCTACCTGGATCTCTCCGGCACGTCCAGCAGGCGTGTTCTCCCTGGGCGTACGGGAAAGCCTGGAGAAAGGGACCTGCTCCCCACCATCCCTCAAGGAGGCATTAGCCCCCGCGGGGATAGCGCACGAGCCTTTTGCAACCTGTGGGTTGATCAGACGAAGTTTTCTGCCTGGCAGGATGTGAAGTGTAGCTCCCGCGGTCCAGGCTCTTGCGACGCGCTGCCCATTAGTACGCTCGGCCTATTCCATCAGGATCCCGAATCCCGTTTCCATAGCAATTATTGATTAATAATTATCAGCGCAGGCTCATCCTCTCCCACCCCAGCATGGGGCTGATGGCTTCTCGCAGCCGGCCAGAACAGCCACGCTGCTCCACGTCATAGCAGCAGCACCGTGTGCTGCTGTGCAGGGAGAGAAGAGCTGCTCCCCCAAGATATTCAATGGACCGTCGGCCCCTGCTTGCTGGAGCGGGGGCAGAGAGCTCTGCTCGTGGGCAGCACGGAGCTGGGTTTTAGCAGCAACCCCACTGGTATTTATCTGAGATGTGTCAGTAGATGCCAAGGCCCACACGGAAAGCCAGGCCCTGCCTCAGCACCCGGCGTGGCGAAGACACCTTGATCATCCTCCTGCTCTCATGGTGAGGAAGAGAGGCCCAAAGAGAGATGCGAGGTGGGACTCCAGCCAGGTCCCAAGCCAAGAAGCCCGTCTTGGGGAGACCTCAAAAGGGGGTGAATCCTGAGGCTGATTTTGGTGGGAGGTTCAGGGACACCTCCCTGGACTTGGAGGTGAGGAGCAGGAGGAAGGTGGCTATTGCAGACAGTCCTTCACCAGAAGCAGGTGGCAGGGGCTGGTGCTTCCCCTTGGGACCAAAAGCCCTAGTATTTCAACCTCTCCAGCCGAGCTAGCCCAGCTGCCATGGGACCTCCTTAGAGCCCTCCAAATCTACCTCCACCCCACCATCCCGGGGTCAAAGGCAGGCAGCATCTCAGCTATGAGCCACCTCCCTGCCCTTCAGATCAAGGGAATGGGCCAGGTCTCTGCAGCCTGGCCCTGCTGCCCTCCCCTGTCTCACCGTGCTCCCTGAGCCCCTTCAGGCAGTGCTTTTTCTGCAGGAAATTACCCAAATGTCAGACAGTTATTTGGTGACAGTCCCATTATAGCTGTTCCAAGGTCTGCTATTATCAAGTTGGACACACTGCAAAAAAAAAAATCATCCGAGCGTCTCTGCCTCGCCTTTCTGAGCGTAAGAGCTTTATGTAATCGTTGCTCTAAATTAGCATCCCATTGTCCGGGGCTCCGTGCCAAAGCGCGAGGCCATTAGCAGGGGAAGTGGATCTGCCGTGGAGCCGCGGCACTGGTGCAATCACCGGCGCACGGGCAAGGGGGGTTCGAGCAGCAGGCTAGCTTGGGACCGGCCCGACGGGGAGCCGCTCCAGCCGGGGCACTTCTGGAGAGTCGTCAGGGAAAGGTCTGGGGATGATTGGCACCGGTGCGGGGCTATTGTGGCCCGGGCAGCTTCCCCGTGCCACGACCTGACGTTGGGAGGCCTTTTACAGCAGAAAGCCAGCAGCTGGGAGCTCATGACGCTGCAGGGTGCCAGATGGGCATGGAGGCTTTTGGAAGGGCAGGCTCGTTCCTGCGAGTCTGGGTTCGAGCCATTTGAGGGCTGCCCCCAGCTCGTGGCTGGACCAGGGTGAGCGGCAAGTGGAGAAGGGCATGGGGTAGGAGCATGGCTGCCAAGCTCCCTCCTGGCCACGGCCTTATCACCCCCCCGGCGCCCCGCTGGGATCCATCCAATAGCAGGATTAAGCAGATTCCTGTACACGGAGCATGTCTGCAAATACGGTCACTAAGGTGCAAAAAGCAGGCGGGAGGCTGAATGCGGGTCTGCTCTCCAGCCAGGGGCGAGGGAGCCCAGGCGGAAGAGGACTCGGTGGGTCTTCTTTGCCAGCCTCTGCCGCTGGCTGGTTTTGGAGACAGCGCTGGGCTAGCCAGGCCATCCATCTGTTCTGGGGTGGCAAGTCCTGTTAAGGCAGACAGACAGACTCCCCATAAATAATTCAGGCCCTTCCATCTCGCGGCCGCGGAGGCTGAGGGGGTGCTCCGGCCTCTGGGGTGAGATGGAAGTGACAAGCTGCTCGTGAAACCGGGCGGCTCGGGGGCTTGCCCCGCTCCAGACCCGCCAGGAGGGGCTGCTTGTGTGGTCACGCGGTGCTCCCAGCGCCTGCCAGCAGCAGATCTCAGCCTGCTTTCCACCTCCCCAAGGCTCCCAAGACCCCGGGGTGGGAGGTTCATCCTCCCTGCCCTATAGGGAAGGGCACTGAGGGGAGAGGAGCATGCAAAGCCAGGGCAGAGGATTCCCAGCGCCTTGCTGTACGCCATTCCCAGCTCTCAGAGCTCCCAACAGCTGGCCTGGCAGGGCCAGGGAGATCCCACGGCCTGGCTTGAGCAAGACAAGACAAGATGCTCTGCCTGCCCGTTCCTGCTCCACACCCCTCAACCGTGGAAAGAAAGCGGGGAGGACGTTGCTGTGGGAGGCCACGTCTCGAGCCCGGTGCTCGGGGCTCTCAGGGGCAGAGTGGTTCATGACAGTCAGGTGCCTGCATCCAGGACGAGCCGCCAGGACAAGGGGAGCCGCTTGGACCGGGATTTCCAAGCCCCCTGACAGGAGCCTGCAGATGCACGCTTCTGGTTTTGACCCATTCGAAGCCACGTTTGTGCCCATTTAGCATCCAGACCTTGGCTCCTCTCTCCACGGGGCTGAAGCAGCTTGGAGGCTGGGTGGGAGCTGAGCCGGTCTCCCGAGCTGCCGGCTTGCCCCGTAACCACAGACCCAGCAGCCCCGTCCGCTCTGTCTCCAGGCTCATGTGGCACATTGGGACCCAGGGCAACATCTGGCGTGCACAGCCCTAAATATTGTTTCTCATGACTGATGGGGGTTTTTTTAATACAATCTTTTAATTTAATTTTTTTAAAAGTGAAAACACCCATTGTTCTCTCGCCTTTTGCCGGATGGCTTCAAATATATAATCAGAGCCTGCAAGAAGGGGGCGGGTAGCGTGGAGCTGAAATACTGATTGGCAGAGTTTACATAATATGTTTTTGACAATGAGAGGAGATGCTAAGGATTTATGGACGGGCAACTTTTGTCATCAAGGGATTCGGGCATAGTGACTGCCTGGGGCGTAGGCTTGGAAGAGGAGGAGGAGAGGGAGGACGTGGCCGATGAAGGGGAAGCACAGGCCCGCCAGTTCCTCCTCTCTGTTTTGGCTGATAACGCGGAAATGGGAGACAGCGATAAACCTGCAGAGGAGTCCCCCCAGAAGCAGCACAGAGCAACAGTTCTCCTAATGCCACGTGCCCCTCTCAGGGGGTCTTGAGGAAGGACCCCATCTCTGGGCCCAGGGGGTGTAGCTGGATCTAGAAAGGGGCTTGGAGAACTTGGCGATAATGGGGAATTAAAAAGAAAAGGTCAGCAGATCTCATGCTTCAGGGCATGACCAGATCTCAGGGATCAGAAAGGCGCCAGCAAGCCCCATGGCACCTCCAGCCAAGTGGACTATGGAGGGGGCAGTGGCATGGCCCCAGTGAATGCTCCCAAGGACGGACTTCATCCCATCCAGCACCCCTGCCTCCGCTTTGCCACCACCCGAGCCCACATCCGCATTCTTCTCCCCGCCGGGCATGGCTGCTGGGATGCCCGGCACTGTGGGCGCCACTGGCCCCATCCTAGTGGCGAGGCCTCCTGCCCTCCCTCGCGCCTCCGGGCCAGGATTACGTTCCATTGCCTTGATTCATTGAAGAAAACAAACAGAGGCAGATTGGGGAACAGACGGCAGGAGCGGCGGAGGAGATAACAAATAAATCAATGCTGTGTCTCCTGGGGCTGGAGCGGTGCCAGGCCATCCGTTCCCGGCCAGCGGGGCAGGGCTTTCCCCTACAGGGAGGGGAAAGCCCCAGGCCCCAAAGCTGGGTCTCCATGCTGACCGCAAAGGGCGCGTGTGAGCAGAGTGTGCCTAGCAGGGCCATGTTTGTGCTGTGGTGAGCAAGCCCCAGGGGGAAGTACTCCAGGTGCAACCTGGCCATGGCCAAGCATTAGCTGCAGCCACCAGTGGGAAGCACTTAAGAGCAGGGCAGGAGCCTGGCTGCAAAACGAGGTCCGGATTTCCACCGCCCTTGATCAATGCCTTGCAGGTGAATAGGAGACCCCTGCCTGGCCTGACTCTAGGTGCCTTGCCAGAAACCCAAAGCAGAAACTTGTTGGGGGTCCTGGAGTCACCACTGAATCTGCCGCACCTGAAGGCTGAAGTGGTGCAAAGGCGGCAAGCTGCCCCGGGAGAGTGCAGAGGCTTCATCATGGCACTGACTGGGAAGGGGGCTGCTGTAACCCCCAAGCCTCAGCACTGGGACACCAGACACCCCCAGAGCCCTTGAGAGGACATGCAGCTGCTGCACGTCTCAGTCACGGTGCTGATGAGCGCTCGTTAGCCCCGGAGGGCAGCGCGGTTGCACGGGCCGGGTAGAAGAGCAGTGGGCTTGGAAAGCCATAGTGAACCCCCATCTCCGTTCCATTAAAGGAGGTCAATTCCTCACTGAATATACTCAAATTGTCCTACAGATCCCAACAAACATCCCTCCCTTCGTGTTCATCTTGCTGCAGGGGCCACTTCAGCCAGTCAATGGCAGCCAGGCCCAGGGCACCAACCTGAAAGAGCTACATCTAGGGATGGCTAAAAGTGAGTGTGCCAGGCAGACAGGGCAGCATGCTGGATACCCATCATAAGCACGATTAACTCCGTGCCAGCACCCTCTCATCTTCCCATACAGCAGGAAGAAAATGTAGAAGAGGCAAGTTTCTTCTGCTGGTCTCTCTCCCATTTTGCATCAATCCGTAATTAAATGCAAGCCACAATTACTGTAATGTTTGTCGAGTGACCCGAGCACTACAAAACCTTTCTATGAACATCTGCTTTACAAATTGTCTCTAATTCATGACAGGTTATCACCAGGACTCTTCCAGGGGAGGGAAAGAAGGTGTCTTTGGAGAGGGGGACACCCAGTTATACATGTTTATTAACTTGGGTATTCTCACCCAAAGGTTATTATAAGCTCATCTCCAACCGATAGCTACTCCTTTTGGTTGGTGATTGCAATGCCCAGCATTAATTCCTGTCGGGGTTAAGAACATGAGAAATACCAGACTGAGTCAGATCCCAGACCTTGTGCTAGTGTTGTCCTCCTCCCCCTCCGGTGTTCGCCCCGATGTAGGTAGAGAGAACCATCCCATCCTCTTCTCTGCCTCCAAATTGCCAGGCTGATCATACCAAACTCTTCTGGTCCCCTCATCCTCCTGCGCATCCCTTCCCCACATCTGGTTCATGTTGAATTCATCTTTCTTGAACACGGGTGACTGGCAAAGGCAGGCTCGCCACTGCGTCATGTAACTGCATTGCTGCTTCCTGAACATGAGAAGCAAGAGCTGGAGCCATGAGTTGAAGGCAGTGTGGTCCAGCCCTGGGTTTGTACAGGAGTCTTAATTTATGGTGGTGTATGCACCTTACACAGCTATTTTCCCACAGCTCCCTTCAATTCTGATTTCAAATTGCACGAGTGCTGCAGCCCATGTCCCAGCCCTGCTGTGAAACCTTGGGGCACATTTACATGTGGGCTTTAATGTGCATTAGCCTATTGTAATACATTGGCGATGCATACAGGGGGCACGCAGGTGCACGTGCAACCCCTGCCCCCGCTGCCGGTGGTGCCTGCAGGCGGGCACCACTCACCACCAACACTGCCGGCAGTGTCTGTGGGCGGCCACTGATCGCTGCTGGATGCCGCCAATGCTGCCAGCGGTGTCTAGTCATGCCCCCCTGCCACTGACACGCTCACTGCTACCATACCCCCGCCACCGCCGCTGCCTGCGGGCAGTCGCCATGCCCCCCCAGCCTCCGAGGGCATGCATCGTTCATATTTTAAAGCATATTAAAGTATCACAAAAAATAGTGCTCTTCAGCTAATGTGCATTAAAATAGGCTCGTGCATTTTTCTAGTGCTTCACAATGGAGGTACTAGATTTAATGCACATTACCTAAAGCGCATTAATTGCATGTGTAGACGTGCCCCTGGTGGTTTAAACCCAGCCTGTATAAAGACAGCATCCCTTTCACATTGGTCCTTAGTCAGAGCTTTCGAAAGCACCGTCTTGGACAGCACCGCCCGGCGGGGAGGGCAGCCTGACTCGAGGCCGGACATCCTGTAAGGAGAGCTCCTGCCAAGGCAGAGGCTGAACAAGGTGGTCTCGAAGGAGCTTTCCCAGGTTGGGTGTCAACGATCCCGTGAACAAATCTTGCATCCCTTTCGGACGATGCCGGCTGGAAGGGAACATCATGATTTATCAGCTGAAAATCCAATACTCTATTGATTCCTCTGTGAAATGTGCAACCGAGGATTCAGTTATTGGCTTTCTGGTAGGGAGAAAATCGCTCTCCATCTCCCTCCACTTCCATACATTCCCTCCGTCTCTACTCCTGCTGGACTAAGAGGGCTAATTTGCCGGTCTGTCCCGGCTGTTTGCAAGGAGCGGGGAACAAGAAACGCTTTCCGTTTCCATGTTATAGCCACGCCATTCATTCTCACCAGAGTTATGTTCGTTCTCGCTGGGCCTCTGTTGACGGATGGATGCTACTGCCCCTGTCTTACACCTTGAGAAACGGAGGCACCAGACAGAGTGACTTTCCAAAACCACGGGCAAAACTGGGATCAGAACCAGCCTGATTCTAGCCTCGCTCCCCCAGCCCCTCTGCCTGCCTGTATAAAAAACGGCTCATTTGTTTCCAGACCGTTACCCTGTTGTCGGTGACTCAGGATGAATTAGTAAAACCTGTGAATGCTGTTCCACATGTTGAGACCAGGTAGCACAAAAACTCCTGCCAACGATAAATACATCCGGTGGCAGCTACACCGCACGAGATAACAGATACGGCTGCTTCGCGTTGCAGCACAATTCATTTTTATACAGAAGCCTTGCACGCGGTATCACAAAACATTTTACAGGGAGAGTCAATCATTCACTAAAGAGAAAAGGTATGGTTTCAAAAGGGACGCGTTATGGATGTATAGGTGTGTGAGAGGGACGGAGAAGACAGTCCTCTTATCTCAGGAAACTATCCCAGCCATATCTATTATAGTTGTCTTGTAAATGCCAGGGTTGGTAACACTGAGACCGGCTGATGGATGGAATATTTTTCTGGTTAAACCTTTTTTCTCGTTGATTCTCAGGAAACCAGCACTGGACAGGAAAAGAAACCGGAGGAGCTGATATTGAGATACCGAGTAGATGGCATTTGAACAGCATAAAGATGACTCTATAGGGGCATGGCATTTCATTCCTTGCACGCCCAAAACTTGAACTACAGACTCTAATCCTGCAACAGGAAGGCTCTTTCCTACATAAGCCAATACAGCAAAGTGAAGCTACGCACTGATTTCTTTAGTGGCACGACAGCTACCTAGAAAGAGAGAGAGGAACCAACGAGTCTTCTGGTGGCATCTGAATGGTAAAGCTACCACACTGGTTAGTGCAACGATTCAGTGGCCCCAACATTGTCCAGTTTTTTGGTGGCCATGGCAGCAAAGGAGAGTCACAAGTAGCTTGGAAGGAGGGCAAGGAGGTGGCTTTGGGGTGTTTCTATGAATGCGCATGGGAGAAAGGTCAATGGGGTTGTTGGGAAATGATGTACGTGGGCAACGGCGCTGGTTGTTCGTCTGCAGCAATTCCCCTCTCTTTCAAACGAGTCATTAACACGAGGCAGGCAGTAAATTAGCACAGTAATAATCCCAGAAGAATGGAACAATATAAATAAAACGAGGATAAGGTCAATTTCTACAGATGAAGAACTTTAGCCCTTCCAAACACACCTGTTTCCACCATGCAGTTTTATTTAGTGCTTTCCAAGGGAAGTCATTCACCATCTGTTCAGAAAGGTGCATTTCACTAGCATTTCCATGCCGCATAATTCATGCCGCTAAATACAAAGATTCAGAAGGCACAGCCTGGTGGAGGATAGGGCCGGGTCTCCGCTGGCCCTAGCACCATGTCCAGGGCAGAGGTTCACTTCTTTTTCTCAACATCGCCAACCCTCTTTGATTTCTCTTGGAGGTCGCCCATCCAAGTACTGTCCCAACGCCCACTAGACAGGAGAGAGGAAAACAAGAGCCATGGCTGGGGCTACCCAAACATGAAGGTGAGCCAGAACTTAACGCTTTATGCCTCTCCTGTCCCCTCCGACCTTCAGCGCACATACTGTCCTTCCATGCCCATCAGCCACCGGTGGTGATCAAGCCGCCCGTCTCCCTTCATCCGCAAACAAAACACAGCTAGGGTTTCTTCTGAGTGAGACGAGAAGGTGAGCTCTATAACCATGAGCAGAGCCACACGCCACATGATGTCTCCCCTGCTAAACATGCCAACTACATGCCTCCAGGAGGTCTAGCCTGGACAGGAATCATCCTCCATTGCTTCCCGCACGCAGAGCTGGACACAGGCATGGGCAAACTGGGCGGCCACCCAGGGCCCGGACAGAAAGGGGCCCCGAAAATGGCCATTTTCATTATTATTTTTATTACCATTATCTCTGGCAAAGAGGTGGGGGAGCGATACTAAAAGTGCCACAAGTCTAGGTACGGTGCTGCCCACATGTCATGCCTAGTGCTAGGCTCTGGCTCCGTGGTGCTACTCTGTACTGTCGGTTTAGCGGTGGGAGCAAACGGTGATAATAGACTTTATGATCCATAAAAGGCATTTTTAATGCCTAAACGCTTGTATCTGTGGCATAATGGCATTGCAAAGCTACTGGCGGGCAGCCATTTAGTCTGCCAAGGAAAGGGTCGCTGCGGTTCCTTGCCATGTTGCTACGTTGCCCTGGTAAAGAGCCTAACGCCCCGGTAGGAAAATTTGCTGCTTCTGCCGTTCGAACCCTGGTCTCCGCTTGGCTGATGGGAGCGAGATTGCACTGTCAGAGCCCCTCTTCAGCGTGACAGATAAGTGCAGCGGATGCCCACACGCCATGTTACTCTGCTGAGTGAAATAACTCTCTAAATGGGATGGAAATATATCAAATTACACGTATTATCATTGCTGGTTGCCAACGGTGATGCACAAGGATGATTTCCCCCCGTCCCCAAGCGCAGGTGCAATCAGCAATCCTGCCGGCTTCCCGCAGGACCCGCACAACAGATGAAACCAGCCCAGCGCCAGCAGGAGCCGAGGAGAGAGTGATAGGAGATTGCGGGGCTGGCGGCTCTGCCTTCCTGAGAGCGTGCGGAGCAAGGGCAGCACGAGAAAGAGGGGATGGATGAGAAGCAAAAGAGTACGAGGTCTGGCAGCGTTCTCCCCTGACACCTGGTGATAAATGCAACGGAGGAAGTGAAACTCTCTCTTTAAACCAGAAGCGTGTCTCAGTTCATCTCCTCAACTCTGCGGTAGCCAGAAATAGAGTGGACGGAGCAGTGTCTAATGATTGCTCCCTGGCTGCTAGACAGGCATCGCACTACACAATCTGGGCGTATGAATTGGGGCCGTGCTGATCCTGAGTTTGGGGCCAGCCCATTTTAATAATAGGGGCCATCTGCAATCCAGATTGGGATTTGCACTATCCCCCCCACCAACACGTGCAGCTGTTCCAGTCCAGGGCTTTGTTCGGCCCAGCTGGGCCGGGGTCTGCTCTTGGAGACGTTCCCTTGGCTTGGTGTCTCAGTTTGCTTGCATCTAAATGCAGAGCACGCCTACGTCGTATGTAGTAGATAAGGAATGAGTCAGATGCCAGACATGGCAGCAGCGCATCAGGAAGGGGGCAATTATTGGCTGAGCTGTACAGGATTGAAGCGTGGCTGGTGCGTGTGTCAAAGGACATGGGATGAAGACACGCTCAAGCTCACCCTCAAGCATGAAGGCATCCACACCAATGGCTGGGAGGAGCACGCTGTTGACTGTTCGGTGTGGTGCCACCTGGTCCACCACGGCACGCGCCACTTCAAGGCCCAACGACTCGATACTGAGGCAGAACGGCGGTGGCAGAGGAAGAAGGAGACCAACCTGGAGCGGTGAATCCCACTCCCCCGCGCAACAACGTGCCCCCATTGCCGAAGAACGTGTGCATCCTGAATCGGGCTCCTCGGTCACATGAGGACCCATCAAGCCTGATGGACGTCATCCTTGACTCCGAGGGACCGCCGACGACATGTGGATGGTCCTGGCAGGCCTAGGGCAGGGGGTATGCCAGGATCTTCCAAGTCAGAGTTGTGTTTTCCCAACACAACTCCCTTAGAAGCACCTAATCCTGCACGTGACTTTCCCCCCACGGCAAAGAGAGAGCTCGTCTCTCCTCTACCATCAGCATCCTCCTTCCTTGCTTTGCCCCGAGTTAGAAGAAATGTCACCGTGGGGCGGGAATGCCCTGCTGGTCCTCTCCCCTTCCCAAGCCCCTTGTCTCCTTGTGAGTCCTCCCAAAAGTCTCTCAGGCGCTGGTCCCCAAGACCCCTTGTTAACCCCTGGTCCCTTAGCTCTCCTGCTCCTGGATTTCCCTCTTTCCAAACCAAATTCTCTGCAGCCCATTGGAACCAACTGGTTTCATCCGAGCTGTATCCCTACGGCCTTTCCACCTGACTGGGAGCCCTCCAAGTTTAGCGACCCTCCATCCTTCCCGGGTGGGAGCCAAGTGATGCAGCTGACTCCAAGCAAGCCAAGGCCTTCGGGAAAGAGCGATTTTGTGGCCTCGGCCAGAACACCCAACATCCGTGGATGCATTCCCCAAATCGTCACAGCGGCCAGAACCAGGGTTCATTACCCGCTCAGCCACCCCCGCTTCAATATCATCCCTGGACCCAGCGGGCAGCTGAGAAGGTGAAACCCTGCTGCCCACTGTGGCCCCAGGGAGCTCGGCACGGCCCAAACCTCCCCAAACCCAGACCTCTAGCGCAGCTCTCTCCCTAAGCCTCCAGACCAACCCTTCCCGCTCAACTTGGTGGCTTTCTGCTTCCTGCCTGCAAATGAGACCTGAAAGCAGAAAGAGCTAACGGCTCTTTGGATACCGTTTCCCTCCAGGAGTAGGCTGCATCGCAAGTCCCACCAGATTTCCAGCCCCATTTTCTGTCCCAAGAACCTGGGACCAATCCAGGGGAGCCTTGTGGGCCCCGATGAGAACCGGACCCGCTCCCGCTTCTCCGGGCAGTTGTAAAGACCCAGCAAAGCTCTCCACGTTGCTCGCTCCTCAGGCTGAAGCCGCTCAAAGTGGGGCCCTTTGGAAGAGATTATTAACCGAAGGAAGCATGATATGAACAAGGATGTCATTCACCCAAAATTAGATTCACTGGCAGAAATCCAATCACAAGGGGCTGATAAATCTGGTTTATGGGGTCCAAAAAATGACATTTTTCAATGTAATTCTGAACTCATCCACCTTCTGCTCTGGCTTTTTTTTTTTTCCCACTGCAGCTATTGCAAAATCCTCTAAATCCAGCTAAGAAATTTAGGACGTTCGGATAGGCTCTGATTCTGAGAGGCAAACTCCTTTGTAGTCAAGGGCACTTGGCCTCGGGCGGGCTCGGGCTGGTCGCCAGGTCAAAGTAAAACCGTTCCCCAAACCGTCTTGCCGTTTTTTACTGGCATGCATTTTTGATGCTCCATCAATGTCTGACGTCTCTTTACAGCCAGCTCATGTACTGCTGGTTGGCAGCCCCGCGTTATAGTGTCATGAGAACTGAGCATTTCTCACTGCCTCCTCTGGATCTCGGGAAGTTGGCTAATTTCTGTATTTGTTGGTCCCAGGTGTCTCCTTTTCCATAAACGCCGTCGTTGATCTTCCCTTCCCCCATCCTTGACTCTTTTCCCTTTAATCTCCCTAATCTCCATTACTTTTATCATAATAGAATTTCGGGCTTGTTCTTAATGGCTGCCAGGATTCCATAATCCCTTTTAATTATGAGCAAGTCCTAGAAAAAGTACAGTCCCAGCTGTATATCTCTCGCCCGGGCCTCTGTTGTTTGTACAGCAGAAAGGGCAATAAATAATGGATTTTAGTCTGAAGATTAACATCCATGTTCCACCGTTTATATCACTGGATGATCCTGCTCAGCTCTGCAAGGAGCGAAGATGAATTGCCACGACTCCAGCCAGTCAGACAATGACGGCGGGTTTGGGGAGCTGCAGCCAGGTTTTCAAGGGCGTGGGCCTCCCCGATAATTTCCAGTGAACTCACTGGGCTTCGGGAATCAGGGATGGATTTACACGTGTGCAAACAAGGGTGCAGGGGGAGCGGCGTGTGCTGGGGTTGCTGCTAGGAGTTCTGTCCAGTCCTATGAAACATGGATCACGGTTTGAATGCAACAGTGTCCTAAATTACACGGCATCCTTTAGCACCACAGCTGCACCGTGCTGCTCGCTGAGGGCTGCTCGATGCTGTTATAACACACAGGTCATCTCCCTAGCTGTCTTCACACTTATCCCAACAGCTCCCACAGCCCCTTCTGATCTGTACTGGTCTCCAGTTAATCGAGCGGGTCACCCGGCCTTCCTCTTCTGCCCATGGCCTTCGCATCAGATGCATCCATGCAGCCAGTGGACAATCAGGATTTCCTGTTTCCTTTCAGGAGAGCAATAAAAGCCCTTTTCTGGATGGCTTAGGGGAGAAAAATCAGATTTATCCAATTTGATTTACATTCCCAGCTTTCTCTTCTTTGAGGGCATTGAATAAGTCGCATGTGCACCATTAAGCCTGAGATGTAAAGGCCATCTGGCAACCCAAAAAGTACATCATTTGTCGGCGCAGAGCGCTGTTTTATCACACGCACATACTCCTCAGTGTGCTGTATCTACGGAGACCATAAAGGGGAGAGAGGTTTAGGGCTCAAACATTCAGACGGCAGCTCACTGGGTTCATTATGGCTGAGCAGGACTCATACCACTTAAAACATTGATATTCAAGGCATCGTTCAGTATCGGAGCAAGGCTAACACTGGTCAAATAGAATTACTGACTATTTGCCTATGTTTAAAGGTAGCTTATCATAAAATTAGGTTCCCCGCTGCCTCGTGGGAGACCAGGACTACAGGACAGGCCCGTTATTCTAGTTTCCTCTGATGGCAGGGGATTGGTATGTTCACTCTTAAGGATTGCCAGGTGGGGAGAGGCAGAGATCTTTGATGAGGAATGCCTAACCTACTCCTCTACCTGGAGAACTAGGACCGACACATGAGCCCGATGCTTCTTCCAACCCCAGGAAAGATGGAGGCATGGAAGAAAGTTCAGGGTGCAGGTCAAAAGGCCAGTGCAAGGCCTCTGCATTGCTTCACTGCTATTATGAGCTGCTTCTTGAATATCCAAGTTGTAGACAAGACCAGACTTCCACTACTGTAGTGGCTACGATGGTGCCTAGGTCTGTTTTGGAGTCTCTGTTGATGGAAATGAGTTCAGATAGGGAATTGGGGCCTTTATCATTTACTTCCAGTAAAAACAGCTCTTCCTACAAACTGACTTCTCAGGGTTGAAGATGTGGGGGTGACTTCAGACTGGAGGCCCTTTTTACTCTTGAAAATGGGTAAAGAGGCTCTTTTCAAGGAGATCAATGGGTTCTCCAGCCATAAAACCCACATGAAATAAATAGAAGAAAAAGAAACCCTCCCCCAAACTGGCGCAGAATGAACTGAAACTGAGCCGCGTCCATTTTTTGACAAAATGAAAAAAAAAAATCACATCAGGTCAACCCAAAATAGTTTCTTTGACCTTAAACGAATGTTTTCATTATCCAAAACCATTTTTGTTTCTCTTTTTTTTTTGGTAATTTTATTTTAGGGTAGTTTTTCTATGCAAAATGCCATTTTGAAACCAAAGGTTGGAAGCTTCATTTGCAAAATGTCAAAGGGAAACGTATCAGCCTTTCCAGAATGCAACAATTTGTTCTGAAAATGTCACAAATGAAATGTTTTGATATTCTCAACATTTTCCCCCATTTCTTTTGGCTAAAACTCTTTGCCAAATTTGACAGCGCTACTCAAATAATTCCAGTCCTCCCCGAGTTCTATTTTTGGGCAAATTGACTATTTGTAAATAAAATAGCATGAGACAAAAATATTTGCCCAGCTCTTCTCCCAAAATAGCACATGCTGCATCCGCTCCACTTTTTCAGAAGGAATTGTTCAATATTTCTGTGATAGCTGTGGGATGTCTGATGTTAGTGAGCACATTAAACAGAGATATAAATTTGTAATGAGAGTCTTGAAATGAATGGTACTTATCATTTATGGATGGAATAATTAAAGATACTGTACTTGGAGGTTTTACATGGGATTGTAAATTGTGATCCGTGGTAATAAGTGGGTAACTAGGATTCAGCTTCCGTTTGGCCGGTTCAAACAACTCCTCAGTCCACCCTTCTCCTTTGTTGCAGACCTGCTCTCTCTCGGGCACCAAGGTGATGTTGGCGTTACTGTTGGCTCGGTGGGACATGGCCCTTTCCTACATCATGAAGATGCAATGCAAAGGCCTAGCATTGTCATGAATATCCACAGATCTCAGACCTTATCTTCAAGGCATTTCATGGTCTGGGCCTGAAACAAAGAAAGTAGCATGGCGGGGTCATGATGCCCGCTCATCACAAGTAGAACCGCCCAGGCCAGGCAAAAGCTTGGCTTTCTTGGAGGTGGTCTGAGAGTCTGGAACAAACTCCCGTGGGATCCAAGAACCACCTCCAGCCGTCCCATCTTCTGTGCCAAGTGTGAGGATATTTCTGCTGCTCTCCGCTTGGCTCACAGCAGCACATGGCGCTTGCTATTGATAACGAAGGAATCCACGTGGCCGCTCTCTCTAGGGAGGAGGGGAACAGAGGAGCCACCACCCACGACTAACGGGGTTTCTAAAAGGCTTTCATGCACCCTGGTGGTTGATGAGGTAGAAGGAGATGAACTAGAATAGATTTGGTGCAGTGTATGATATCCCACTGCCCTCAGCAGACGCCATCAACAAAGATGAAGGGGTGGGGATAGGGAGAATTTGGAACAGCACATCCTTTATTTTACATGTTTCCTGCCTGTGAATAATTGCCTTTCACTTCCACGTGCAGAAGCATTTCATATTTTTCTCACCGCCATTTTTCACCTGTATCTCAGGCAGCGAGGAGGCTTCCATGCACTAAAAACTCCTCCAAGTTATAAAGCAGACACTCGGCGCTCCACCAAGCTGCATTCATTATTCTCTCATTGCTCGCAGAGGAGGGCTTTGCTTCTGCTTCCCAAATCCACCTGCTCCAGCTGAGCAAAAGCTGGGCAGGGTGTTCAGAGACGTACCTTTTTTTAACGTGAAGGGTTTCCGTTCTAAGTGCAGGTATTGTGAGCAGCCGCGTGCTTTCCATTAATGACCACGGAAAAGATTTCAAGTGTCCATCCCAGACAATTGCCAGCCTAATGGGCCTGAATTGGTCCCTTTGCTGACAGTCTCAGTAGAGCGGTCAAGGGTTTAACGGGCCTGAAGAGCGAATGCTCTCTATTTGCCAAAGCCTACACAGGCAATTTTAGAGGATTTGCCCATTGCTTTATGTTCAAGAGAGCTCCCTACCTTGGGAGCACTATGGCAGGCTGGACACTGGCATCTCTTCCCCTGTGTCCAGAAGCTAGAGAACCATTCCCCCCATGTTTGGCTTTGCTCAGACTTGCTTTGGCATCTCCTTCGCTGGGTATCAGATGTTCTGGCACCCGTGGTCGATACCCAACAAGCTGAGGGAAGGGGATCGAGGTCTAGCGGTCCATCTGAAGGCAGCCGACAATCCATCGCGAGCCTCCCAGCCACCTTTGGTTCACCCTGTTGAGAAGGCAATGTGCACCATCCCCACGTGCACCGTCACATTTGGATCTGGGAGGCTGGGCTGTACAGCATGCTAGGAGCTATCATCGCCAAGGGCTGCCCCTCTCCTGGTCCAAGCAGAGGGCAGCTGCAGCCTGCTCTGTTGGGCAGTTTGCGGCGTTAGGACATTAATTATGTGGCCTTTCTCTGGGCAAGGGGCAGGCTCTCCCTCCAGCTGGGAAGAAGAGCCTGCAGAGCGGCACCAGCAAACTCCTCTCCGGAGCTCAGCTCCAAGTTTGGTCCCAACTTTATGCGCTGGGAACTCTTCGGCAGAGAGAAGAAGCTCCTTTCCCCAAACACTGCGCAGGCTGTCCTACTTTAACTCGATCATCTAAAATACTGTCACCATGACAACCGCTGCAGGTGAGACTCATTACAGTTAATCCTCTAATTACTAACTACCTCTTCAATCAGTTGTAATTACTTTGGGGACACAGTTAACCTCTCATTAGAAACGCATGGCCACTTTTTACCAAAAGCACAAACAGTGACATGCCTAGTAATTTACCACCAATGCACTCAAGGCCACTCTTTGTCTTTTACTCAGGCACAATCTCATCCCCGTCATTAACCAAGAATGGTTGTCATGACAATTAATCATTCAATCCCTCATCAGCAACTTTTGCCAAATGTCACCCTGCTCTTGATCAAATGAGAAGAGAAAATTAAATGAATCAATTCAGCACCCTAGCATATTTTTTCCCCCCTAATAACTTTGAAATTGCCCTGTAAATAAGCTTTCCCAGGTTTGCCTGGCAGCTCTGGTTAATGTGCTGTGGGTGGGTCGTGCTCTGAACCTGAGCAGCTAACCCGGTAACGCTAAGCTTTGATGGGGGATTGACGGATGCCCACGAGAACGCCGGGGCAGCGTGCGGTGGAGTGCGCGGCACGGCGGGTCCCGGGGTGAGGCGATTGCACTGTGCTGCAATATAAATAGTGAATAATAGCAGTAGTAAGCATCAGAACAAAAGAGGAGATGGCCGGGTGGCCACCTGGTCAGGCCGGGGCAGCTTGGGCTGAGTTGCTGGGTGTCTGGAATACCTCTTTCAGGACTGCTCAGAGATTGCATGGCACGTGGACACCTCCCTTCTGTGGTGGCTGAGGTGTGACCCCTCTTCTGGCTCTTTAACAGGACTTGGAGGTCTTTCTGGGGTGCCTTCGTGCTTGCAGAGGATGGTCCTTTAAGGACAGTGGGGGATGGGGGAGGGACTCACCCCTTTCCCCCTATTTTGGCTGGACTTGGCACATCCATCCTTCAGGTTTTGCTTTGAGAAGACGATGGTTTAATGCCCCCACTTCCTCCCAAGCGCCTGGCAGAGCAGCTGTCACTGGCTGGAGCTTCTCGGATGCCAAGGTGGCTTTGCACACAGGCACTCTAATTCCATGGCTCTGGGACTCGAGGGGTTAACACTGAACATTTCCAGAACCGAATGCAACGTTCCTCTTTAGTGCCCTAATTTTGCAAACAATCCTATCTAAAATCATTTTCCTTTTAAACCTGTAATTAGTCAGAGTCATTTGCTGCATGCAAATTCCAGTCCTAATTGCCAGCGCTAACCTTGAGAAGCGCTTCTGCATAGCCAGCTCTCCAGGAGGCACGGCGCAGCCTGCCTGCTGCCAGCGCCGCGGAGAGCTCCTCGGCCAGGAGGCCCACTGTGGACGTGGTGGCCCATGCTCACCCCTGCGGCTGTCCCTCATGACATGAGTGCACAGCCCGTGGTCAGCAGGGCCACGCCGACACATGCCCTGGAGGGAAAACATTGATGCTGTCATTGTACCAATGGGCCTGCCCTCTCCCAGTGACGGGGTTTGGGCAAAGCAAGAGGAGAGAATGAAAGGAAGGGAGGGCAGTGCATTTAGCCAGCTGGAAATCCCATTCGTGCAAACAGTCATGCAGTTGCAGCACAGGAAAGGGCAAAAAATGCCCCCAGTGCCTTGCTGAGCCATGCTATCCCACCAGGATGTGGCAGAAGGATGGCGCAGGACATGGTCTGCAGCTCCGAAAGGTGTCCTGGAGAGCAAGGGGCTGACCAAGGGGAGTGCCAGCACCTGACCTCCTCCCCTCCCCTTTTCTCAGCTTCTCATAAAGGATAAAGTCAGAAACCTGCCTGAGCCGTGGTGGCCCATCCAGCTCAAGAGCCTAAAGCACCCCAGCTTCTGTAGCCGTTGGGCTGTGGCCATTCACAGCGAGGGGTGGCCTCTGGCACATCTCTGGAGCCATAGCGAGAAGCCATCCTTGCTTGGCCATCACAGCCCAGCCCCAGAAGGACAACCCCAGCTTTTTGTTTCTCCCCTTTGCCTCATCACAAATTCAACTGACTAGCAAATTCAACCCAACTGGATGATGCTGAAGTCACTGGGATGCCTAAGGGTGCCAGCCTCTGGACAACACTTCTCAGAGCAAGCACCTCCAAGGACCACGGCGGGTGTGATGGGTCTGCTGGGACTGGTGGGTGGGGGAAGGTCCCAGCACATGGAGGGGCTAAGGAAGGAACATGGGTGCCTGGGAATGGCTGGTTACAGCACACACCTCGCAGGGGTTCAGCACATCCCTTTCCAATGCCGGAGGGGATTTAGCGTGGCTACACATGAGACAGCGCACACCCCTTATTGCACCAGCACGTTCTGGGACTCTGCTTATGCAGTGCCCATCTCTGATGCAGGGAACAGGAGCATTTGGGCACTTCTCCCCCCTGCAAGGCACTGGCATTAGAGGAACCAACTTGAGCGCTGCGGTTGTCTTCCTGCCCAAGCTGGAGTAAAAGCATTGCCAATGGCCCTGGGTCAGTCAGACCTGAGTTAAACACTTCCTCCTGCACCTGCCTGGTGCATCTGAGGCAACTCTCACGTGTGGAGGCAAAGTCCAGCTCTCACGTTGCAAGCTCAAGACATAGCAGCCAAGGGCTCTGTGCCCAGGCACGGCCGGACGCCTTCCCCTCACCCGACCCCAGCCATTCCCAAAGGGACGAACTGGGTGCAATGAAGGAGACGACTTGAGAGGAGAAGGCATCAGGGCTGATCCTGAATGCTACCCAGCCATGGGGCTATAAAGACACGCACACGTGTTCCCATTGCACCGCGGCAGTGGTTCATCCCACCAGGGATGAGCCCACACGGATGCTCACTAGGCAGCCTCTGCAGCCACCGGTGGCCTGGAGACAGCAGCTGTGGTGCCTGGGCTCCCTCACTCCAGGGAAGGTACCTGCTTCCACAGGCACAATCTGCCAATTCCCCAGGGTTCCCAAACCTCTGGGTGTGAGTCACTGGTTTCTGAGAGCCAAGAGGCATCCTGAACCTCCCCTCCGCCCCCCGATCTTCTCAGCTCAGTCGCTTGATTTATCTTCTCCTGACTGGCGTCAGTACAGAGGCAGAATGATGGGATTCTTCTAAATGAATAAGCAAATTCCTTGCAGATCAGGTAATATTTTATCACAAACTGCCGAAGCCAGAGCCACCTGCCAGCTCATTTACTTACGCCCTGCTCAGACACAGGTGCCTCATCCAACTGAAATTAGAGATAATTTAGCCCAGAGACCTCTGGAGAGGGGAAGGGAGGCTGATGGAAGAGGGGACTGTTTTTCTTCTGATTTCTAGTCTAAGGGAAGTTTTTTCCTCGCTGGCTTGGCAGGTTCAAAGGCATCATTTATTTTGTCTCTGCTGCCTGAGGGGTCACAGCCCCATGGCACCCAATCCTTGGCCCCTTTGCTGGGTAAGGAGCTGGGTAGGGAGGCTGCCATAGCTCCTCAGGGTGCATTTGGATTCAGCTTTCCCAAATACCCTTGCAAAACCAGTCCCGGCAGTCTGGCTGTGCTATTTCAGACCCACGGCTGAGATTCCCTGGGTCACACCCCAAGGGCACCAGTCGTAGCGGTGCTGGCGGCATCTTGCATGAACTGGACTGAGATGCCATGGAGTTGCAAAGACAGGCGCTTCGGCTAACACGGACCCATGAGGAACGGTGTTTCCTTAGCTGGCGCTGAGTCCTGGAGCCAAGGGTTACCCGGACATTTTAGGGGAGCGCAGGTGTGATCGTTAAGACCCTCCAGTCAAGCCAGAGGACTAGCAGAGGTCCCAGGAGGCTGCCAGGAACTGAGCTCATTTCAGCTCATTACCAGGGAGCGGGGGCGAGTCTGCCTGCATTACAGAGCATGGTAAAATCGGGTGAGGAAAGCTGGCAGTGCTTGTGCAGGAGGCGAATGTGATGGGCAAGGCCAGTGCAGCCCCAGGGCCGGCCCCG
Source organism: Alligator sinensis (assembly GCF_000455745.1). NCBI lineage: Eukaryota > Metazoa > Chordata > Crocodylia > Alligatoridae > Alligator > Alligator sinensis. The sequence continues at coordinate 2,289,294 of NW_005841833.1, read as the reverse complement.
GGAGAACCACGGCCTGCCCCCGTTTGCAAGCTACAGAGCTGCAGCTTCTGAAACATCACAGCCACTTCCAGGCCGCAGGCAGAAAACCCTCAGTCTGCTGCCCCAGAGGTCTTCCCAGCACGGCTCTGCGTGTCTGCATGGGCAGCTGGTCCACTGGCCCTAGATGAATGGCAAGTGCCCTTCCCCAGGGAGGCAACCCTCCCAACCACCCCGTCCATCCCCCTGCCTGGAGCTGAGACAACTCTAACTTGGCTGGGAGGCACGGGCGATGAAGAGTGTCCTGAGGGCAGAGGGCCATGGTCAGGCTCCTCCATCTCTTGCTCTCAGAGCCCCGCTAGCCTGACTCCTCCCGATGCCCCCTCCCCTGAGAAGTCAATGCGTCTCCAAGTTTTTTTGTTTCCCCCAATAGCCTTGATTGCAAATTCCTGTCCTGTTTCCCCTTATCTGCTTGGTTCCCCTCACATGGTTTCCAAGCCCAGGAATGTTTCTCTGCAGCCGGAAGGGGGTGGGGGGAAATCTCCCTCTTATCTTATTCTTTTCCTTCTGCATCCTTAAATCCAAAAGCGACTCGGGAGAAAGAAAGAATCTTCCTTCCGCAAAAAGAGCGCCCTGTATCACAGACAGAAGCACCAAGTTGTCACACTGTCCTCCTTGAAGGAGATCAAGTAATGGGAATTATTAAGCATCACCTTCACGGAATTACATGTAATGTGTCACTTTGCCTTAAGATCATTTTTCCTTTCCGGCTCACATCCGAGCTCTCAGCCGCGAGATGATAAAAAGCAGCATGTGGAGCATGGAGGGAAAGCGAAACCCCCAGCACGGCTGTGGGGAGGGCTGTAGGGCTTGCTGATCCACCAGAGAAGGGTCGTGAAGAGACCCCCCGGCCTATCCTCTCTGGAGGCATCCCCTTCCACGAGGCAGTTGGTTGGGGACGCACAGCGCCCAGAGGAAAATCCCAATTTGTGCCATTCAGCTCCTTCAGACCTTCAAGGCGAGTGGCTGGACCTACCCTGCCGGCTAATCCAAATGTCACTGCACTGCTGCCTATTACGCCATGCTCATCCCTTGCATGATAATGCACCGGGTGATGGAGGACTGGGAATACCGAGGGAGGAGGGAGAGGAGAGCAGGGCAGCAGGCGATGGGGGATTTCAAAAGCATGGAGTTTAATGCCACAGACTCCTCTCACGCCGCTGTCTGTCTGCCCTGGGGGCTCCTCGGGCAGAGGGAAATCATCCTGCTTCTCTGCACAGCGCCTAGCACGACAGGGCTCGCTACGAGCTCCCCCAAGGCTCGACCCTGCTTGTTCCTGGGGTGACATCTCCAGTGCCTCACCGGTTTCTGACTCAGCAGAGACTTCCTGCAGAGGAGGGATGCAAGGGCAGCAGCAGGAGAAGATGGGGAAGAGTGGGCCAGGACACCTGCATCAGCTCATTAGTGCAACTGGTCTCTAACGAGGAAAGTGCTGCACCCGCCCTTCATCCTGGCTCCTCCGGGTTCCACCTCCCTGCACCCAACCCTCCTGGAGGGATCGCCGTTACTATTTCTACCCACAGCCCATGCAGCAAGCGGAGGGGCTGCACGTCTCGTGTGGCAGCCCACAACCCCCCCCGGGTGGTAATAGATAGGTAGGGGAGCTCAACCACACGCCACGCTTGTGTCGTCCCACCTGGGTGTCCTGGAGAAATTCAAATCACCTTTCCTGTCCCAAACCCCAAGCAAGCCATGAAGTTATGCAAGGGCTGATTTCTGTATGGTAGCAGGTGCTGCAGGGATGGGCGCCCCGTACATTTATTCAGGATGAAGCAGGAGTACGTTCCACCGGCTGGACGGCCTCGCTGAGCGGGAGGGGTGGTTGGGCCAAGCGTTGGCCGGCTTCATGGGGCCAAGCTTCACCTCATTCGAGCAGTCCTCTCTTTGCATCCCAAAAGCGTCCTGGGTAATCACAAGATCTTGTGATTTAAGGCTGAGGCCCAGGGGCATGTGTACACATGCTTGTGCTGCAGTGCCCGGTGCTTTTAAAAGCTCCCGGCGTTGCGGCACGTACGTTTATACAAATGGTGAAATGTGCATCAGCGGTGAGGAAATGGCGGTGGCGCGCTTCTGAACCAGAACACATCGAAGGTGTTTTAGTTCAAAAGCGCGCCACCTCCATTTTCTCAGTGCTGACGCGCATTTCACCGATGAATCGAGTCTGCTGTGACTCACTGGATCTCCAGTGTGTCGGAGACACATATGTGTATGTGTATAAATGCCCCAGGGGTCGAGATCCATCTGTCCTGTGGTCAGCCACTCGTGCTGGGCTGTTTAAAGGAGGTCAAGGGAGTTAGGCTCCTACATGGCATTCACTCAGATATGATTCCTCGCTCGCTTGGGGTCAACCCATGTAGGCTCCTGATTCCCTAGGCATCCAACGGGGAGAATGCAATTCCCCCGTCTCCTGGCGGGGCTGGGAGCCAAAAGATTTAGATGTGTCTGTCCCTTGAGAGATTGCCCAGGCTAAGTCAATGAGAGATAGACAGGGCACTGCCATGGAAGGGGTCTCTCTGCCTCCCTCCCTAGCTCCCTTCCTCCTATGCCCACCGAGCCTTTGATTAATTCCCTGAGATCTGCAGTGCGCAAATGAATAATAATACTAACGCATGCTAATTGGCGAGTTGCGTCTTGACAAATTGATTTGCCGGTGCGATTCCGAGGCAGCGCTGTGTTCACGTCGCCCGCCCTGCCGACCCCGTAAACTCCCCGTCGGTGGGAATTAACACTTGATGGGAATCCAACTGCACAGTGCAAGGCAGGGGAGACCCAGGCGGGGCCCGCCTCCTGAGGACAGCCGGGCCAGGGGTGCATCTCTCGACTCTCCATAATTGCAGCCTGTGTGCTTGCCCTGGCGGGTGATGGGGAGGAGAATTATTTATCAGGAATACACATGAGCATCTGCGGGAGCAGAGAACAAGGGAAAGCGATCTCCATTTCAGCTGGCTACAGGGGCACAGGAAGCCTCGCCAGCGCGGGACTTTGCATGGAAGTCTTGGGAGTGAAGCTGGAATTGGCAAAATCCCATGGATTTCACCCCAGGAAAAGAGACGGTACAGAAGTTCTTGTGAAGAGCCTCATGTAGCATGTGCCGTTCCGGCTCCGCTCACTGGGAGCTGGCTGGCCTAGTAGGAGCGCTGTCCCACTTGTGTCCCCCATCTGTGGGGCTCACAGCACATGAAGGGGTGCGGGGCTGTGAAGCAGCTAAGCATCATGGCACATGTGGACCGAAGCGTAGAGATGTTAGAGTGACTTAGACAGAGGCATCGGAGGGCAAACCTGGGCACAGAACCAGGGAGTCCGGTGTCTCAGGCTCTGTGAGACTCCAGCCACAATCAAACAGAGCAGTGCTCAGTGGCATTTCCTCCTCCTGGATGTCAGGAGACAGGTACCTTCCAGGTTTGCTCTGGGTGAGGTTCTCCGAATTGGCTTTTCCTTCCGCTCCCCAAATCTGGTCTCTGAACGTGCATGGCTGCTTTCTCCTTTGCAACACCCCAGCTGTGTTGAATCACTGGAGACCTGGCTTCCTCTACTCACCCCACCAACACCAGTGCAGCTCACCTTGGCACGCAGGCCTCAGGGCCATTTTTTGTCACTTGAGACCCCCAGGTGCGTGTAGACATTGGCACAGGGGTTGTTCTAAAAGGCCTGGATAAGCAAGTTGCATGGTTGAGCTGCAGTTCATCTCCCAAAGGTGAGTTCAGGCTCCAAGTCTCTCTCCCACCCTGCGATGCACCCGCCGTGCTCTGAACAGAGGGTTTCACCCCTTTTCAGTGGCCCCAGCCCTCCCACCCTGTCCCCTAGTGATGTCCCCTAGCCTTCCTGCCCCCTATCATCGCACACAGAAGTGGCACAGACAGGAGCCATGAACAGAAGACAGAGATATGCTCTTTTAAAGACCCAGTCATGGTGGAGAACAAGAGACCGTCTCATTCCCCTCATGGTGGGAAGGCCAGTGACTTGCTCACAGTGCCAGCTGGCCCAGCCGAGCAGACCAGGGAGCGGACAGGAGATGTGGCCTACCCGCTGTCTGCCGAATCCTGCATGTTGGGGCACATATAAGTCACATGCCGGGCATACACTACACAGAAGTGTCATGCAAGGCACACGCGCCATCCCTGCAGGGAGGAGAGGGAAGGAAGAGATAGGAAGTGGTCAGAGTCAGTGGCATTGCCAGTGACTCTGTGTCTGACACCTGGTCCCAAATCCAGGTCAAACCCCCTGGGATGCAGTGAGCAGGGGCCAAATCAGCCAGGCTCCACACGCACCCTGGCTGGCTAGCACCGTGTCTGTCCGCTGTCCCCCAGATGCACCTCTTCCAGCTCCCCGACCCATGCTATCTCATGCTCTCTTGACATTACCCTGGTGCTTTGCAAGCCGCATCCTGTGTTTTCCCATCATATCTCGCCCTGGCTCTTTGAGTCTGAAGTGCGGGGAAATTGTTTGCTTGATTTCAGATGCCACGACAATTTGCTCAATTGAGCTTGCAGTCAGGCAGCGATCGCCCTCGCCCAGCAACCGTTTACATGATGTCGGGAGAGACCTATGCACACCGAGCCAAAGCCACCCATCGCAGTGGAGGCTACGTGGGTGCGCAATGGGCCTCTCGCCTCCGACTGCTCCGCTGCTTGTCCCACGGCCCTCCCCTGCGCCCCTCAATTGCAGCGGGGGAAGGAGGGATCTTTTATTCAGGCATGGGGAGTTTCACACCAAGGTTTACTCATCTTCTGTGAAAACTGGGGCACGGGCAGTGTCCACGCTTGGCTTGCCTAGCTCATCTCTGCTCCCCTTCTGCTCTGTTCCTCGCACTGCTTGGTTTTCCCAGAAGGATTTAGAGCTGGGGAAAAGAGTGGAAGGGTTAAGGGCATAATTCAGCATTCAGCAGATTTTCCTCCCAGCCCCAGTGAGAGCTATCCGGGGGACCAACCCAGTGAGAGGGAGCCGAATTTGGCCCCAAACATTCCCAGGCTGTTGGTGATAGTCCATGGCCTGGAGCTGTCAACCCTTGGGGCACCATTTACCTAAGGCACCACTGAGGCAACGTGGGATCAACACGTGTCCTAGGGGAGGAACAGCAAGGCTAACCAGGGGGATGGAGGCAGCAGCCTCCGGATGGGAAATCCCTTGAACACAAGCCAAGTGCCACTTGAGCGGGCCATTGGCAGAGCACTCCGCGTCCGAAGCCCAGTTGGACTTCAGCAAGGCAAGGACCTGGGGCCAGACCTATATAGGGGCTTGAGGACTGAGGCACCACGTGGGCATTTCAAAAGCCTCTCCATCTTTCTGAGCATCTGCAATGCGTTTAGAAACCCCAGCCACTGCGGAGAGCCTTCTGGAGGGGGGGATTTCAGCCGGAGCGACTGAAGCAGCCCACACCACAGGGCAAGGGCAAGCCAGGACCGGAGTGATACAAGAACCGACAACCCCAGAAGCCGCACTGAGTCACAAGGTCCGTGTCGCACGAGGCTGTGCTTTCAGGTCCCATCGAGGACTTGTTGAAGCTGATCTTTTCATGCATAATCTTGGCTGGAATGCTGGTGCCTCTCCTCTCTTCAATTCTTTATGGCACTGCATCTTTTAATAGCTTTACAGAGCCCATTTAATCTGCTCAGAGACATAAAGTGCTGCCTAATCAACACATTTAGGAGAATTGCCCACATCCTGGTCTCCCTGCCATAAAACAGTGCCCACAGAAGCATCTGTAATTAATGCTTTTTTTTTTTCCCCCTAGTGAATCAATTTATAAAACACGAACTTCCTCTGTGCTGGAGCTTTTAGGCTGTTTTACTCCAGCATCCGAGGTGACTAGGCAGCACTCGTCAATTAAGCAGCTGTGTATAATGGATGCTTCAGAGTGAAAAAAAAAACACAGGCTGATTCCCAGAAATGATCAATGCATATTTTTTCTTGCAAAAACACACACACACACACACACACACTTAAGGCTTTTTTTCCCTTCCTCCTTAGAGATTTAAAAGGGGCCACTAAAAAGAAAAGAAAAAGAACAGAAAAAAAAGCTTATTACTTCTGTTGCTTTTGAAAGGTAAAAGATAAAAGTGGGTGAAAATTAGGGACGGAGCTAATTACTATAATCTGTCTAATCACCAGCTGGAAGGAGGGAGGGCAAAGAACCTGCTTTCCTTTTCACCTGTAGCAAACAGCAAAGCCTTTTCACTAAATATTTTGCCCTTCTCCTCGCACTCCCTTTCCCAGAAGTGTCACTCCGGTGGGGAAGTAGGACAAGTGCCAAAGAAACAGACCCTGAGGAAGAAGTGGGGGGTTCCTGCAGTAGAAGGGGGGGGGGTGTATGAGGCTTTCTCCTGAATCTCTGTATCTGTTTAATCCAAATGCTAAACTGATGGTGGCACTCACTCTTGGGCTCTCTCCAAGCGTGTTTTCATTTTGGTACCTGCTTTTTTCTAGCGCTTGTATTTCAGGGCTTCGTTTCTGTTGTAAATCCAGCCGCGTATCGGAAATAAAGGATCCAGGAGCCATTGCTCCTTTGGATAATCCTTCTGCCTCACCCTGCTTCCCGTTCGCTTTGTCCGACGCTATTCCTGGCTGTGCACCAGTCTGTCCCTGCTGTGAATCCCTGTGGGATATGGATGGGGTTCGTTCCAGGTGAGGGTGAGTGCTCATAGTGAACCTTTGGCCTGCAAGTCACAGGGCTGAGGGTATTAAACCAAGTGAGGCTTGTTTCCAACACACTCCATCATGCACCCAGTCCTAGAAAGGACCCTATACTCCCAGTTTTCATGCAGACATCTGCTTTCTATGGGCAGATAACCACTTCCTCCCTCCCCACACCCAACCCTACAGGTGCAGAACATGTCTGCACCGCCAACGCACAGGGCACCCACCTCGTGCTACATCCCAAAGCCAATATACCATGGTCAGCCTTGGCGGGGCAGTTGCAAAAGCCAATGCACACACCCAAAAGGCAGAGACACTCATTGGCATATGCCCAGCCCACACTAAAGGCATCCAGGTTGGGGTGTAGCTGGTATTCCTGCAGGTGTGTATCTTGGAGGACAGGCATTCTTTGCATCATTGTGGGGCTCCTAACATGGTCCGGTGGTGGTCAGAAATGCCCATCGGTCCTTTGGATGCATAGTGAGTTTGTTTTCTATACTGCTCGCCACTCAGCAGTCATCATTTTTGTCCTGGCAGCTGCTTGCGACTCCTGCAATGCGGTGCGCACACACATTGGGCCCTCTCCTCAATACATGCATCTCCCTAAAGAGAAATATAAGCCCTATGGAAAAAGTTTGTGCCTCTTCCTTTTGTCTTGCAAAACTGAACTCCTTCTCCTGGGCCTGTACCACTCCCCTCATTCCTTACATGCAAGCACCTTGCCTGTGCATTGGCAAATAAAGCTCTACCTCCACACACATTGATTTCTCCATCCCCACCAGAGGCACGGAGACCTCGGAGGAGCGTGGCCAAGCCCCGCATCACAAGAAGCAATCCTGAGAGCCTGATAGAACCGGCCAGATGTTTCCATCCCTCTAGATGCTTCCCCCACGCTTGCCTCCGTCAGTGAATTCCTCATCAGCGATTCCAGCCCCATCCAGTCCCCCTTGCACCTCCTCGTATGAAGCTCAATCCATCAGCCATGCAGCTGTATTAGTGTTTAAATATAAATGGCACTCTGCTGCCTATCAATATTAAATACACTTCTTCTACCTCTCCTCTCCAGAACAACGATATGTGCTGCACAGCCATTGGCTTAAGAGTCGACCTGGACTTTCGGGAAACTGAGGCTTTGCAGAAGCGCTGCCCTGCTTTGGACGACTGGAACCAGATATTTGGCTTGGGGGAAAAATAAGCTTCCCTCCCTTGTGTCTCTTTCTTCTTCCCTTTCCTTGCAAAGAACATGCCCAGGAAGACAGGCTCTTTGTTTCCTCCAACTTCTTCTGCTCCCTGCTGCTCAATCTCCACCTGGAGCTGTTCTCCTCCATTTGTAATGTCACCGTCGCTTGCTGTGAAAATGATGCTGATGTCATAAGCAGAGGCAACGTTACACACCGCAGATGGCTTGGGGCTGTGTTTCAGGGAGAGGGGGGTGAACAGCTTGACAACAACATCTACCAAGGTGGTGGAACGGTCTCTCCTGGGAGGAGCGGTGGCTTCCCCCTTAGCTGGACCTTTTAAAATGAGCCTCGACAGATGCATTCGGGAACATCCCAAACAGCATCATCCCACTTTAGCAGGGAGCTGATCTTTTCCCACTGGCTCCCTACGATCCAGAGGGGTCGGTAACGCTACATCCGAGTCCTGTATGAGACCCGTAACATCCTTCCGGCACTGTGCTCACAAATACTGTCTATGAGTGAGTCTAGATACATATGATATATGCATGCACACAAGGACTAGGGCTGGGATATCAGTGATATCATGTCAGATACGTTTCGGTACCACCGATCAAGGTGGGACACCTGCTTTGATTCCCAGCCCTGCTGGTTTGCTTCTCCCCAAGGAGGGAAGGGGGAAGTGTAAGAGGGGAGGGAGAGTTACTTTTCCCCTAGTGGGGTTGCAATACAGCAGGGAGTTGGCTACCAATGCTTGCCCGCGCAACAGCCGCAGGATGCAGGAACAGCGTGTATTTATTCCTGTTTGTCTGACTGTCACCATAGTCTGTACCCAGCAAAGCCATGAAAGTTCCCTGAAATTTCATCAGTGATGGGACGTAGTGGTCTAACGGGACCCTTTGCTCAGCTCGATGGCCCCTCTCTGCAGGGTTGCCTCTATGGAAGAGGGCCTGGCTTTGCTCAGCTGGCTGCTGGATACCCGCAGCTGGCCTGGGATGGTCAAACACGCTGCTGCTTGGAGTGATTTAAATGCTGAGGAAGGCTACAGAGTGGAGACCTCCAGACATGCCTAGAGTCGGTCTAACAAAGGCAACGTCCCAGCAGTCCACCCTCTTCCCCCTGTGCTGCCACGTGCCCCACCCTGCTCCCCAGGGCCCGTTTCCTCCAAGACATCTCCTCACCGATGAACCGAGTCAGGGGGAGGAGGGTCATTTGCAAGACAAGCAGCTGCCCAGGTTCAAGCTGCACTGCCGGGGGCAATCCTGTGGGCCATCTGGATAAATATTTAGATACACACGCAAAAAAAATTGCAGGAGATGGTTTCCCCTTGCGGAGAATATTCAGAGACATGCCATGAGCCGCCGTGCCTGGAAACCTGCCGACTCATCAGTCTGCGCCCCCTGAGAATAGTCTAATGTCATTGAACTTGAAGGACATTAACCAGTCTTGACTGACTGATTCCTTAAAGTTCAGAGTTTGAATATTTAAAAATTAGAGGGGGGATTCTCTCATGGGTTCATGGGCTGTAAGGAAGGGCTCAGGATGCTGCCTGGGCCCCTGCTAGGGCTCCGTCCTGGATTCCTGCCATGTCTCCTCTTCACGGCGTGAATACTACAGCCACTTCAGATAGGCTGGGCCTCGTGTTTTCATCACCTGCAAAGGTCAAACAGAAGCAGGATGAACGGCTCTGAATCCCTCAGTTTGAACCAACCAACTCAGTGCTGGTTGTAGGTCAGATCCGAACCCAAAGAGTCCTGTATTCCATTGCCATTTGGGGAAAGTCTGCTGGATATGGATGGGCAGATTTTGATGCAACCAAAAGACATGGTGATTTTGCACCAGCTGCCTAAAATTGGGCCCAGATGCTCTTGAAAGGTTCACAAGCTTGTTGACAGACTAGAGCAGAGACCCTAGGCAGCTTCCAGGTGTCCGAGGGATGTATTTTGTGGGGCTGGTGCACTTTGCCTGGACAGGCAGGTTGGCCCGGGGATAAAACTGGATTCACCAAACCCACAAAACAAATCATCTCTACCATTGTGATTCCCCCCTTCCTTGTCTGCTTCCTCCCTGCACCCCCCTTGCTGCCTCCATGTTTCTACTGCGTTCTCTCCGTTCTGCCCACATGAGATCCACTAGGGTAATTTTGAGTTGAAAAGCAAAGCGTTTCCAACCCTTAGCTCTGACATTTTCCTTCAGACAAGCGAGTTCTGTTTAAAATCCCCTGGGGGCTTGTTGCAAGAGTGGAGTATTTAAAACCTAAGTAAAAATACCCTTTTCTGTGTCCTTTTTCCTTAATTATTTCTTCTGTTTCCTGTTCCTCCGCCTCCGATGCCGCATCTCTGTCGGAACAAAGCGAGACAGATGTTCTGAACATGTGGCTACCGGTGTGAGCGGTTTCCCAAGCAACAGACAACCAGTTGCCAAAAGTTTCCCCCAACTTCATGCGTGGCTTTGAAGTTGGCTTGTGGAGGTGGCGGGAGGGCACAGTGGGACACCCAGCAGAAGAGATGTGAACCAGCTTCATCTGCCAGGTCTTTAGGAGCCTGGTTGTTCCCTAGTCCTGCACTTTAGCAGATCTCTGCTGAAAAGTTCATGAGTCTCTTCTCAGGAAGATCCATTAAGGTGGACCCCACTGGGAGGCTCCATTCAGCAGTTCAACCCCACTGGAAGGGAAGGTTGACGGGACCATCTATAGGAAATCCAAGCCTCTTGGATCCCAAATCTACCCAAATTCAATGTCATTGCCAACCCTCTTGAACGGTTGCTGCTGGAGTGCTGATACCAGAGCAGAGTGACTACTGTGATAGACCAATGTACAGATTCATGAACTTACTCTGACTGCATCCCTTCCTGGCCCGTCACCCTTGAGCCATTGATGTTTACCTGGAAAAATGTTTTCTGAAAGCAAAGGTGACAGTCCTGTGGCCTGAGTTTCACAAGAGCCGAGTTATACATCTGCCCGGACAGGTATTTGGTGAAGAGCTTGCCTGCCCACTTCTCTCAAGCAGCCCCCGGCAGCCAAGCGGCATGGCTCGAGTTTGGGCTATCTACAGTCAGCTCACAGAGCAAAGCCTCTGACAAGCACTTCACGGGATGAATTCTAATAACTGATACATTTGGAGTCATCGTCATCCGCTCATAGCTATTCCATGGGGAGGAAGGGGGGGCTGATTTGTCAGCTACATTATTCATTGTAAATTATTCGTCTAGTTCTTCACACTTCCAGAGAGGCAGAGAACATGGGAGTCCAAGGGAAAAGTCGCTGGGTGCCGCCTCTCTCCTGAGAACCTGTACCCTGAGAGTGACTGTATCTGGCTGCTGCTTAGCACTTGTCTCTACGGGCCCCAGCACGCTGCAAGTCGGCGCTGTTATTCCTACTGTACAGATGGGGGGGTGGATATGCAGGGAGTCTCTGTCTTGTTCCAGGTCATGGAGCAGATCGGTAGAAGAGCCTGGGATACAGCTCTGGGGTCCTAACTCCCAGCTCCAGGCATGCTCCTTTGGGATTTTAGTTTGGTGGGTGCAGGATGGCATAGACAAATGCAAGAAAGAAAAGGGGGCTCTTCCCTGCCTTTGTAAAGAGGAAGGCACAACTGCCCTGGGGGGAAATCAGGGCACAACTGCCAGGGGGGAGATCTGAGCACCTCTTCTACGTGGGGTTGAGCCATCTGGGGTCTGTGAGTCCACGCCTACCACTTAGCATCCCTTGTGCCCAGGCCCATCCTCTGCTCACAGATCCCCTGGCATTCTCCTGCCTTGCCCACCCTGCGGGGCACCGAGGACCTGAAGGCTCAGGCATCCAGCTGCCCAGGCTGGCACTGAACAGGACGGAGGAAGACTGTTCCCATGTTTCTAGCCAGGGAGTGAGCAGCAAGGCCTACCTGCAGTCACCACCCCCCAGTCCAATGCCGTGCGGGGGGCTAAGGAGGCCCAGTCCCTGCTTGGAGGATCAAAGACAGGAGAGGAAATAGCAGGGACAAAGGGCAGAGGAGGTGGCGATCTGTGAGCTGGCTGTGGATTCGACACCCAGCCATTTGATAGAGGGGAGCCTCCTTTGGTCTCATAAGCCCACACCCTCCACTGCTTTGTCAGATTCCCCCACCTCGGCCCCATAAAGCAATCCAGCTCCGGCTTCCTGAGTTAGCCACAAGGCCCCACCTGGCCGGGGAAAAGCTTGCGGATGTCGGTACCCCAGGGTGAGCCCAGGTCCCGAGGGGAGAAAGCAAATAAAAAAGTGAGAAAAAGCAAATGTCCTTGGAGCTTGAATGGGAAAGGAACAAACACACCCTCCCCTTGTGCCTCCTGCTGGAGTGGGAGAGACTTCAAAGCCCATCCTCCCCACCGGACATGTAAAGGCATCATGGTGTTTGCTGGTTTATGAGAGGGATCAAAGGCTCATCATCAGAAGAACACCCATAAAATCTCAGGGCCTTGTAAAGTTAAACAGTAAGTCACACAAAGCGGTATTTCCCCCACTCCCTGCTGAGATAAGGGAATCGCTCTGGACATCTGAGAGCAGCCAGATGTAAACCATCCCCTTCCCTACAGGGTCGTGCTATAAAGTGTCATTAATCATGCAGTTCACGTAATAGCTAGATCCACGTAAATATTAGCTATATGGATCTAGATACATATGCACGCACACACCCCTTGAATGCCACATGTGTGGTAGCAAGAGTTGTTCGCAGGGAGGCCGGGCTGGGAGTAAGGCAGTCCCAGATAGATGCCCTTTGAATGCTTCTCTATGGAGGCGGCTGCAGCCCATGAATGTACGTAGGTCAATGCCGGCAGCAGGCTGCCAGTGGGTTACAGTCCATGGCCTGTGGGACCCTGGACGCTGCTGTGACTTTCACCCCCCTTGCCACAGGGCTTGAAGCAATGGTTCTTCAGTCCAGCTCTGACTTTGTCCCTTTACCATAACCCACCATGGGTGCAGCGTAGAAAGCCATCCCCACCTTGCCCATTGTGCTAGGCCCCCAGACCCCCGGGAGCTAGCTTCTGCATTGCAGCCTCCAGCAGAGCATTCTCCCTGGGTGAAGACAATGCAAGATGGAGCCAAGAAGGCACGCTGCACAGGACCCAGCTTGCTGGCTAGGCAGTGGGGCAGAACGGCTTCTAAAAGAGACCCACACTTCTGATCTGGCTCAAGATGTGAAAACACGTTGGGCAGCGTTGAATGCCGGGCATGCTCGTGATGTCTCCCTTGATGGCATTCTGTGTCTTACCATGTCTTGCCCACAGCAAGGGAAAGTGCAGTTTGGTTCTCACCCAACTGCACCCAGTGCATTTCAGTAACCCCAAGGTATGATTCCACCGGCATTCAAGAATCACCGTATTGACTCTGCACCCAGACAGACCCATGCAGGTGCCCCTTAGTCAGATGGATGCTGCACAGTCCCACCAGTGTGAGAATCATTGCCTGCCTCTGATGGATCAAGGGCAGAAAGCAGTTGTTAGGCCGGCGATTCTCAACCCAAGTGCCATGACACCCTGGGGTGCCTTGAGATCCTTTCCAGGGTGCTATGGGGTGCCACACAGTGTTTGCACACTGCTAGGCGCATAACCATGATTCATGAGACCAATACAGGGATTTCAAACAGGACTCCCTAGTGTAAAAGGCATTGTGCCCTGCTGAGGTCTCTCTTTGTAACAGAAGAGTCGCTCTAGTTTTTTTCCGTAGTCAAAAAATGAGTCAAAACAAAGAGCTGGCATTTTTCGTGTGGGGCTTGAGTCTAATGCCTTGGCTCTGAAAAGGTTGAGAACCGCTGCATTAGGCGATAAATGATCAGAATAATTTAATCCCAAACAGGAAGATTCTAATGGTGTCTTGGAGGCAACGGCTAAGTGGGCCCATACCGTAGGGCACGGTGCTGGCTTCTACGTGTTAATGGATCAGCCGTGTAAAATTCAGGAAATCTTGTGTCCCAAGTGCATTCCCTCAGCCTCCGTGATGCATTCTTCACTCGGCTTTCCCAGAAACCCTGCATGTCAAAAAGCTGGGTGAAAGGAAGCTTCGCTGTCCCTGCTGGACGTGGTGCTAATTCTGCCAATATCCGAACCTTGGCAGGCTCCTCTTCCTGGAAACCCTGCTATGCTCTTGTCTCTTGAAATCCTTCCATCAAGTGCAACATCGCAGCTCGGGGGGCCGGGAAGTGAAACGAACTATCAACAAGCAAGGACACTGATTTGCATCCTCTGAAGCTCCCCCAAAGCCAAGAAGCATACATCGTGATAAATACACTGGACAATAAAAGAGATGGCGCTTTATCGAGGTTCCTGGCTACTCTGTCCTAGCACAAGAAATGTGTTTGTTCCATCCCCAAGAACAAACCCCCACCCTCCCCTTGCCCCATTCAGTGCCTTGAGTGTCTTCTGCAGTGGAAACGACTCAGCTGTGCAGGGGACAAAGACAAGAAGACAGGCTGCCCTTGATATCTGGCAAGCCCCTCATGCGGAGATGAGCCCCTGGGCATGACTGAAGCCCACACAACTGGCAGCAACCCTGAGGCTGCTCTGATTTAGCAGCCCAGTGCTTGGCAGGGCAGGAGAGGGAGCTGCCTACGTGACCCGGTGCATCCCGTGTTTGAGGGGCACCAATCTCCTGGAGCTGATTTCAGGCTGTCTATCACCAGGCCACACACGGTTTAACATGGAGGAGGTCTTAAAACCAAAGGATATGGGGGATCCCGGGGCACTTTGCCCACGGGCCTTTTGATCTCCTTCTTCTCCATCACTATGGGCAGCAACCTGGGCTCCACAGAGCTGCATTTCATCAATTTGATGCTGTGCTCATTCCCTGCGGGTGAGCTCAGCCCCCGCCGCAGCCTTTCCCCTTTGGGACTTCCCGCTGGTGCACTCACACTCCAGCGATTCCACAGGTCAGTCTCTCTCTCTCTCCCTCCCTCCTTTATTGTTTGCTCTAAATGAATAAACAGCTGCCAAAGAGAAAATGGCTTAAAAAATAGAAAAATCCCAGTTTAAATCAATTATCTTCCTTGCAGACAAGAGGCCTGGAAAGGCGATATTGAGAATGATGGCTCGTTTCAGTGCTCGGTAATAGGCAGAGCAAATGAAATACAGATTCAGGCTCAACCCGGAAAGGCAGGGTGGGAAAGGAGTGGGGCATTTTTCAGGGGGATTGTCAGGTGAAACACTCCCTTGGATTTCTTCTTTTTTTTCCTGCCACTCTGCCAGCAGACGCTCGTGATGAGGCTTTTTATTTTCCTCCTGCAAATCTATCGATTGCAATCAATATTCCAGGGTTCTCCGAGTTTCTCTGAGTCTTTCTGCTCAGTTCTGGATGTCAGTTATCAGTTGGCCCAAGGGGACTTTCAGTAACGCTGCCAAGAGAGGTGGATTGGGGGAAGGGGAGAGCTGGGAAAGTTTCTTGGAGGGCGAGAACAAGATTTCAGTGTGTCAGGAGCTCAGTGTGCAGTGTGCCTACCGAGGGACTGTGCATTGTGTCTACCAGTAAGTCATTGTCCCCCTGGTCCAGATGCCCTCTTGTAGAGCTCGGTGCGAATCTGGGAAACCAGCAGCATGGCACACGCACTTCGTGCCAGCACTCGGGTTCGCTCGAGGTTTAGGACAGCCATGACTGCCCAAGTGGGGTGGGAATGAGCTTCTGCTCCCCGAGGAAGACTCAGCTGCAGAGGCCTTTGGGGGACTTTCAGTGATGCCTCCTGTTTCAGCCCCAGTGGAGGTTGGGAAGGCAGGATCAGGAGAGAGGAGTTTGGGATATTGCCTCACAGGGCTGGGCCTTCTGTGAGGAGGAAGGTACTTGTCCACGGGCACCCATGCCCGAGAATGGAGACCATTTAGCAAAGGAGGACTCTGGGGTGGGGCAGCGGGCAGAGCTGAGTAGAAGCAAAGGAAATGCTGGTGAGATACCCTCAAACACAGGAGCAATCAACACGCACAGCAAGGAGCTTGGGACCTTGCTGGAGGATGCTGAAGAAAGGGCCACCCACCCTCATGTCCACCAGGACAGCCCTTAGTGATGACAAGAGAGAGAAGCAGAAGGCTGCTGAATCCCCAGGTGATCCCAGGCCCATTTGGCACCATGCTATCGCCTTCCTGCTTCTGCCCCTATTTAAGTAACGCAGCAGGGCAGCACAGAGCCTCGCAGCCCAGCAGACGCCCAGGGCTAGTTTCTGATCTCAGCTGCATTGGCAGGGAAGTTACTCTGGATCTGGTCCTCAGCCAGGCAGGGTTTGACCCACCTGCCTCAGCTACAGGGGAAGGACCCACTCCCTGCAGGGACGCAGCTTCAGCACAGGAACTGGGCTGAGCAAAAGGGAGACGGAGGTGGTGGATGCGGGGCACCTGGAGCTGGATGTGTTCACGGAGCCAGACACCAACCCACAGCACCGCCAGGCAGCCTAGTCCAAGCAGGGTGCAAGAGTCTGTGTGTGCTTGAAACAGCCACAGGCCTGTGGTGGGGACTCGATCAGCCTCCTGGAAGGGGGAAAACTGGCAGCGGTGTTGGGTTGGAGAGAAACCACCTCCCCTTCCTTGCTAGCTGCTGCTCCTGTTTCCTTGAAACAACACAGCCTCTGATCCAAGACCTGAGCCATGCCCCTGCCTGGGCAGCAGAGCTGAGTGATGCCTCCAGTCTGAGACTCGCCAAGGTGATCCAGACCTGCCCCACAACCAGCAGCAAGCCTTTCTCCAGCATCTGCCTGCCTATGTCAGTTGGAAAGAGGGCAGGTAGCACAGGCAGAGGGGGCAGTAGGAAGAACAATGGAAAAGGGGATCAAATGTATTGAAATACCAGAGCTGTTTATTCTCATGATGGAGTTCATCTTCCCTGCTACCATGCATTTTCCATGCTCTCAGGCCAATTATGCTTTCCACTCACTGCTGGTCCCAATGTGAAGCCCCACAGGTGAAGGCACTGGCTCAGAGGCACGTGCCACTTCATTGGGAAGACGGCCTGTGTTCTGTGGGCATCAGGCAGCAGTGGGCATAGGATGAGACAGAGAGGATCTGAGATCTACCAGCACTGGGCCGGTGAATATTCACAAGAGTGGGGCTCCTGCTCCTGGGCAGGCAGCCAGCTGGTCCCCGTGACCCCCAAGGTCAGTCCCCATCACTGTCAGTGGTAGGGCTCTGAAGGAATAACTATGGGGCAGGGCAGGTGGAAGGGTGTTGTTCTTCTGAGAACATCATTGTGGCTATATCCAGACCAGTGAGCAAGGCTGGACAAGGCTCCAAACCTGCCTCAGATCCTCAGACTCCTGTGGGAGCCAAAGTACTCAGGCTTGGAGCACGAGGATGAATGTCCCGTGGGAGACCCACAGCTGAGAGCCGAGCAATGTGATGCTGGTGGTGTGGGAAGGGAAACCCCAGCACTGCCGCGAGGTACCACAGGACTCCCCAGCCAGCATCACTCAGCACGAGCCTGCAGGAGCATGGCTGGGCCTGGCAGAAGCTCAGTCACCTCGAGGATTTCCCGAGCCTGCATTATTGCATTATTATTCTGTCCCCAGGTATTTATAACTTCAAATGGGTTTTACAGGGGGGCGGGCAGGGGGATACGCCGGTAATTGCAGGCCTTTCATCTCCACCGAGCTTTTAATGACCGAATTGAGACAGCGCATACTTAAAGCTGTCAAACACGGGCTGAACTCTCGCCTTGCTGCCAGCCACGGGGGCCTCCGCACACAGCGCACCTCAGCCCTGCAAATGTCAACATCGCTCCCTGGGTGTATGGGAACAGACTGGCAGGTGAGATGATTTCCACGGCAGTATGTTAATGGAGTTCTATTGTCAGTGAGAGATCAAGACGGCGGGAGCCGCGCTCCGGAAAACACAGGGGTATTCATTCCTCTGTCTGCTCCGGGCCTCGTTCTGGTGGCTCTTCTCGCCTGCTCAAAGTGCCCCAGATTGGTCTGGGGCAGGGGAGAGTGTGCTTCTGACTATTGGATGGGTGCAGCTGGCTGGGTTTGGATAGTGCCAGCTAAATAACACCCCAGGTTTATGGGGCAGCAATGGGGTTTATGGGGCAGCAGTATCTTTTAACCCCAGGTATCTCATTGCTAGATCATGAGGCAGAGCAGGGAGGCAAGGCACAAAGCCATTCAGGATGGCAGGGGGAGTCTGTCCAGGGCATCCATTACACTGCACATGGCTGCACAAGGTCACCTGCTTAGAGAAGCAGCCAGAGGCTAGACAGAGACTAGACAGTCACCTCACTAACCCCAGTTGTGTTCCTGCCTAGAGCAGGGGGGGCTGGACCTGATGATCTGCAAGGTCCCTTCCAGCCCCTAACAGCTATGAATCTATGAATCTAACGCACTAAGGAGAAAGCACTAGAGGCCACAGGCACATGGTCTGTGGGCCACAAATGGGGGCCCTGCACGTATCCTTCATGCGTGTCGTCTCTCCCGTGGGAATAGGGGCACCATGCAAGAGCCTGGCTCTTATACGTAGCCATGAACCAGCAGGTTAGGGAAGTTGCCATGGACTTAAGCATCACCTGGAGGGGTAACGATGCCATGGGTGCCATGAGAGCAACCCTCTCCTCTCCCTCTCTTTGCTACATGTTGCTCCGTGGACTCCTGATGGGGCCGGAGAGGGGAAACACCCCTCTACCCACTCATGGAAGCGGAGAATAGAGCACGAAGGAATTCAGTGTCAGTGCATGTGCCCCGTGTCAGCCTGGCAGGCTCCTCCTGCAAGACTGGCTGAAGCCACCTCAGCTGCTTCATGCACTGTCCTGGAGTCTGCTGCCGAGGGAGATCCCAGCATCCCATGGAGAACGGGCTCCCTGCAAGGCTGGTCCCTGTTGCATGTCGTCAAGCTGTGCTCAGGCCGCTGCAGACCCGAATGGCTCAGCCAGGTCACGTATCGCTCCACAGCAAGGGATAACGGCAGGTAGCTCACGGCAGAGCCGGCAGGAGCCCCGTGATGGGACTATGCACCAGTGCAGGGTCACTGAAAGAACATCTGAGATTCCCTCCAGCACCTCATCTATTACAGGCTCCATCTAAAATATTGCAAACAGCAGAGGTTTTTCATCCCTTTCACTTTGTTTCCCAATTTTCCGTAATAAATTCTCCTTGATCCTGACGCCTGTAATAAACATTATTTGAAAAATTCACAGAGACCGATCAGCCATGAATCAAATCAAATCCATCTTCATCGCTGCTGCCGCCTCCTTACCCCGCTGACCTTTACTGCATTAGGGAAGCCGGCGTCTCTGCCTCTGTCTGTCCTCTGCTATACATCTGAACTTCCATAAGTGGATTTATGGCCGAAGGCCGGTATATATCATGCAGGGACACAGCCGTTCATACACTGTATACATCTTCATTAATCTTCCCACTGTG
>NW_005841833.1:2269508-2270083 GCF_000455745.1 Alligator sinensis | reverse complement strand
CAGCAGGAACAAATCCTTGGAAACGGACCCCAGCACTTCTGATAAGAGAACGGAGCTGTAGCTATTCGTTTCTATTATAATGAGAACAGTTGCTCCATGGGTCTGGCTTCAGCCACAAAGGCCTTCCCATGTCAGTGTGAGTGTCTCCACAAGTATTTACCTTTTTGCTGCCTGAGAAAAAGCCTGAATTCCCCCTGGCTAGACATCCCCATCTTTCAGATGGTTTCTAGGGGAGAACGAAAGAGTCAAACCCAGGAAAACCAACTGACTGGGGCTAGTTTCTCATTTTCCATGAAAAAAATAGGGCTGTGAACACGTGCTGCCCTAGAACAGGGACTAAACCCCATCAGACTCCTTGGCGAGGAGACATCCAAGAAACTAGTCGGTAACTCGCAGGGTGGGCACAAAGTGCCAGTCTGCAGGTCATTTATAAGAATTGCCACTCACTCCCAAGCGATGCCCAAATAGCATCCCAGGATGTGTGGATTCTCTATGCCATGTGCCTGATCTCCTGAGTTGTCCGGTCACTTATAGGCAAGCACAGGCTAAGAACAACACCATCGAGCAGGACTTGT
>NW_005841833.1:2253611-2269477 GCF_000455745.1 Alligator sinensis | reverse complement strand
GTGCCCGTTTGGTGTCCTTATGCAAAGAACAGACAGATAGAGCCACGCTTCTAGGAAAGGCAGCGCAGCGCTCCCAGTCAGGGTCCGCATCTCATGGCTGCTGTACTCCGGCATCCCAGAGCACTGTGGTGAGACCCGCCGCCCTCAGCCATCTAGTCGTAGACTCCATTCAACAATGTGGCACTTTAATTAAAAGCGGCTGTTGCGGCGTGTGGCTGCAGAAGGAGAGTGGAGAACGGCTTGTGTGCGTACACAGGGCAAATTGACTGTGGCAGGGCTCCTGCGAGGCAGGGAGGGGGCCGTGTTGAAGGGCGTTGGTACAGCTGCCTGAGTACCTGCCGGTCAAACTGCAGTTGAGTAAGTTGTCATGCCCGGAGTTGAAAGGCTTGGCATCCATGCCAGGGAGGAGAAAATGATGACCTGCAGAGGCAGCCTATCCACCTCCAGGCTCCTCAACCTTTTCCCTGCTGCCCTAGCCTTGATGAAGTCTTCACTGTGCCTAGTTAATCGGCTCTGTCAGCTGCTTCCCGGCCCTGAAATGGTGCTGAGCAGAGCCGCTGGCGAGAGCGCAGCCTGGCAAGGAGCAAAGACAGGCTGGTGATGGAACCAACGCCGGCCTGGTCCTGGGAGGGGTCACTGCAGAGGAGCACAAAAGAGGAGCATGAGAGGGTTTCTGCTTGTGCCCGCTGGGTTATTTCCAAATGCAACCTTGTGCTGGCTGCTGTCTGAGGTGGGACTCGAACACCGCCTTCCCAGAGGTCGTAGATCAACGGTAATGACTCTTGAAGTCTGGATGTGTTTGCCTCCGGCATTATGCCGAAAATTAATATGCACGGTGGTGGGATTCTCTTATCCGAGGCGGATGTCATTTCAGAAGCAGTTTGAGTGAGGGGAACATAAACCGAAGCTGAGCGTATCTGACACAGGAGAGGCACAGGAGACAATGCTCTTATCAGAGCAGAGACACCAACAACCGGGCCTTATACATTTTTAATACATCATTTTAAATTCTTGGCTGTCAGGAGAATTAAATGAGGTGCTTTCCCTGCTGAAAGACGAGCATCTGTGTACGAATCCCCTGGGGTCCTGGCCTACGGAGAATGGAGCATTCCCCTATGGCTTCTTGGGGCCAGCGCTCAGAGTGAGTTATAGACTGGTTTGGACTGGAGGGTCTGGTCCAGATGGGGTGAGAGCCTTTGAGCTGGACCTGCAACACCAAGTGTGGGTGGCCAGGGCTGGCTGGAGACCTCACAGGACTTTGTAGAGCTGTTTTATCTTCTGTGGTGTGGACAGTTTGTGTCCTGATGGCTAGTTGGCCAACGGGCGGCTGTTTAGGAATTGTGCTGCTTGGCTGAAGCCACAGGGCCTGGTGTACTGTTCCTGCCCCAGCCTGGACAGCTGCCATGATATAAAGAGGAGCTTCGTATCTCCCTGCACCTCCAGACCTGCTGTTTATAGCAATGTCCTCACACAGAGCTGCTCCCAGCCAGTCCCACCAGTGCTACGACTCCTGTATCCTCCAGCCAAGTTCTGATTCAGCAACACACATGTTCTGGTGAGAGGGGAAGCATGGTCTGTGGGTTATAATAAGACTCAGGAGACCTGGGTTTCCTGCCCCGCTCTGTCACATGCTCCTTATATGACTCTGGGTAAGGCATGTCTCTGTGTGCCTTCTGTAGAAGTGTTGGCTTGTTGCGCTGAAGTTTTGTGGGGATATATACATTAAGAGTCATGTGGTGCTTGCATGCAATGGTAAGGAAGCCCATGCACATACCCTAGACGGACAAAGTAAGTCAGACTTAACCATTAGCTGAAGGGGCCTTGTAGACCGGGGGCCTAAGGAGATGCCCCAAGCTCACCGAGAGGATTGGAAAGAATCCGGTTGACTTCAGTGGGTCTTAGATGGGGCACAAAGTGCCTGAGAGGTAGCTGATTCCAGATGCATGGACCTTTTAGGGTCTATGCCCCCAAATATTCACAGGTCACTCTATTTTGGCCTTTTGGCCTCTGTCCAGAGCTTTTGCTGCATAATATGAAGAGCAGAGGAAGAGGAGGAGAGAGGGAGAGAGAGAGAAAAGAGAGGGGGGCTAACAGAACTCTTCAGGAAAACAATTACCATCCCAATTACTTTCTCTATATGCATAGCATGCAGCGCCTGAGCACCTCAGCACCTGGATCAGAGCTGGCTTTATGAGATTAAGATGATGGGAAAAATAAAAGCTCTTCAATACTTTAGGCATTAGCGATGCACTTGCACCAAGAACATCATAAAGCCTGGAAATAGAAGTCGTATTTCCCCAGTTTATTTTCCAGAGGAGAATAGGTGGCATTTAGGATCCGTAACGACCTGTTGACTCGGGAAATAGATCATGTTGCTTTGATGCAGCTGCTTTGCTATTTTTTTTATTTTTTTTTTATGGAGAACAATTACCAATGTCAAATGTGTTCTAGATGCTTTGAGGACAATCCCAGGGTATGGGTGCCATGTGCCATCTGCCTGAGACATAGTGAATGTCTCCTCTCCCATCAGTCCTTTTGAGCCTTTGTCCTTCTTTTGTTCCTTCCATCCAGGCTTTATAGACCGAGGTGAGTTCAGCTCCGCAACACCCATACAGCTAGGTCTGTGTGCTTGGTCCTCCCTGGACTACAGAGGAGGGAAATGGAGTGCAAAGAGAAGCAGTGATTTGCCAAAGGTCATGTAGAAAGGCTGTGGCATAGCAGTGAAGAGAGCCCAGGTGCCCTGACCAAAGCCTAACCGTGACAGACGCATCTGGCTCCATATCTTTATTTATTTTATTTCTCTAATTAGAAAGACCCAACAGGAAAGGAATAAACAGCCAACAGGAGAGAATGGCACTGCAGATGTCTGGCCTCACCTCTCCTCACAAACTTTCCATGGTCACAAGTGGCATCACCCCAAGAGAAGAAGCGAGGCTAGGCCTATGGAAATATGGACAGCAAATGGAGAGGAAAAATGCGGAGTCAGGGAGACTGGCGGGGAGAGAAGGAATGATGTGCATGGCTAGGGCTCAAGGAAACATTCAATATTCTCCTCTGCCATAGGCTCTAAGTGACCTTGGGCCACTCACACAGTCTCTCCATGCTCTGCTTCCTGACTGTCACCTGGAGATAGTAACCCTGTCCACATATATATCTTGCCTCTTTGGGCAGATATATAGCTCTTTGAGGAAGCAGCTGTCTCTGACGATCTCTGTAGTATCAGGCCCAACAGGGCCCCAGTCTCAGCTGGGGTATCAGGAGCTGCTGTCCTCCAAATAAGCAGTCCCTGCTGCAGAGACAAATGGATGGGAACGTGCTACAGCCTAAATGCAGCACATTGACTGCAGTCTGCATGACAGCGATCATAGCATCATCCTCTGCCTTCTCTGTCCTGAAGCCAGGGTGCAATTGTTCCCAGGGGCCAGTCTCCAGGGCCTTGCCTAGTTCAAATGTCAAAACCCTCCTGGCCACCAACCTTGACAGGCGAGTCTACAGACTGTGGCATAGCAAGAAAGCCTGTAGATATGCACCCACCATCCCCCAGTGCCCTCTATGTTACTGCCCCTCAGAGCCAGCTAAAGCTTTCAGAATGAAGAGGGACAAGAAGAAACCTACTGAGAGTGTCTATGGTGCTCACCTGGCCAACTCCACGCTCCAGCCTACACACCTCGGCTGCCTTTGAACCCCCCGGGGAGGCAGGGAAGTTCTATCACGCTAGTCGCCAGGCATGGTACTGAGGCACAGCAAGACTCGGGGAATTGACCAAGGGCAGAGGAGGGAAAGGAATTTATCCCTACTGACTGCCTGCCTTTTGGGCAGGAGGCTGGACCCGATGATCTTGCGAGGTCACTTCCAGCCCTCATGTCTATAAAATCTATGAATTAGGGCCCTCGGAAGTGCTCTGAGGTAACAGTTGCATCCAGACACCTTCCACTTCCCCTTTGGCAGCCCAGTGTCTCTGAGTTCAGCCACTAGTTTGAAATCCGCCAGTAGCCCCACACCGGGCTGAAAGAGTAAATGTGGGAGCTGTGCTGTCCTGTCTACGGGGTCTTGTGGATTGTGCATCTCACACAGACCTTTTATTTTCAGCTCTCCAAAATCGGTGCCCTCTACCATCTCGGAAACTGCTACATCCTGGGAGCATGTAATTAATGCAAGGGGCCAGGCGCAGCCTTTAAGGAGGCAGCACATGCAGAAAAAGTGGACCTGGAACTTGCTGAAACAAGCAAATTACAACTATTCCCCTTTTCCAAATGTCAGCAGATTTGGAGGGGAAAAAAGCAAATAAGTTAAAGGTAAAAATCCCCCGGGAATCGCTAACTCAGTCACACACCACTTCAGGGGCCTGGACTTCCGTATCAGCCCCTCCTGACGGAGCCTTCCCCATCAGGTACCTCTCTGCATGGAGAGGCTGCGCTCTAATCTATGCTGACAGCATATAGTAGTGTTGTGCTATAAATACAATTAAGCAGTGTAATCAAGTCATTTTGAGGTGAAAAAAATTAATTTCAGATCAACTGGAGGGAAATAAAAAAATATCTGTGCAGTTGGGGTCAATGTAATATGGCATGAATGTGATGGGAGCGGGTTCAAAACCTGCCCAAGCCAAAGGTTAGACACTGATTGCCAGGAGACTGCAAATCCACAGTGTTAAAATGCAGAGAAAGGGCCATGTTGGAACTACCTGTTTTTGAACTTTTTAACCCATTTTTTGCTCCCTTGTAGTCCTAGCTTTCCCAGAGAACCTGTGAGGCTGGGTTTAGCCAGCACAGATGCTAGCAGTCACGTGCCCCCATATCTGCAACATGTGAATGTTAACTTGCCTCACGTGAGAGTTTTCACCAGTAACCCTGATTCTTATCAGAGTTGCCCTCATCCAGCCAGGGAATGGGGCTGATCCCAGGAAAGGGATATGGCCAGTTACAGCCACATCCCTCAACCCAGAGTAAGGGAAACCTCAGAAATCCTATACGGATCTGAGTCTGATTGCAATGAATGAGGAGGACGTGAGGACAACTTATCTACCCAGTTTGATCTTCATGCACCTGACTGTTGTGTCTTGGCAGCTCAAATCTCCCTGTGTGATTGTAAGCAACCAAAAGCAATTGCCACCTCTATTGATTTGGGGTCTCTGGAGCTTTTGGCAAAAGAGCCTTGATTTCAGTTGTGTGATTTGAAGTTAGTTCTGGCTTATTAGTGACCTGCAGAAATGCAACAGGAGAAACCACAACAAAGATCAAACAGTAAGCCATGGACTGTATGTTTGGTCTCCCCAGCCAGCATCTATGTCCCTTCACTTAATTTCTTTAGGTCTTTTTGCTAGACTGAGCTCCTTCTAGAAACGCTGGGCTTTATAGGATGGAATGGGATCCCAGCATGCTCTGCTCTTAAAGGGCACTCCTTCCCTTGTCTTTGGGGCATCCTATTGAGAACAGCATAATAATAATTCACAAAGAGATGTGTGTGACCACTCTTTTGAAACCAAAACAAGAAAGGAGCATCTAAAACCAGAAGGGCCAAGGGTGGGTAATGAGATGAGATCCCAATAGTTTCGCTGAAGAATCCCCCCACCCTGTATAGGGAAGAAGAAATGTCTGCTTCTTGGTTGACATATCGCTGTTCCCCAGCTGGCTGTTTGGTGACCAACATGAAATGAGCCTGACTTGTCTCAACCCAGTTTCCCCCATCACAAGAATGCACCTCACAAAAAATGCCATCAGCATCAGACTCCGTTTTCAACCTCATTAACAGGCGTTCACAAATGCTGACCTGAGGCTGCAGCTCTGCTCTGCCCCGCAAACCCTTCTGAGCTTTGTACCTCGTATTCTGCTCCCTGCCGCTCACGTGAGCAGCATGAGGTGTTGGAAAACACATCCTAGCACCCTCAGTTCCTTCCATCCATTGTGTTTCCTTTCAGCAGGATATAATATTGCTTAGAGAAACCATCTAATGGGCCTGTACAGGATATGAAATGGAGCCAAGTGAGATAAGACCAAATCATCTGTCATTCATCTTTATATCTCTTGTGGCATCAGGGGCTCATGATGAACAGGGGCAGCAAATCCATGGCAGGCTCATACGTTCGCTCTACACTCTCCTCTTCAGGATTCTTACTCCAGCTTTTGATCAAGGTTTAATTTTTTTTTTTTTTTTACAAAAGAAAGGCTAAGAGATAAAAAGCAATGGAATTCAGCTGCAGAAGAGGCAGCGGATGCTCAGAAAAGCAGAAAGGAAATGAGGACAAAACAATGCCACAATCAGAAGCGTAGAACAACGGGCTAGTCCCGTCCATGGCAGAACTTCATTGCAGCTAATGGGAGGATTTGGGCTCCATAATACCTGCTCTTATGCTATTGGAACGGCCCCGGGGTGTGACTTAAGCTGTTGGGAGATGCTTGTGGCTGAAAGGGACCTCACTCCATGCGTGGAGCTCTGGAGTTTGAGCATCAGGACCATCGTCCACACAATCTCGTCCAGAGCAGGGTGGAGATGGCTGCTGTAACCACAGGTCCTACTTACAACCTAGAGAGAGGACAGCATAAGGGTAAAGGGTTCCCTGAGACACTAGGGATCATCCCAGACAAAGCATCGTGGTCCGCTCAGTCAGAAGCTGTCCTAGAAGGACTGGCAAGAGGTTGAGGGAAAAGGAAACTAAATGACTGAGCGACGGTGCCTACTGTTATCTCTGGCAGGGGCATGTTACGCAGCTAATACTAAGCTTCAGCCTTCCCTGCACTGCAGCTGTAGCTGGACACGGCAGGGTGGACACATGCAGCAGGTGCAGGAGACTGGTATTTACAGTGCTGTCATCTGCACACACACATCATTGATGGACGAGCAGCCTAAAGCTTGAACAAGCATCCAGCTTCTTCCCAAGTCTCCAAAGATTCTTCTGTGGATCAAATGCCAGCTGCCGAGAATCCCCGTGCTCGCTGGATTCCAGCAGGGAGGAGACAGAGCAGGGCAACAGTCTTTTTGGGCATTGCGGGAATTCCTCCATGGCTCCAGGCACGAAGGAAATCAGGAACATCCAGAAGGCCTCGACATTGATGTGTCAATAAAACTGTCATGAAAGCGCCTTTCCAAACCCCTACCATGTTCCCATTCAGTGTGACTTCTGGGCTGAAGTCTGGGTGAGTTCTTTTGTTAACCAGCTGGGTTCGCCCATTATCTCACCTGAACATGACACATGTGCCCACCCATGTATGTCTGCATGCCAACATGCCATCTTTCTCATCTGGTATGGGCACTTGCACTTGCAAGCACGCGCGCGCACACACACACACACACACACACACACACACACAAGACATTGACTCTCCTCAATATGCATGTGCATGCGGACATGCACACCATCTGTGAGCTGCTACGATGTGTAAATAATGGAATGGACTTGTGTGAAAAGCCTGACTCATGCACCTTATTTGGCTGGCATAATATTTACTAGAAAACATAACTGTGCAGCCTTTGCTGCTGATTAAATGGTTGAAATCTGGGCTCTTCAGCTGTGTTTAGCCTGAAACATCTTTGCATTCGCAGTTTGGAAAGACTGCCTTTGCAGCACTGGGCAAGCGAGCGGAGTAGAAGCAAGAAATTCAGAAAGTTCTGAAAAGGAGAATGCCCCACGGGTGGGGTTTTCCCCCTTCTGTTGCCTGGAATTTTGCAGCCATCTCTACATATCGCATTGACTCCCCAGGGGAGCCCAGTGACCCAGCAAGTCCTGGTAACCTGGCCTGGGATCATTTCAGCAGAGAGGCAACATGGACACCAGTTCCTAGCAAGCGCTGTTTTGTGTCAGGCCGAGGAGGAGGTGCAATCTAGCAGCTAAGAGTGGAAAGCTGGGATCTGTTTCCTGCTTTGCTGTTGACTGGCTGTGTGATGGTGGATAAGTCACTGAACCTCCCAGTCCTCCAGTGTGCCCCTTCATTAATCCCCACCACCTCGCGATCACAGCCTGGCAAAGTCAGGGCCAGTTGCGCCTTTACCAGTGACAACTAACGTCCTGACCAGCTTGCTGCCAACGTGTGACTAACCGCACCATTTGCGTCACACCAGAACACGTTCCCCCCTTCCCCCCGCCAAACAAAAGCCTTGCTTATAAAGCCCTGCCCTGCTGTGAAGGCAAACATTGGGGTTATTTGTGCTAAGTCCCAGATGGACCCGTAGATAATGTGTCTGTCTAATGGATGCCTGCCTGGGAGATAATACGGACTGCCGGTCGCCCCAGGACCTGACTGAAACTGAGATTTGTTTCAGCTGAATAACTCTTCTGAATCTATAAATAAACAGGGAAAAAATAACTACAGAGTACATGAGCTTCTGCCCTCCTAATTCGGGGATGACAGAAGGGAACTGACTGTTCTATCCCTAACCAGGCCGCAGGTCTAGATAGCTCCCAAAGCCCTCCTACTCCTTGTCCCTGGACACCCCGACGGCCCAGGGAGATGGCCACG
The DNA here is from genome assembly GCF_000455745.1 of Alligator sinensis. Classification (NCBI taxonomy): domain Eukaryota; kingdom Metazoa; phylum Chordata; order Crocodylia; family Alligatoridae; genus Alligator; species Alligator sinensis. The sequence continues at coordinate 2,261,024 of NW_005841833.1, read as the reverse complement.
AACAGCGCGTTTGGGAATATTGCTAACAAGAGCAGGGATGGCAAAGCCATCATGAATAAGATGGACCCTGAACCATCCTCTAGAACTTGAAGTGGACTGGAAACTTCACCTTGGGGAGTCAGCTGGAGGTTGGAAAAGTGTGAGGCGTCCTGCCCCAAATTTTCCACCTTCTGGTTGTCATAAGACCATGACATACAGGCTGTTTGGTGACAAGGTATGGTTGGTCATGGCAGAAGGGGTAGCCAGAAACCTTGGGAAAGACACAGGGGAAGATAGGGAAGGATGAGCCACATGGCTCAGTTGTCAGTGTGATATAGCCGGCCCAGGGTTTGAACATCCACAGATAGCTGCAGAGCTGTCAGTGCTAGCACACAAGAGTCATCCCAACTGAGGGCCGCCGCTGCTGCTGCTATGTAGGTTTGGGATGGCTCACTCCACTCCAAGCTTTCTTAAGGCCTTTACAGTGAACTTGGGGATACGGGTGTTCATGGACAGCACTGCTGGTGCCTCACCTGCCTTCTCCAGAGGCCAGAGCCCCTTCACACCTGTGGTAGGTCGTATTGTCCTCCCAAATGGGACGTTGCATATTGCTGTCCTCCTTGTGCACAGCCAATGTCTGGGGGCTTATGAGGGCTGTCTGGCCTGCACTGGTTGTATCCTAATCAATTTGAATGATAACAGGAAGGACTGCCCAGAAGCCTCAGTGGGACTTGTGCCAGCCTATGCTGGACATTGATTGACTCTTGAGGTGTCCTCTCCCTAGATAATTAGGTTGTGTTGGTGCACTTGAGGCATGCTCTCCCTAGAGAATTAGGTCGCATTGAGACAGGGACCAGTGCGCTGAACAATACACCATCTGGCCAAGAGTGAGACCTCCTCAAATCCTGAGCTTCACCACATTCAATTAAACATGACTGGTCCTTGCCTGTGCCCGACTGCAGAGACACACTCCACACTACGGTGCATAGACAGATAAGTCATCAGGGTTCTGGTCTTAACCTGACATAATCATCTAGTGAAGATATGTGAGATACTAGCAATCCCAGTAACTTGCACCCATGGAACTGAATGGGACTGTGGTGCTGTGGCTGGTTACTACTGAGACCTCCAAATGAAGAGCAGCGTGGGAGCAATATCTCTGCGGTTTTCTCAAGCCAGGGGCTTCCATCTTTCTAGAGCATAATGGCTCAATCCCTGCTCCCTGCTACAGTGACATAGATCGGAGATGACTAGGTGGAGTTACACAGGGCCTGCTCTGGGGTGAGTGAACACTGTATCTAGCCTATCCTCCGGCAAGAGCCTAGTCCCAGTAACTCGCCAGCAGTTCACCCTTCCCATGGTGCCACATCAGTTTGCAGAAGAGGCCCCTTTCCTCCTACTCCTCCTCCACACCGCACATGGGGTCATGGATGGCCTTCCCACTCCCTCTCCTCACTCTCCATTTGTTCTCTCCACAGATGCTGGCATCTCTCCTCTAGCAAGCATTTTAATGCTGGAGTCCCCCACAGCCCCTCGACTAGAAAGCAAAAAGCTTGACATATACCATCAGCATCAAAGTCACACGCCAAAAAAAAACCCAACCCCTGCACAACAAACCAACCCTTTGCCTTCTGTCAGCCGGCTGCTGCTGCTGGAGATTTGCTCCTTCATGTGTCTGGTAGCATCAGCGTTCAGCAAGGAGACTGGTGCTTGTGGAGTCCTCTTGTCAGGCTGGTTGGCCTGATGTGAAGCCATTTGACTTTTGGGCGCCCAGCTGCCAGCTGCATGCAGTGTCCTTTGGAAAATGCCTTGCTTCACCTCATGCCCTTTCCCCAGGCAGCTCTGAAGACTGAGGAGAGCTGAGCTTTGGACACTCGCTTTCATTCTGCAGCTAGCAGGTTGCTCCAGCCAATGCAGATGAAGGACTTGTAGTTGTACCTCACCTAGAGCTACCTCCAAAGACCTGCTATCCTTATCAGGTGCCTGGAAGCCCTTCCCGGCACAAGCCTCTTTTGAAAATGGTTGGAACACCTTTCCATGGTGAGTGGATGGGTTTCGGACAGCATTTCCATTCAAGGCACAACAGGCCAATGCAGAGCCCATCCATCTTACTGGTGAGTACCAGTGAAGGACAAGAACCCCAAGAAGGAGGGAGAGAATACAAAGCTCTCCATTTACTCGATCTCAGGGCTGTGTTTGGGTGCGAGTCTCAGAGTCTCAGCTCCAGTTCCTAGGGTGTTGGAAGCCACCAAGCTTGACCCTGATAAGTCCCATTGTGGGCAGAGAAGCAATAAACTAGTTGGGCCTAGAAAGTGGTCTCCCCCCATCCCATCTCTGCTCAGATAGGTCACTATGGGGGGTCAGGGGCTGCTGGAAGATCCTATAGGAAAGCTCACCCCGCTGCCCTCACTGCCAGGTGCAACAAGAAGCCTTCAGTCACTGGGGTGGTTAAACTGGCCCCTCCGGACTAGCACTGAAGCAGGAGGGTGACAGATTCGCATCCCCGAAGTAAAAATTCTAGTAAATGCGGAGTTCCCACAACTCACAGAGACCTCGCATCCTATGGCATAAAGTTTTTCCCCACTGGCCTGTTTTCCCTCTCGGTGGGAGATTACCGTGTGTACAGTCTTTCTCAGGGGAGGTCACTAAATCCAGTTCTGATGCTGCTCAAAAAAAAAGTGAAGGCAGGCCGGAGTTTCAGTTTTAAAACACTTTTGCTGGGTGTTTCTGGCCCTCTGGGATGAGATGGGATGGGATGGAGCTGCGGCTGGATCACATGGACAAAACTTCTCTGCTTTCCAGGAAACCTCAAAGGAAATAAGCTAGATTCCGGGACACGTCCCCTCGGGCAGCCTGTATCCACAGGAAACCCTACAGCAAACCATGGATGGCTGGGCTCCCGGTTGATTTATTTCTGCTATTCCAGAGGCATCAAAGGAGATTAGGACCCCTTCTGTGCTGGGCTCTGTGCAGGCACAGAATAAGAGAGGATCCCTGCAAAGAGCTGTGTCCTATACAAGAACTTAGCACCTGCAGAGACATGGCACGTAAAGTGAAGGAAAAAGGACTGTTGCCTTTGGGGGAACCAAGACACCAGGTCTGAGGCCTAGAACGGTGGGCCAAGTCCAAGGCCAGCTGTTTCCCTGCTAAGTGGACCATCCTTCCAGCTGCAAAGCAGGGAAGCAGTGAGCTGCCATAGTTGACAGCTTCCCGGAGCGGGCCATGGCTTTGACTCCAAAGTGCATGGCTGTAGAAGCACAAAACCCTTAATAATAACTGGTCATCCTAGAAAGTCTTCTGTTTTATTCTTCCAAAGAAGCCCCCTTTTTCACTGGACCCAGGACAAACAGGACACCGCGGCACGCCAAACCGAGCAGTCGCTCTTTCCCTCTAAGTGGCGAAGAGGATATTAATTAAAGGGAAGGAGCCGGCAGGCTGTGATGTGAAGGCACGTTCTCTCCCAGCATGTCCTTCAGCCTTTGTTTTGTGTCTATATTGCCAATATGCGAGGATTTTGTACAGAGCAAAAAGCAGTGATCCTAAATATTGACGCTGGGACAAATCAATGCTATCTCCGTTTTCCATGCCTATGCGTTCATTGATTTTTTTTTTGTTGTTGTTACCTCTCTGTTTATGTAATGTCTGAACTTTGCACAACTGAACCGTTTAATGTGCAGAAAAGAGCCCTGTTGCCATGAAAACGGACCTCCAAATGACAGCATGAATGCTGAGATATCCCTGTTTTATTGGACCATACTGAATGTATTTTAACCTTGATAAGTCAATAACTTTTCGTACAAAAGGAGCCAAAGCTGATAGGCTTTCAGAGGCTTGAATGCATTTAAACTGGAGAGTAATGGCCTGGTTTTAATCCCCTAGAAATCTCTCTCATTCCAAGGGCCAGTCATTTTCAGAGCAGAGTGACATTTTGGTCAAAGAATTACAGCACATAGTTGTCACCATGAGAGATGAAAATGCTCAGTACTTTGGATTTCCTGCACCGGTCAAAAATAATTACGTTAAATTAAGGGAATGTTGTCATCCTAAAGATCATGGGCCAGATGCTACTCTCTGCTGAAATCCAGCGTAATTCTGATTTAGCTGCAGAATCCGGCTGCATGTATTTAAAAATTGGGGGGCCGGATTCGTAGCTTTTGCAATTGAATTGCTTCTGCTTATACCAGGTGAGGCCTGGGGCACCTTGCTATGGCTGTAGAGAGAGGGGTCGTTGGGTCCAACTCAGCCACCCTGGGGTCAATCGTGCCACCTCGTCCACCACGGGGTCCTGCTCTAGACTTGTCTTGAATGCTGCCCACAGTCAGCCCAGCTGTAGTTGAATATCTTCCCTTCAGTCCAAGGAGTCAAAGATGACCAGAGATATCACACCTTTGGCTATAAAACCTAGAGTGCCTTTAATCATGCTAGCCTGGTCACTTTGCATTGACCTCTTGACTACCCAAAATCCATACCTTATTTATTTGACTAAAGCTAAAATCTTTGGCTTTCCTCACCAATGGCTTCCTGCCTTGTTTTGGTTTTTTTTATCTTTTTTGCAATTCACTCTGTTTGGATGCTGAAGCTAAATTATTCAGTTTCTCCTTGTGGTTCTCATTCATTTACAGCGTAATGTTCTGTTGGGTTGTTTCCAGCACTGTTGGGCAATAATTCGGTCCAGAAAAAAGTGTTAATTGGTTCTTTAAATCATGAAAAATTTCTCTTCTGTAAAAACATTTTTATTATAAACCTAAATTTCTATGTCAAAACTGCTGGAGGGTGTCTCGGTCAAGAATAATACAGAGTTTAAAATGTTCACCTTTTTGTAGCTAGGTAATTCAAGATAGATTTCTTCTCAGCAAAAATGCTATAGCCCTTTCCAGCTCCAATGCATGACTCCAGGTAGTTAAGGCATTTTCTGAGAAGAATGAGGTTTTCTTTTTTGCACTGGATATAAAGAGCTCGTTCTTTCTTACTTTATTAATAACCTTGATTAAATTATCTTTGAACAATCTAAGTGCTGTTCGCAAATATATAATGGTTTTATTTTAATCTCTAGCCTAGATTGCAACATAAAAGGAAGATAAATAAGCAATAGAGGATTTATAAAGCTATAATGCTGTACAAAAACCTACCCCCTGTGATTTAAAAAAAAAAAAGAATAAAAGAAAAGGGGGGGAAAAATGAAACAAATGAATATCATGAATAGCCCAGCTCAAAGAGATAATTTATTCAATATAATGTATTTTCATGGGGAGGATAATAAAGATAATATGTGTAATAATTACAGACAGGAATCACTTTCCTGAAAGCATATCTTATCTATTGTTTTAACATAATTTTTCAAACTTCAATGTTAACTGGATAGGAACAAGTGACGGGAGAATTGCCAGAAGTGTGGAGATTTGACTCCTGACAAAAAGCACCCACAATCCCTTCTCTTCTTCCCACCTGTTGTTAATCCCTTGAAATATGCAGTACTGGAGTGGGCTTCTCTGGGGGGGAAAGAAAAGAGGTAGAATGACAGTGAGAACAAGCCTGCATAGTTGGAAATCTCTGACAATGCAAGAAAACGGTATTCCCGGTGAAACTGAAAAATCACAGAAAATCAGAGAACACCACCTAATATATTTAGTCCACCACCCCAAGGTACTGGTTGAGTTTGGGTGGTGGCTTAGACTGGGGAACCTTGAATGGGTCTGACTATGTTTGCATGCATCCACGTAGGAGAATAGGGAGCATGATGGCAGAAGGAATTCCCCAGTGACAAACACATGGCCATGCCCATTGGGAGCCATAATTTAAATTGTACGTCCATACTGCTAGGTTTGAAACGAACTATAAATAACGGGTGAGGAAGAAGCGCTGGACAACAACGTGAGCCACTGGATATGCAAGGGTGGTCAGCAAGGAAAGCATACGGCGAGTTATAAAAATAGGACAAACGCAGGAGGTATTATAATGCTGTAAACCATGACCCGTTGGCCCTTGCAATAGTGCATTCAGATCCAGCCACCCTGGCTCCAAAAGGATATATGAAAAGTGTCAGAGACAGGTGACAAAGCTTAATAGAAGCCCTGAGAGATTGCTGGGCGAGGAGAGATTGGAAAGATGGGAGCGTTTAGTCCGGAGAGGAGAGAAGTGAAAGGTAACACGGCAGAGGGGCGTGTAATGATGAGGGATGGAGAGGAAGTCTGATTCTCCTTCTTGCCCTGGGATAGCGCACGGGCAGGGGCAGATTCGGGGAGGACAGAGGGGTGCATAGTGCACGTGCAGCCTGTTTGATGCTCGCTCCGCTCAAAGCTTAAACCCAACTATCTGGCAGTGGCGGCGGCATTTCTAGTCCGGCAGCGCTGAGGGAATCAGTGGCTCGTTCTCAATTGCCTTCTAAACTCTTCATTGCACAGGTGTGAAAGACCCTCTCGTCTTCTTTTTAACGATCTCGATTCGCGCTAATCAAGCGTGCCTTTGTTCTGCAATGCTGCTGCCCGTTCGCTCCCCTTTCCGAGCCCCGCAGACCCTTTTTAACGCCTGCCGGTGAAGCTCTATTGGCTTTTCTGCCATTTTACTGAATAATCCAGCCCGTGGCATATTAGCAACGCTTCTCATTTCTTTTTCACCGGAGAGAAAGAGGTGTTGTTTGATCGGTGATGATGCACCTCACTCTCTGCACCCCTTTTTCAAATTCCTCAATCCTCCCCTGCACGCAGGGTCCGGATCAGACGCACGGCGAGACGTTTCCAGGCGTTCCAGTGCGAGCCCTGTGGATGAGCAGGCCTGAGGCTCGGGCGGCCATTTTGAGACATGGCCATCATAGAGGACGGTCTGGTTGTCCCTGTCCTCTCTCCACACGAGACCCGACGCCTTTACGTCCTCTATTTTTCTCTTGAAAAGAAGAGACAATTTTTCTCTTCCCTTGGAGAAAAACTATAGAGGACGTAAAGGCGTTGGGTTTAGTATCAACAGAAAACCGGCCTGTCCTCTATGATGGCCGCCCTAGCTGAGGGCCTAAATTATATCCAGCTAAAGAAGCCCCCTATGCTAAAACTGATGGATTCGCGTGAAATTTGAAGATGAATTATTTCTGCGCACATTTATGACCTCCAGATGAATAATAATTGTGGAGCCCTAAATATGTCTATTTTGGGAATGCAAACATGCAGTTTTGGCTTTTTTTCCCTTTATTCAGAGGCCCCTCATACTGTAGCTCAAGCCTCCCTCAAGAGGGGCCTAAACGTCTTCACACCCACACCCCCTAAAAGAGTGCGGACTACAACTCCCAGCATGCCCCGCGGCGCGGGCGCCGGGCGGGATGCGGGGGCGCCGGGCGCGGTGCACGCCGGGAGTTGTAGGCGGGGCGGGGCGGCGGTTAACGGCCCGCCCTTTTGAATTTTGCCGCGAAAAGCGCGCGTGGCCGCCGGGCCCCGCCCCCCGCGGGAC
>NW_005841833.1:2220358-2253384 GCF_000455745.1 Alligator sinensis | reverse complement strand
TGGGCAGCTGAAGCCGGCGCCGCTGCCCATGGGCTGCGCTGGATGCATCGCCTGGAGCGGAGCCGGGCCCGGGCGCACGGTAAATGGGGCTGCGGGGGCAGGGTCGGGGGGGAGCCGGCGCCTCGCCCCCCCGCCCCAGGGCCGGGGAGCGGGGTGGGGGGCGCATCGTGAAGCCCTTTTGTGCGGGGGTCCCTTGCTCCGAAACGAGGACGGTCCCTTTGGTGGGGTTCGCTCTCCAGGGCTCGGGCTGACCTGTTGGCTTTGCCGCGCCGGCTGGGAGGAAGGCTCCACCGCGACACATCCGTCCGTCTCCTCTCGACCGCATCCGGCGCGGCGACCACCGAAGAAGGGAAACCACGGGCGGAGAAGAAGAGAGTTTGCCGCGTCTCCCCTCGCTCTCGCTTCATTTTTCTCATTTAAGTTCATCCCTGCGTGTGGGGATCGGATCGGGGGTGTTTTTCTCCCCCTGTCCGAATCTAAGCGGAGAAATGGCAGCCGGGGCCGGGCTTTCGGTGGCGGAGAAGAGCGGGTGAAATACCGAGCGCCAGCCCCTGCGTTCGTGTGGATGTTGCCGGCAACAAAGGAAGAAGATTAAAAATATATCTGTATCCAGGGTGGTGCTTTCTCTTGAAAAGCCGCTCTCGCGCTTCTGGCGTCCCCGCGGGGCTCGGGCGCGCTTTCGAACAAGACCCCCGAATGCGATGAGGACGCGTTTCCCGAAAGGCAGCCGAACGGGGAGAAAATCTTTCTTGTAACTTCGGCACGGGGAAAGCTGCCAGCTGCTGGAGGCAGAGAGTAACGGAGTCGGCAAGAGTTAAACGCATAAAACTGCTGGGCATTTCGCTAGTTCCCACTGTTTCAGCTGCGAGCGGACCGGGGATGAACAGAATACCTTTCCCAGCTGGTTGGGCAGGGAAGGAAAAACGAGGCTTTCCTGTTGCCGGCGACGGAGAACCTGTAAAAGAGCCCCTCGATCTGGCTTTGAGGAGAGCTACCGAATCGCAACCATCGAGCTGCTAAAGAGGCAGGGTTTTGAAGCTGAGAATCCAGCCTGAAGGCTGCTCTCAGAGGATGTGGGCTGCTGGGCGTCCAGAGTAAAACACGGTGGCTTGCCACTGCGTGCTGAATTCCCCGTTAATGCCAGTGAGATTTAATCGTGCGCGCGGTGCCGAATATGTGCGGTGTTGATGGGAACTTGAGTGGGTCTCTGGCAGCTCTCAGGCCTGATGGCCTTTGGTCTCTGCGGCGGATGCCTCCCCCCTCCCTTGGTACCTTCTGTCCTGTCGTTCCCCCACGTGGAAGTGCCCTCTTGTTCGATGCCGAGAGGGTTGAGCGCACATCCATGCCCACAGTGGCCGTCTAAAACCCGCTTCTGAGGGCCGGGTGTTGCCTTCCACGGCTGGATAGCAACTGCCCCGTGCAGTGTTGGCGTTGTGCTTGAGGGGGGCGGGTGGAAATGAAATGCATATGGCTTTTCTGACATCTAGTGTGGGCTTTTTGAGTGAAAGGCTTGCTTGTCGCTGCGTGTGCAGGCTGTCTCGTTCTGACGGGAATTTGTGTTAGACCTCTCCTTCGCAAGCCGAGGGGAGTGCTTTTCCCCACACGCACATGGCTAGGAGCAGCCTGGTGCGGAAGTGCAAATGTGACATGAAGTGGCAAGCTGCGGGGCAAGTGAGCAGCTCTGCAGGGCAGCGTCTCTGCCGGGGCAGGATGAATCATAATAGCACTCTGACATTTTAGAAGGACGGATTAAAAGCGCCTTTTCTCCCAGGAAGCTGTAACCCGCCAGGCATTTCCGCGTTAAAGGTGCGACTGCCAGCCAGGCAAGATGGACCCAGCAGGTTCCTAGCAGATGTACCCGACGACTTACCAGGGAATTGAGAAATATGGCAAGGCTGCGTCTCCCGGAGGGCAGGAGGCTTTGTGTCATCCATACTCATTAAGATGAAAGAATGGCTGGGGCATTTCAGCTTGATAAGCAGCCCCCTGATGGGTGGGTCTTGAATGTTACTTTCTCGTTCAGAAGCTGTAAACCTGTAAAATGGGATTTTAAAGTGCTGGGAGTGCTCAGGTCTCTAGGAAATCCTGCGTTGCCTTTCTCTTTCCGAGGAGGCTTCTTGTCTGTGCTCCGTGTCTGTCTGAATCAAGCCAGGCTGCTTTGCTCCCATTAGTCAGAAAAGAGGAGAAGAGCTATTAAACACTTTCTTGTCTTTCCATGACCCTGCTAGTGGAAGGGGGGAGGGGGAGGAAGAAAGCTAATCCTTGGCTTTAGGAACTTGGTATTTCTTCCTGTCTGGCAGTAGAGCTTTCTTGCTGGTTTAACAGGTCAATAAATACCAGCGCAAGTTCCTTTCTCAGTTCAAGCTGTAAGAGATGTTCAATTGAAATAGGGACGATCATTAAAAATTTAAACGTCGGAGTCTCTGAATATTTATTCGAGGGCCAGAGTAAAGAAAGCCCTGGAAAGACGTGATTGGTCAGTGACTCGAAATAGGAACTAATAGCCGGGTTTGAACAGCCAGGGTTTAACAGCTCCCTTTCTGAGCTAGGCCCTGACCTCCTTTCTCTCTGATCTACCTGGCACAGAACAAAACCTCCCTGTTAGGAAGCTGCGGCACCCAGTTTGTAGCCCCTCTGCTTTCTATGATCTTAAATACGGCGTGCTTCCTTCGCAGTTTCAAGGAGAATCTCTCTGCGCGGCTCCCAGCTGTGTGTCAGTCGGCAAATCCCCCATCTGCCATCCTTGCCCCAGTGTTTGAGTCTGATCCCGGAGAACCTGCCTTTTGCCTTGGACTGTTCTGATGAGGTAGGAATTTCTAACGGCCTGAAAGGAAAGTCCAGTAAATATAACTCTTGTGCACGGCACTGAAGTGGAAGGCCTGGGATCCAGCATTCCCCGCTGATCCACAGCGCCGGTAGACTACGCTCCGCAACAGCAGCAGCTTCTTCCTGCCTAGCCAGCGAACTTCAACCTTGACCTGCGGGAGGCCCTTTTGAGGTCAGCAAGAGCGGAGCCTGCTCCCTGCAGATGTGTTCAGTTGTTCTGCTGCCGTGTAAAAGCCCCCTGGGCGCTGGCATTGACCGCCAGGGCTCCCGCTGCCACTCATCCATCAGCCCACGGGCAGAGAGACAGCCTGAAGAGCACTTGTAACAGCCTGTAGTGTGATAGCAGGCACCAGAGATCCAAGACTTGCCGACTTTTCTCAGCAGCTCCCCAAGGATTTCCATTTCGGTGCTCTTTGCAGCGCTGATGTGGAGGAACTTTCTGTTGCAATGCGACTGACTTCAGTAGACTTCTCACCTGGATGCGACCACCTCCTCATTCGGAGCTGGGCGGGGTGCTGGCCTGTCGCCCAGCTGCATCCTGTTTCTGGCCCTTGCCCCCTGCTGCCAGGCTGCCATGGTAGATTGTAGAGACCTGCTGCTCTGGATACACATCTGCTAGGAGCTAGTACTGGATCCAGATGTTCATTCTGTTTTTGTTCCCCTCCCTCCAAGTTTCGGCCAGGTGTCTTTAGGAGTGTAAAACTCTGGGGCAGGGGAAGAGAGCGTGAAACACTGGAGAACCTCATCCCAGAGGTGTGGGTGTCTTACCTAGCTGCCAGGGCTGGAAGGAGAACAAAGTTTCCTGCATGAAGTGGACTGGTCTCTTCTATGGTCCACTAAGAGACTCCACTGGAAGAACATCTAAGATAATGCACCCGCCCAGCCTCTCCCAGTGCCTGAGCTATGGCAAAGTTGACCTGCGAGCTGATGGGGGGGATTGTTTATTATGCCCAGTGTTCATCGTTCTCTCATGGGGACAGTGCAAGGACTCTGTCTGGCAATGATTTGCTTTCAGGCAAGTGTTGCCCCCTGGATCTGAGTGAGAAACAGGTTGCCAGAAGCATCGCTAGGTGGGTAGGGCTGTTGACTGGGTAGCAGTGCACCTGGAGCTTTAATCCTGGCAGGATACGCACACAGGGAAATGCCCATCTCTTGGGCTCACACCTGCAGAGTGTGGTTATAGCCATGCTGGGAGCCCCTTGGCTTGTGCAGAGCAGGGAGGTGGCATCCAGGCTTTCGTGTCTGCAAGCAGGCAGCCGTGACATAAACCCTGGGCTTTGCACCTGCAGTAGCACCTTTTCCTTGCGGGGTCCCCTGCTCCTGACCCAGGGCTCGGTGCATGGCAGGCATCTGTGACCGCAGCCCGGAGTGCACACATACAAAAATAAGACGTTTCTCCTTTTCGCTTCTGCCTGCGCATTTCTCAAAAAGCTAATATTCATGAAAGGTAATTCAATCAAACAGTGATTCCTATCAGCTAATGCAGCAAGGCTGGCTCAGGGTGAGAATGGGAACTGGGAACACAAAAGCCCTGTTTTATTACCTCCTGCTTGCCTGAGAATTGCTTTTCTCCCTCGAGTGAGCCGGGTAAAGCTGGCTTTATTATGTTAACCTATTTGCGTGTCAAGAGCTATTGTGCTTCTCTTTATCTGTGTTTGTATTTGCTCGATGCAGGGAATAAAAGGACGAGGCGAAAATGGATGGCTGGTCAGTGCTTTGCACTCTGGGGGCACTGATTGGTTGCTAAGTGATTTGCATCCCTGGTAATCGCTTTTATCTCGGAAGGATGTCGTGTATAATTATAAGCCTACTGACATCTTTTGAAACCTGTCTAATGGGTGTTTTTAATTTAGGTGGGGAGTAGGGGCTGTTTGGGCCGGTGTGTGGGTCTGTGGTTCTCAAAAATTGTTTTCCACCTGGGACTGAAATGATTCCCCATGAACTTGAGGTTGGAAAAGCCCTGTCCCACAGAGAAGTGGGGCAAGGTGGAATCTCACTGCCCTGCAGGCAAGCGCCTATCTCGGCTGTGTTGAATCTGCACCAGCAGTGAAGCTGCAGGGAGTTCTCTGCCCTGTGCAAGGTTGTACTCTATTCCCGTCCTCAAATGCCCTCTCTGGCGGGGCCCTGCACCGGAGCTGCTTCCTCGGGTCTCTCTCCATAGAAGCAGGCCTCAGGGTGAGAGGGTCTCCTTGAATGTGTCAGGACCCTCTGCCGCACAAGCTTCTGCCCACGTCTCGTGGTGGGAGGCCAGCTGCAGAGCTATTTTGAGACCTTGCTGCTTCTCCTTGTGTCCCTGCTGTGCCCATTTTCTCTACTTCTCTCCAGCGTTGCCACCAGTACAGCTACATGGAGGAGAGTGAGCATGGGCAAGGGCAGAGAGAGCCAGGTGAAGGATGCGAGGTGTGAGCTCTTCTGTTTTGTCATTCTTTTCTGGGCCAAGCAGGAACTAAATCAGTCGGTGCAGCAAACACATTGACCCTGGAAGAACTCAGAGACACACAAACCAGTGGCTGCTCAGTTAGGCAGGCAGCACACTGTAACCCAAAGGAAATGGCCATCTCCCTGTGCGGTCCTCTGTGAGTTCAGTACATAATCCTGATTTATATCACAGGCTTGTGGTTCTGTGCAGAAAAGGGACCACATCCTGCCAGCCTGGCACCAGGAGGCAAATCGGAGCCAGAGTGGCTTCAGATCCACATTGCGTGAACCACTCATGTGGTCTCTGCTAGTTGGGTCCAGCTTGCTGTATTGGCAACCCCATGCTTCTCAAATTGCCTCCTTCCCTGGGCTGGCAAGGTGGTATTGTTTTGGTCAAACTCAGATGGTTGGAGGTGCTTTTGGGGAGTCGGATCTGAAGATAGGTATTCCACCCAGGGCTCCATCCATAAGGTGGTGGGTCAAGTGATGAGTTTGAGTCACCATATCTGGCTTTTCTCTGCCCTCGTGGGACTTTGTGCTGACAATGCCTAATTGCACTGCAGGGGAGTTTAAGAGGTAGATGGAGGTCTTGGATGCTGGTCAGGGGATGTCAGGCTTCTGGTGCCTTGGATGTTACTGGAGATGGCTTGAGATTGTGGCATAAAAGCTCTTGCTAAATGTCTCTAAAGGGATCAGTTGTGAAATAATGAAATGCTGCTTAGCTTCTTGCCATCGAGTTTGAGTCAAAGCTCTTGGAGATGAATCGGGCAGTTATCAGGCGCTCCAAGCCGTGTCTAGAGCCAGGTGCATGCACTTGCATCTGTTTACACGTGGCCTGCATTTAAAGGCATGCTTTACAACCATAAGGGGTTGAGCTTAATTTGAAAGGTGCAGGTGAATTATCTACTGGACTGTGCACAGAACGCAGGGCCCAGACAACGACCATGGGTTGGCTGCGCGTGTTCTGCAAGCCATGGCTGTACCATGGCATTAGGCAGTCCCTTTGCTCTGTGCGGATGGATGCATGGCCCACAGAGCCTCAGTGGACCTACCCCCCTGGCCCGTTTTGTAGAGGAGGCTGATTGATGTGAGGTCATCTCTAACAAGGCATGTGTGGTTCCTGGGCTCTAGGCTAGGTGCTAATGCTGGCTCTCTACAGGCAGAGGCTGGACATGTCCCCTCTGCACCCAGTGAGGGCATGGAGCTGTCCACAGCCTATGTCCAAGTTGAAGAAGGTGGCCTGAGCTTGCGCTGGGTCTCCTTTAGCCAGGCTGTCAGAGCGCCAGGGAATCCTTGTCACTGTGTCACGGAGGGGCTGGGGGGAAAGCAGGGCACCCTGTTCCTGGCAGAGCCTCTTCGTGCGCAGCAAGGCGCACACATTGCTCTTAGAAACCCCACGCATTCCCCTGAGCGGCAGCATATTTGCCCTTTGGACTGTGCACGAAGGGCACCCAAGGGGGTGGGGGAATAGAGCCACAATTCCCGGAGCTGCACAAACGCGGCCTGCCGTGGGAAAGCTCCATGAACATGGGAGTCCAGCCCCGGCCTGACAAAGCACTTCTGCAAACAATCCCCCCGCTGCCTGGAGCTTACCAGATGACCCCTCTGATCTGCAGGGACGCTGCAGCTTCATGACGAGCAGCAGACAAGGGCTGTGTTGTAATGCCACGGGCTTTGCCAGCTCGGGGGTGGTGAACTTTTACAAGGGCATTTGAGGAATGCGGTTGGCACCGAGGCCCAGGAGCTGGCTGGAGGGAGGCTAGCTCCTATCTCGATCTGCAGGGGGATGGACACACAGGCCGCGGTAGGCAGCACGCATGCGTTGGAGCAAGGTGAACGCAGGTAGGGTCTAGGGGAGAAAAGCTGGCAAATCTCGGAGGCAAACGGAGCGGTGGGGGAGCAGTCGAATACCTCTCTTTGCCAGTACTTTCCAGGTTGCTCTAAATTGCTGTGCGAGACAAGTCTCCCAGAGCAGGAGGTATTAATGTGGCTCTCTTTCCATCCCAGTTCCCCCTCCCTTTCCAGGAAGGGGGGGTGCATCTCTCCAGCTCTTTTCACGGTCTTGGTCCTTCTTTTTTTTTTTTTTTTTTGCTAGAGAGTAGCACAAACACATCTATTTATGGCTCACTGTAAACAAACTCCCAATGAAAGAAAGTTAATGACCTGAGACTGACAAGAGCCTGCTGGGAATTTTTATAGCCCCTAGGATCCCTGGCTCTAAAGAGAAAAATGTATCAGCATTTTTAACCCCAAATGACAAGCTGCTCCCCCCACCCATTCTCCCCCAAATTCCTTCCCCTTCCAAAACCCCGGACTGCCAAGAAAACAGTTCCAGAGAAATAATTTGTGGGCACATTCAATGGTGCTGAGACGCACTGCTCAGCTAAGGAGCAGCAGGGGAAGCAACCAAAAAAAGAGCCTTTTAATTGATAATAGGTGGGTCTGAATCCAACCCTGAATCAAACCGTGGCCCAGGTTTTGTATTGCATGCGGGCATTTCTGCGGGGAGCTGGGAGAGGTTGCAGGGGGCGACATCCTGGAATCAAAGAATCTTCCGAGCTTTTACCATCTGCCTGTCATAGGTCATTTTTTTATGTCATGCTTCAGGCTAGAATTAAGGCTGGTTTATCATCAGTGGTAACCAAACACTAATAAAGCCTTAATACCCTGCAGTGGAGAGATTTAGCTGTCAGAGATAAATATTCATATTGCTTTCTAATACAGCTTTAGTCCCACAACAAGGGACCAGTGGGAAGGAAAAATTCATGTAGTGCAGGGTGGTTTTTAACGTTAATAATGCTGCTAGCCAGTATATGTCACAGCTTCTACAGGGCAAGTGTGCCCGGGCGCTTGGGCATCGTTGTTCTAGTGCTACATCGCTAATTGTGTGGCATAAATATCGCCATTAGTGCTCTTGAGTGGCGAGACCATTAGTATGATGCAGAGTGGTCTGGGTGTGTCTGCTCTTCTGGATAGTGCCCTGGTCAGGGCCACTTGCTGAGCTGTGCTTTTGCTCTGATCCCTCTCCAGCCCTGGTAGGATTTGCTAGGGAGAGCTGGCGGTTACAGCTGACAAATGGATGGAGGCTTTAAGCCAGGGGTGGGCAAAATGTGGCCCGCGGGCCAGATGTGGCCCTCCAGGCCATTCTGTCCGGCCCGCGGGGCCCCTAAAACATTTAGGAAATTAATATTTATCTGCCCCTGGCTGCCTGTCATGTGGCCCTCACTGGCTTCCCAAAACTCAGTAAGCGGCCCTCCGCCCGAAATAACTGCCCATCCCTGCTTTAAGCTTTAAGCAGCGCGAGTTAATTATTATGTGGGGAATAAGCAGTGCTTAAAGAGATGCTGTTGGCCAGCATGGGGACCAGTGTTTGAGTGTTTCAATGCCTGTGTTTTCAGTCCCCTTCTCTTGTTTTTTTTCCCCCCCTCTATATGTTTCTATACCTACCTGACCCCACGGTGCCCAGTGTTGCTGTTTGAAAACCCATGAGAAATGGGGGAACTGTCTGGGGCCAGCGGAGCATTTGGGAAGTGGTGATGAAGGCACAAAGTGAACTTACACAGCTCTTGAGCCCTCTCCTGCCCTCTGCACTACTTGTAGCAATAGGAGGAGAAAGATGCAAGGATTTTTAATGGCCCTAAGTCAAGAACGCAGAGGCAAGAAATCATTTAAAAGTCCGATTGATTCCTCTTTGATACCGCGTTTGAATCAGTTACGTGTATTCTCAACTGGCCTCACGCTCTATCTCTGCGATGATTTACTGCCGCCTGCGGTCTCGCAGCCTTTCTTGGCTGCAGGAGTGGAATGGAGCTTGTACAGAGTGTGTGTAATAGAAATACGCTGGTAATATCTACATGGTAGCTTTATGGTCTTGGAGAGCTCTCTCTCCTTGCATAATTCCCGTTAATGTCAGCGTGAGTTAAACGCACCAGAATAGACTCATAACGTCAGAATAATCAGAAATGGCTCTCCATTTCTGTGGGAACCGGTCTCCAGGGAGAACACGGGAAACAGGGCAAGTGTCGTGGGAAGAACACCCAAATTTCCCGTACCCTTCCTGTACCCTTATAATCCAGACAGAGCTGGTTTCAGCCATATAGCGGTTGAGCTATCTGTTAATGCAGTCTAATGGGGGAGCGGGACTGTGCCTAATATAAAAATACCAAGAAAGAAGCTGATAAAGATTGTTTTTAATGACAAACCTTATACACTGTAATAGTGTCCTGTGTTCAGTAGTGTTTTCTTCTCGGCCCCTTTCAGGGCATCTGTGCCTTCAGAGTAGCTTTTGGAAGGGGCAAGACCTCTGCGCTGGGTAAATGTGGGGCTTTCGCTACTGATCCCAGACCCTGGATGGCTTTCGAGTGGCCCTTCATGTGGTGATGTGTGAATTCAGGGCTGGGGCCCACCCTGGGCGTTCAAGGGAGCTCAGAGCGGAGCACCTGAAGGAAGAAGGTTCTTCTAGGTCTGATCCTAGAGAAAAGTAGCTTTGCTGCAGAGCACGGAGTTGGGGAGAGCTGGTGCAGAGCTGTCGGGCTTTCCCAGGTGCAAACAAAGCAGGGCTTAGTGCCGCTGACCCTGCAAGGCCTGGACCCCCCACCAAATGCCGTCCATCATGGCAGGTATCACTTTCTAGGCAAAGCAGATAAATTGGGGTTGGGGCAGCCCCCACCCTGACTTGAATAACCATGCCAGCAGGTGGGACATAGTGCCTCTTGGTCAGCAGTGGCTTTGGACCTGGTGTTCATGGAGCTGGGGGCCCTGGGAGCTGCCCTTAGGTCAGCACAAAGACTGGGGGCCGTAGATGTGGGGAGGTGGCAAAGAGCGGGCTCTCAGCACTGGAATTGGGATGCAGCACCCACACCAGCTCACCCTCTTGGGGACGGGAGCTCTCACCAGGGAGTCATACTGGATCTGGGGGGTGGGGATGCAGTGCTGTTTCCCTTTCCCAGCCTGCCTGAGTGCTGGGCCCTGCCTGACCGAAGGTCAGAGGGTTGGTCATACACCACGTGATCCCATCCCTAACCTAATGAGCAGGTGCCTGGCACTGAGCTACTATGCCCTTCCTACCAAACAGCCCTCAAGTGCCAGTAGAGCATGCTTCCTTCTCACTTCACGTGGGCTCAAGGCTCATGGCTCTTCAGCTGGACCCCTCTGCCCCAGGGTCACACCAGGATCAGGAGCACCCAACCTCCCGGCTAGAGTCCCTCCCAGCAGCACGTCCCCATCCATCTCTGCATAAGCCAGGGAACACAGATGGAAGCAGTAGTTTTTCAGCAGCCCTAATGCTCGGAGCTATGAAAGATTAAGGTTAGTGACCATTTTTTAACTCAGTAAAGGGAAAGACAAGCTGGAGTCTGCAGTCCAGAGATATAATTAGTTCGCAGCAGTGGTGCTTTCTTGATTTAGCTTCAGAGAGCAGAACAAGACAAGGATGTTATACCCAATTAGCAATAACATACAGTCTGAGCCTCAATAGGTGAGATAACAAGCCATTTTTATGGCTTTTCTTTACAGACTTTTTTTCAAAAAGGGAGGGGGGCATCAAGTCTTTATTTCTTTTCATCAGGGAACAATTATTAGTGATCTAAGAATTTCCAAAGCCAAATGATACATTTGTTAACAAAAAAACAATAAAAAGCCTCATAGCTAAAATACGGCCCTCGGCCGCTTGAAGCTAGCACCAGCAGTGGCTTCAGCTTAGACCTTCCCGGTCCTACAAGAGGTGTCACTCGGGGCTGATCTCCGATCCGCTTCCCCGCAGGATGCCTGAGCTGTATTAAAGCAGCCTGACCTGCTGTTGAAGAGTTGTGTGCAGTCAGCCATCGCTGGAGGCTCTGTGCCTCGAAGGCCTGCAGGGAAAGCCCTCTTTTCCTGTTGCACTTCTGAGGTGAAGGGGAGTTGCTGGAGTGCCTTATGCTTGAGGATGTCAGCGGTGCGCTCGCGAGGCGAGGGGGCATTGAGAAAGGAGGCCCTACAATCGGACACGGCAGGCGCTCTGAGCTAGCGAGGGGCATCCTGGCAGCTGGTGAGCATGGGAGGCAATGGGAAATGTGCCAGAGGATGCGCGCAGGAACTGTCTCAGAGTCTTAATAGCTTCCACATCTTTTTGCCTAACTGGCTACCGGCTCCTCAGGTCATTCTTTTCAGCAGCACTGGGCTTCCCTATGAACTTCAATGAGCCACTTGGCAGCGTGGAGCTTGGTGCCATGTCAAGGACTTGGCTTGGCCTCTGGTACTCAAATTGCTCACGCCTGTGGAAATGGCTTTTCCTGACACTTGCGATGGGTGGTTTTCATCGGGTGCAGGTCAAAAGCAGAGCATGTGCTTGCTTTAAGTTTTGGTGCATACATTCCCAGACTTATCTTCTAGCCCTTCTTCTGCCTCCGCTGCCTGGTTGGTAACTGCCCACCACCACCTCTGAACACTGCGGGGAGTCCACATGTGTCTGCTTTTTCCCTTGGCAGCGCTTCTGCTGCTGCCTGTTGCCACTTGGTGCTGGTCTTCATAACTTTGGAGCCTCCGGAGCTGGGGTCCTGCCATTGAGCTGCTTTGGTGGTTTTCTAATCCACTTGAAAGCCTGGCTCTCAACCTGTATCCAGGCTTGAGTGTGCTCAGTTCCTTAGCTCCATGTCCGCCAGTTTCCTCCCGTCCCAGGTGCCTCTAGGCTTTTACAACTGGAGAGTCCTCCTTGTCCTACCTGAAATGTCCCCCAAGGTACTGAGCTGCTTCCTCTCCTACATGCCCCTCCTTCAGCCCTCCCCTTGCATATGCACCTGAAACAGCTACGTGGGGCAACTGCAGAGATCGGGAAAGCTTGTGGCCCTTACATGCTTAGTTGTCCTTGATATGTTCCTTGGTGTTTGATTTCAGCTTTGTCGCTTCCCAAGCTTCAAGTCCCTCTCTCCGCGCAAGCAGTTTTCTACAGCACCTTTGATGTGTGTCGGTAGGTGTGTGGGCACTGGCTGTCTGGGGCTAGAGAGCAGCATTGAAACTGAGCTTCTGCACAGCTGAGTGTGTGGAGGGATGTCCCATGAGATCTAATAGCACTGGAGCTAGGCCAGCAGGCCTGGTGCTCCTTCTTGGAGCCAAAGAGCTGAGGTGCCTGCCCATGGGGGGGCAGAGCTGGCAGCAACTGCATGCAGTTGCAGATTTAGGGCATTGTGGGCACTGTTCTGCAGGATAGCAATGCCTGGGCAGCCCAGCCACAGCAGCATGGGCTAATTCCCCACACCCCTTGATGGGTGCATTAGCCCACGTGGAGCTCGCTACTTGGGTATCTCTGTGCTGCTAGCAGTGACAGACTTACCTTCGTGTCCCTTTGGGTCTGAATGGCGATGAGCAGTTGTTTTCCTTTTGAAAACCCCATGCCATGGGGGTTTTTGGGGTGGTGTGAGGTTTCTTCTCTCTCCGACTGCATGGGTAAGGGCACTTCCCATGCACCCTACATGCAGCTGGAGTCTGGGCTCTCTCCAGCGCCAGAGCAGCACAGCCTCCGCTCAGCTGACTGACAAATCGTGTCTCGCCACGTGGGAGTTTAATTGCAAACCGTTTTTATGGATTGTGCTCGCATCTGTGCCACTATGTGCACAGAAGACTTGATTCCCCCTCTTCCAGTCTCCCACCACCAAACAAATTTGCTTGGAAAGGAGCTCAGGCCAAGGCTTCCAAGCAGGGGTGTGCGGGGGCTCCCTTCTACTTGCCTTCTTGCTGGCTTGGCGGAAAGACAGCAATCTCCGTGGCAGAACATGGCTCCGCATGGCTCCGGGCCTGCTTCCCACCGCGCGTTTCCCCATCTCTGCGCTATTAACGTTACATTAAGCCCCGTTCGTGTTAGTCATGTGGGCAATAAGTTTTACGAGCTGATGGCCTATAAAACAAGAGCCGTGCTTGTGTGCAGTGAGTATTTCTTATCTCCTAATATAAGGATTTATGGCCTGCGAACTGGCAAGCCTCCCGGTGGCGCTGGCTGGAAGGTCCCGCAGCACTGCTCCCCTCTGCTTCGCGCCGCGGCTGGGAATCCTCCTGCCTGGAGGAAGACATGGTGCCTCCCAAGCTGATCCTTCCCTGGCCAGCTGCTCTGTGCACCTCGGGACTGTGAGAAGATGGTGGGGGGCAAGGCATAACTGCTTCTTGGATCTCAGTTGCCTATCTTGGCATTGAGGAGTTCACAGTGATGCTCCTCTTTCAGGGCACTTCTCCCCGTCACTCTGCTTTCTGGGATGATGAGCCCAGTGGGGCTGGTTAGTTGGTTTCTCCAAGAGCAGCGATGCACCGCTGGGGCAATGGCAGGATAGCATCGGTGTGCACAGAGCTCCCTTGATGCTTTTCACTCTCACCTCCTGCTGAGGCAGCTTGGACCCACCCGGCAGACTATGCCCAGGGCCTGACTGAAGTGTGGCATGTGCCTTCCCAGCCATGGCCCTGCCAGCGCCCAAAGCAGAGCCCTCCAGAGCTCTTCTGTCTCCGCATGGAGTGGATTCCCATGGCAGAACCACTGGGCCCTTGTCCTAGAGTCACTGCTTTTCTCCTTGAATGCTTCCTCATTAAAAGAGCCATTTTGGAAGCCAGGTGGAGGCTCCAGTCATGGCAGGGTGGCATTGCAGCCCCTCATGCTGGAGGAGAGGTTGGAGCATAGGTCCTCAGAGGCAGGCAGAGCGTGGCTTGGTATTGCAGGGGCCTCATTCATGTGTGCCTGGTGGCTGAATGAGTCTGGGAGTGCTCAGATGACACCCTCCTCTGCCCTGTTACTGGGACTCCTGCCTCAGTTTCTCTTCAGTATTTTGAGGGCAGTCCTGCCTTTGTCCCGGTCATTGCAGGCGTTGCATCAGCCCCCAGAGATGGGAGCCCTGGGGTATTAGAGTCTACGTGGCGCGCTGATTGTGTGCACCTGGCGCATGGCTGTTCCTAATCTGCTAATCTACCCAGCCTTTCCCTTTCAAGGGAAAGGCACCCAGGTTTTCTGTAGCTTCCCAGAGACAATATCACTGGGTGACCTACAGCCTTGTCCCCTGCACAGTATCAGCTAGATAACCAGATGTCTGCCATCTGATAGCACTGTGTTCCCACTTTATAGTACTGATCGATGGCAATTGATTTTCCTCCTGTGTAAACCTGAACCGGTCAGGACTGTTCAGATTGTTTTAGTGCTCACAACTCTCTGCTCTCCTAGTTACAGCCTGAGCATCTTTTCTCCACAAACACGTCGTTTCTGGGGGCTTGGCGCTCTGTAATTTTATTTGTTTCATGGCAGCCGCTGCTTAGATAGAGGCCCCCAGCTCTGACTTGCTCAACAGGGCACCAGTTGCTAGTGGAAAAACTGCTGAAATCTTGGCTTGGGTTTAGTTAGCCGGGCTTAATACCAGACTCCCCTCTTCAAGTGGGTACTTTGCTGGTTTTGCTCCCTTGGTTTCTCAACCTGAGAGGTTGGTCTGGCTGTTTCCTTCCTTCTGTGCCCTTCAAGGCCCAGAGAGCTGGCTCTAAGCAGGTGTTTCCCGCTCCAGCTGAAATCCAGGCCTGCTAGTTTCTATACTGGTCTCAGTTTTGTCCCGTGCAGCTGGTGGCTCCTGAAATGTTGCTCCCTGGAAGGTGCAGGTGCTTCCCGGTTTCTAGGTTGCTTGTATCAAACTCTACCATGTCAGTGGGCGCTAATGGGCATCGTGTTGGCAATGACCGATAGAGCCTAGGAGAGGGCAGTCCTGCCCTGAGAGGTGGTGACTGCTTCAGCAGCTGTGTGAGACATGGAAAAGGCCAGTTGTCTAGTGTGAACTCCACAGCTGATGCGAGATGCCTGCCGGCAGTGCATTTTCCATCCCCAGGCTTGTGTGCCAGGGAGGGGAAAGCTGCTCTCCCCAGCCAGTGCCCACCTCTGTGGTGTCTGGCCTTGATGCTAAGCTCCCTGTACCCTCACGTGGACTCAGCCAGAGGAAGGCCTTCATCCTACTTGCCCCGAGTGTGGAGGAGAGGCAGTGAAAATGGAGTATAACATAGCTCTAAGTGCTTGTGCTAAGCTCTTGTGATCCAGTCTCAGATGGGGGGAGAGTGGGGAGAATGTTCTGGGACACAGATAGATCCTATTGCCATTATTAGGCATCTCAGTGCCATCCTACTCCACCCACTGTTAATGCTAGATGTGGGTGGTGCTCCTCCTCCTCCTTCCAGCTTTTAAAGGCAGGCTGGGGGCTGGGGTGCAGGTGTGTGACAAAAACCAGATGTGGCCAGGGTTTCCAGAGCAGGATCCCACCTAGACACTGAGATGCCTAAGAAATGAGCTCGGCTTCAGGCCTGGATTCTCCCTCATGCCACCTTCCCTTCCCTGCGCCTCTCCCAGCCCTGGAGAAGGAAACCCTGTGTCCTGTGCCAGTTGGGGACCTCCTGAGAGTGATCTTTTGGGCTCCAGCCCGGTCATCTGCAAGGACCTAACTCGTATCCCTGAGACTTCCCCCATTGGGGGTACAGCAGCATTGGTGGCGAAGAGGCCCTTACCTGCGAGCGTGGGGAGATGGCAGCTCAGCCAGGAACCCGGCCCGTGGACTAGGAACACGCCACAATGATCATCAGCGCGCGTTGTAATCATTAAGACTATTAGAAGGAAATGTTGGCTCGAAGCTAATGTCAGACTCTCTGTTCTGCTTTGCAAATGCTCACAATTAATGCCAATCAGATTCGGGAATAAGCCAACTCGAAATCATGTCTGTTTCATCTCATTTGTCAGCTGTTGCCATTCTGTGTTGTACATTTTCATACAATCGCTATAAACATAAAAGGGAAACTCCGCATTCTTCCAAGGGCTCTTGTATTGTTCTGTGTTCGTTTTAATTACTTTGCATTCAGCGGCTCATCTGGCCCTCGCCAAATAGGCAAGAGAAAGTAGGTCTTTGTAAAACAAATATATAAATCTCGATAGATGCTTTATTTTCCTATTCAGTGGTTATGTTAGATTATCTACAGCAAAGGGAGAAAAGCCTGTTTAATTTTTCCTTTTGCCTGAGCTTGTTTCCCACCCCCACCCCCCACTTTGCTCTGAACTTAGGCTGTTTTTTGTGTGAAGGGGGGAGAGGGGGCAGTCCTCCTCCTCTAAGGAAAGCCAAAAAAAAGAAGGGAAAGTATGGGGTGGGGGAAGCTAGAATGATTTGACCGGATGGTGGCATAATCCCTGTTACAAAAGTACACATCAATTATAAGAATTCCTACAGTAATCTTGGAAATCTATCTTTTCTGCTGCTCTAGCTCATTAAAGAACACCATTCATTTCCATCTCTCCGGGTGTGGAGGGTTTAAATCTCTGGAGCTTTGTGTTACAAAATAGACTTAGGGTGATGGGCCCTTTTTAAATATTAAAAGAAAGAGTTGATTTCTTTTTTTTTTCCTGCAGACTTGCTGCACAGACTAAGCGTAACCTAATTAGTTGAGCATGGTGGGTATGGGAGCCTCTGCAGCTATAGGAGATCACCTCTTTGAATAGCTTCCCCATCTGTCGACTGGTAAATGTATCGCTTTCCTCAATACGCGTCTTTGATTACATGCCGGGGCTCTGCCGCCTCCCCTCGCGCGGTGAAAAGAGCCATCTCCCAGAGAGAATGAGGTTTCCTAAGGCCACACTGGCAAGACCAAGAGGCTGCGTTAGTGGAGTGAGCTGATGTGAGATAGGGCTTTTGTGTTTGTGCATCTCTAGCAGGGCAGGGGAGGAGCGCGAGGGAAGGGGGCCGCACAGGGGAAAGGGACATGCGGGGGAGCCGTGCTGACCCTAAACACACAGCGCAGGGTGAAAAATGGGCTTCTCCATTCAACAGCCAGCTCTTTTGTAGACAGCTGTGTGGTTAGGCAAGGGCAAGGGGTGGGAGCCAGCTTGGGGCAACAGAGATAGTGAGAGAGAGTGGAGCTGGGAAACGAAGGGGAGGCGAGGGTCAGCTTCCAGGCAGCACTTCCCGCAGGGCCAGTTGGCTACCAACACAAGCACTGCAAGCGGCACAGCGAGACCTGTGCCCGAGTGAGTTGCCCAGCCAGGGTGTGGGGCTCGGCAAGGTGTGCTGCACAGAACCCCAGGTGTGCTAACAGGTGAAGGCAGAGCCTATGGCAGTGGTGGAGGAGGCGGGTGTCCAAAGCTTTTTGTACTCTGGGGCTGCCATCAAACCTCCAAACTTCTCAGGGGTCCTCGGGGCACCCCTGGCATCAGCCTGGCGCTCAGTGAGAATCTGGAAGGCAGGAAGAGCCAAATACAGCCCAGCAGTTAGCTACAGACCACCAGTGGCCCATGGTTGGGGAATAACTGGTGTGTGTGTGTGCACGCATGTGTAAAAGGTGTGTGTATGTGTGCGCATGTGTGTGTGGCTGCAGAGGCTCTGTGCAAACATGCTAATTTGTTTTTTCTTCCCTTGCCTCTCCGGCTAATTGGTTCCATTTGAAGTCTTTGTGAAAGCGGCTGATTATAGTAATTTCAGCGGTGTGATCTATCCTGGATTCCTGTGTTAGATTCTTTCACACTTCAGACACTTGGGGCCTGTAATTACGTGAGCCAGAGCAGCTCAGCACTGCTTTGCCACGGCGCTGGTGAGGACTGGGTGAGCTGTCCTCAGGCCTCTGCAGCTCCCAGGTAGTGTGGAACAGGGGAGACTGTCCAGGAGCATCTGGAAAACAAGTGTGCCTTGCACTGCCTTCTCTCCCAAAGGACAGCCCATGCTGCAGCCGCCGGCCAAGGGCACAGTCTTGCTTTCCTGTAGTCCTCAGGGACAGGACCCCTGCTCCCTATTGTAGTTAGGTTGGATGGGTGGCTGCTGGGGAGGTAAGGCAGTAAGTCCTGGAAGTCTCTTCAGATGATGTGCTCTGTGCAGAGGGGGCATCTGGCCCTTCCCAGGGTTCATGCAGCTCCTCTGAGCAGTTTAGCGCACACAGCGAGCAAGTCAGGAGGTGGGGTTGGTGCTGTGTATGCAACCAGCTTGGTATCTTGCTGTAGCAAGAGTTTTCAGCAAGTCCTGCCCAGAGTCCGAGCCCTTCCTAATAGCTCTGACACACTTCTGTTCAGAGCCTCCACAGATCACGGTGCTCTCTGCAAGCTGCCTGGGGAAGCCAAGCTCCCTTGGGGAAGGGGCACCAGGATTAGGGGAGGCCTGTCCTTGCAGAAGTGGGGTTGGGATTTCGGCTGGCCTGACTCTCCCCAGTGACGCCAGGCCCCAATGGTCCTGCCACAGCCCGGAGAGCTCTTCCTATTGATCGCTGCTCCGTGTGCAGCCTGCCAGTGCCGGGGCAGCGCTCAGGATTGAAGCGCTGCATAATTGTGTCAGACAAGCATGATTTCTTTTCAAAGTGATGGCGGCGAGGCATTGTGAAAGGCCACCCCAGAGGCAGCCTCCCTCCCGTGCGCCGCAATTGGACGCGGCTCGGCCGGTGTCAGAATTAGAGGGAAGATGCATGTGTTTAAGCATCACCTGCCCCACACGCTGGTGACGGAGCTGCTCGGATCCTGGCGTGAGCACCGCCTCAGCCCAACTCTGCCTGGCCCATCAAAGAGCCCTGCCCCTTGGTTGGCGCTAACATCTTGGCTCCACCAATTTGGATTCTTGCATTTTGCTCCCAGTCGCATGTCATGACCTTCTTTTCTCAGAGGCGTAGGCAGGGGCTGCTGCCCATACTGGTACCCTGGTTAGCCCACTGGAGCTGCTTCTTCATGTATTTCCCACTCTCTTGGAGACATTTCCCTCCCCCCTGCTTTGAGGGTGACTTGTCAGTCCCAGGGACAGCAACATTTCCCTGGTGTCTGTGTGCGAGGCAGCGAGTGACGAGCTCACCTAGGACCAGTGGGAGTCATTTGACCTCACGCTTACCCCCTTCGCTGCTTGTTAAAGCCAGGAGGTGCTGCAGATCCGACCCCAAACCTGTCCACAAAAGGCCCTTCACTCCGAACAGCCACTGAAGAAGATGCCAGCTGGGAAGGGAAAGTCCTGTTTGGAGTGGTTATGTGACAGCTCCTCTCGACTCCTGGAAACTGCTTCGAGGCAAGCTGCATGTGCAGGGAGACCTGGAGCCTAGACCCAAGGCGGGATTCCATCCTGGCAAGTGAACCAAGTGCTCTGGGCTTGGACGGGCAGGGGAGAAGCCAAGCCCTGAAGTGTAGAGACCTGTGCCAAATGGTCCCTCTGCCTCGGTGTCACTGTCTCTCTCACCTTAGGACTTGTCATGGATGGTAGTTCTAAATGGAGGGTAAGAGTGAGCCAGACCCGGGCTACCTTTCAAGCTAGGGATGTAGTCTGTGACATCATTGAGCTCTAACTAGTGGTCTCATCGTCTAAACCTAAAAAAAACCCCAAATGTCCAGCCTCCCTGGAGCACATTCTCACTTCCTGCTTCACACCCAGTCTGTGCTCTCCACACTTGGGTGTTTGGGCTGAGACCTGGCCACATTCAAAGCATGTCTTTTTGATTCACCTTTAACAGCACCTGTGCTCCAGTCCCATTGTGCTAGTGGGAAAAAGTCCTGTCTGCTCCACAGGACCCTTTTAGCAGTCTTTGGCCCCTTACAGGCAAGTGAAGACTGAGTGTGGTGACACTTCTCCTCTGCCCCAGCACCATGTATCGCTGGGCTATTGCCTTTCTCCCTAGAGGTGGCTGTATTTCAGTAGGAGGGATCCTTTGGTAGGGTTCATCCTATATAAGTGCTAGGGAGGTGGTGATTACAAGAGGCACCTTTTTAAACACCAGCTGCCCATATCTAGTGAATACTCCTAATCAATGAGTTGTTAACAGGGGCTTTATCTGTAATCCTGTTTCTCATGTTCCATCAGACGCTGGTGTACTGTAGCTCTTGTGAAATCACAGGGTCTCCAGGTTTTACCAGCCTGCTCTGTTTCATCACAACAGCTCCACTGCTCTCTTGCTTAAATATTGAAAGAGAAGTGCCTGCCCCGGCTCCTAGGTGGCATGCCCCGTGTATGTGGTACTGGATCAGCGCACAGTTTTTTACCAGCCTTCTCACTGGATGTGCAAAGGAGCTGCGGGGTGGGTGGGAATGGGTGTGACGTGACAGGGATCCGATGCAAATGTCAGAGCAAACCTCTTCTACCTGCCTACGTGTTCAGAATATGTCTCATCAGTGTAATTTCCAGGCAGCATCTTTGTGGCTGCCATGGGAGCAGAGCTGGTGCCCTTCCTCCCTCCCCCTTCCCCATATGAGTGACGTGGGACAAGAGGAAATATGGGCACATTATTTTTTCCAGCCATTCTCTTGGAAGTCGGTGGTGCATTTTGCCTGTAATGAAGTAATAATTGTAGCTCATCAGTATAGCAGGGCCTAGAGGCATTGTTATTGGATTCAGCACAGTGCGTTGATTTCTCAAGTCTCAAAAGTAATGTCAACTCTATTTTTCATATTACACTTTTCTCTTAACGAATGCATGGCTGTTCCACCTTGTGGCCGATGACTTCTGACCCAGTGCCTTCCAAAGGGACCTCGCACCAAAGCAAAGGCTGATTGTGCTCTTGCATGCATGCCCCGTGGTCAGATTGGTATGGCCTATAGGGATGTTTGCCTTCCTCTGTAGTGGGGGACATGGCCCTCTTCCTGGGATCACTTGAGCAGATTATTAATAACCTTTTACAGAAGCAGGATGTTGGCAGCTGTGGTCCCCCGCTTTCCCTGTAGCAGGTTAGGGTGTTAGGTCTTGTGTTGTTTCAGGGCTGACAGTTTTATTAAGAGGTTAGATTGTGGATTTGTGTAGGATGGTTTGGATAGGGATAATCCTGCCTCAGGCAGGGGGTTGGACTAGATGACCTATGAAGTCCACTTAGGACTTTTCTACACAGGGGGTTATTGGAGGGCAGGTGACAGGATGGAAGTGCCAGAAAACTCCAGTTACTTCCACAGAAAAAAGAAAGTCAGTAGAGGTCCAGCCTAAGCCTGTGGTGACCCAACTATGGGTGACAGGGTGCCTGTCTTAGCGGAAACCATCAGTCACTGTACTTGTGCACCTGCATAGTGGTGGGCCTCAGCCATCTATTACAAAGAGGACAATATTTAGAGAGTACCAGACTTAAAAGGTCTTGAGGTTCGTTTAATCCAGGGCTGTCCAACTTCTGAGCAGGTAGAGCCTGCCACGTGGGCTCCTTGGTACCCCCGACCCCTGCTATTGCCACCATGCAGCATGACCCCAATTCCTCCCTTCTGGCTGCTGTTGGGCGGGCAGTGGGCTCACCGGGCCCCCTATTGCCCTGCTCCAGAGACCCCGGCCACTGCAGCATCAGAAGCAATGTGGGGGGTGGCAACTGGGAATAGGGGAGCCCAGGGTCCCACGTTAACTCGTTGAATCTCACATCTACACTGGACGCAGCCCAGGGGCCACAAGTTGGACAACCTTGCTCTAATCCAACACCCAGTTCAGTCACTTGTGCCTGGTGCCAAAAAGGCGGGAAGAGATCAGCTTAATTTGTGGCAACGAGGGTTTAGGGGAAACTTCCTAACCTGCAAGGACAAGTAAACAGGCTGCCTGATGGGGAGGGTGGAGTTGCTCCCTCCAGGAGGTTAAGATGGTGCAGGGGCTCGGAGTAGATGAGCTCCTGCAGCCCTGTGACTCTGAGCCCCTGGGTTGAAGGTGTTGCTGGTAACTCAGCTCAGGAATTTCTCCCGACTTTTTCTTGAGCCTGCGTCTTGGCACCATCTCTCCTCTCTGGTTCCTCTGCCCACGGCAGCAGACGTTACTAAGAGGTTGGAGACACTTGAGTTTCTAGAATCATTATTAACCTGTTAGAGAGAGCTGTTACTGCTCACAGCGAAAATAGACCTTTAATCTCTGCCCAAAATAGCTCATTTGATGGGAGGCCTTCTTTTAAAGCTGACGCACAAATTTCACCAGGCTGTCCCAGCCCCTAACCCAGCGCCTGCAAATGCTCAGTCACACTCAGGTTGGGTTTTGGGGTGGTTGTTTTTTAATTCTATTGTTATGTACACATCTGATACCTTATTTCTTCCATACGATCATTTGTAACAGTCACCGGGCAATTTACTCCTGTTCTCTGATTCAATTTACTCTTTGTGCTGTCACAGCCATTTTCCCATTCAGGGCTGAATTTTTTTTTTTTTTTTTTTTTTTTAAGGCATCCCATCTTCTGCAGACTCATTATTTAGAAGCCAAAGATTTTTCTTGTTTTTGCTCAAAATAGACATTTCTCAAAGCAGTCCTGGGAGGGGAAGAGAGAGTGCTGTCAGGGTGCTGTCAGACAAGGCCCGAGTCAGTCGGGAAGTGATTGTTATTTGCTTGCTTGCTTCCTTGCTTCTTTTAAAAAGGAGATTTTTTGGTGTTTTAACAAAAAAAAATATGGATCAAATTCTGAGGACTTTCTCTCCAGATTCCCACAGGTTTCATTGAACCTCAGTGAAGGCCTTAGCACTGCTTGTGATCCATTTCCCTGGAACTTTCCTGAGGTTTAAAGGGAGGGGGGAAAGAGAGGTCTATCATCTCATCTGTCAACTTTTTGTTGCTGATGCTGATCATTTTACTCTGCATCCCCTTGGGGCTGGACATGGAAATTAGAACGGTTAGCATCACTTCTTAGCCCACCCTCCCCGCCCGTCCTGCTCCTGTTCCCTTTAATTGCAGCGGAGGCAGAAGCAGGGAATGACTAGCCACCCCGAGTGTCGATGGATTCCCACCACCCGGGCTCCGTCTGTTTGGGGACATGCACCGCTGATTAGCTGAGAGCTGGTAGAACTTTCAAACCAGCGATGGAAGCAGAAGACCCGGGCTGAGAAACATCTGAGACTGCTCAGTCTGTTAATCTTTGGTGGTTTTTCTGCCAGACCTCTGGCAGGGCATGGTCTAGACCAGGGTTATGTTAAATGGATGTAGCATTAGAGAGTCTGGAGCAGAAGACTTCTAGTCACCGGTCTTGAGGGTGCTGCTGCCTGGAGGAGCCGTTGCCATGTGTAGATGGTGAGCTGTAGTGCTAACGCTCTTCTGGCTCTTCTTGATTTAGGGAGGCTGTGGGTTGCTGATGTGCACCCCAGCAAGCACTTGCAGCACGGAGGCCAGGCAGAAGGTCAGCGTTTCACGCAGCTCCCTATGGATGGAGGAGGCCTGGACTACAGCAGCAGTGTGGGCTTCTGGTGCACAGGTAGCTGTGTGACCAAGTCAAGGGGCTGCAGCTGGAAGGTCTGGGCATTGGTTAAGATGCATATGGAAAGCACCGTAGACCCTCCCTGTGTTGGCCACTCACTGGTGCTCTTGGGGGTCTCTTCTCTGAGCGTTGACCTGGCTTCGTAGGTTTTCCAGAGTCTTGTACTCCCAGAAGACCCCTCATGACACTGCCATCTGATACCAGGGCTTTTTCTCTCACTCAGCTTCCATGGCTGTGTCCCCTTGCATGCACAACAAAAGGGTACAGTGCAGTCCCCTGCCTGTGTGGGCACAGGTCTGAGTCCCAAGACCCTGCTAAGAAACCAGCCAGGCATGGCAAGGACGGTGGCTTGAAGTGGCAGAGCGCACAGTGGTTGCTATGGCCTGTGACTTCTGCCTTGGAGAGACGCTGACTTCGGAGAAGTTTTCAAAGTCAGTCCAGCTGAGGAGCGAGGGAGGCAATGGCGAGGCCCAGCTTCGGCTTTATTGCTGTTTTAATTAAAGAACGGTTCCAGAAGGACAGCGGATAAGCCGCCAAGCCCCGCTCGCTCCTTTACTGCTGTTTTAATGGAGGAATCCTTCCAGCAGGGACCCGCTTCGGGTTTTTTTTAGGCAAGTGTTTTGCATAAAATAACATCCCCAAACTCCCTGGGTTTTATAGTTCCGAAACTCTCGGCTTTAACGGCAACCTTGGGCTGTTTGTCTTTTTATTGGCACTGTGTGAATCGGGGACAGTTAAAACATAAAGGAGAGAGGGGGTGGGAAATGGCAGCAAAATGTTACATCAATAAATAAAGGTGAGCACGGAGAAGCTGTAAAAGGGAACGGCTTTGATGTGGAACCAGGGGGCTGCTTGGGAAATATGACCTTCCCCCTGTGAAGGGGAAGGAGCCAGGTACCCCGTGAGAGAGCTGTGCCCCGAGGAGAGACACCAGCCGCTCACTGGGTTCCTTCCCCTCCATCCTCCTGCCAGTGAAGTGATGCAGAGGCTGCATGCCCATATCCTTGTGTGCAGTAAGGAGCAGGGAAGAGCCATGGGCCGTGCCCCACCAGGATGGGGTGTACAGTATGTCTCAATCTGTACGAGCAGCCCGGGAGCACACGGGTGAGCAGAGGTCATCGGGGAGCTGTGGGATAGAGGGAACAGGGTCCTGCTTATTCTCCTGCATCCACCTCCATCTCCTAACGAGTTGTCCGGTGTTCAGAGCGGTGACTCGGGCTGTATTTGTCCACCCCTCAGCCCTGCCAGTGACACAGGCCCACGGCACATGGGGCACGGGCCTGACTCGTGTGTGGGAGAGAGAGAAGTTGCAAAGAGGTGAAAAGGAGCTAGAAGTCCTTGCTGGGTGTGGGGGGGTTACAGGCCACTGATGATAAACCGCAGGGGAGGACAAGGAGCAATGGCCAGAAACTGTTAGAGGATGGTTTCAGGTTGGATGCAAGGAAGAACTTGCTTACGGTGAGGGTGACCAGAATCTAGAATAGACTTCCCAAGGAGGTGGTGCAGTCCCCAACCTTGGAAGTCTTCAAGAGGAGACTGAACATCTGTTAGGATCATTCGATCATCTGAACATCTGTTGAACCTTGCTGGGATCATTTGATCTCAGCAGTATTCCTGCCCAGAGCAGGGGGGTTGGACTCGATGATCTTTCGAGGTCCCTTCCAGCCTTTCATTTCTGTGATTTCTATGAAGTCTGGTGCTGCCTGTGCAGAAGTGCCAGGAGCTTAACGGGCTCTCGCCTGGGCCAGCTGTGTGGTGTCAGCCTTGGTTAGTGACAGGGCAGTGCTGGGTTCAAGACTTTCCTCAGGGACTCCTGATGGATGTTTTCCTGTTTGCTGGAGGCCAGGAGGAGGAGGATGTGTGGATGCATGGTGTTCTTCCAGGAGTGGGAGAACAACTCGGGTGTTACCCTTTTATCTGGAAGGAAGCAGGAAGGGGGGGATATAACTGTGTCCTTGCCATACACTTGCTGCCCTTCCCAGAGACCTTCCTCTGAGTCTTATCCAGGCCTCTGATTCTCCAGTCTACCTGCCAAGCCCTTTAATGAGCAGAAAAGAATAAAAGATCCCCCATGAAAGAAGGTTAAAGCCAAAGGGGGAGCGAGAGCTGCTTCCCTTCCTGTCCCTGTCACCGCCGCCCTTTGGGGGGGATGAGGAACAGGATCAGGAAAGAACTTGCCAGCTGGCTCCCCAAAAATATTAAGAATGGGGGGGGAAAATTAAAATACAAGCAGTTAAATCTAGAGGAAGAAAATAATCCCTTTTGGCGTCATTATCCATGACAAACCCCATCCTCCAATTTTAATCAGAGGAACTGGTGTTGCTTTAAGATCCATGGGCTTTAAAGATCACAAGAAGGGTTAGAGAAAATTACCCTCGACTCTTACATGCTAATGTAATCTCTAACCAGATCTTCAGGACTGCAGCTAAAATTGCTTTTTAGATTAACATTTAATTATTAACAGGGCCCCCTGAAAGGCCTGGGGCTTGTGTGTGCGCGCAGGGGGCGGGGGAGCGGGAGCGGGTGTTTCAGAATGCATTAGACAGGCCTGATGGAGACATTTGCGAGCCGAGAGGGGAAGGTCGTTGCATGTCCGACAGTAATGCGCGCTGCTTTATTGCCGCCCTCGGCAAGGTGTCGTCAAACTTTCTTTTTTATTTTATCTTCTCTCTCCCATAATTTACCGAGGGGTGACCTTTCCCGTGTTAACTCATTCCAGGACCAAACTGTCAGCTTTGCTAATTGACTACAGTGGCCTTTTTCCACCCCCACACCTCCCTAGCAGCCCCCACTTCCTTTCAAGGTTGAGCATAAATTGCCTGGTAACTTCCTGTACGGAGCATGGCGCGATACAGGATGCCCTGTAAGCTGCCCAGAGCATCCCTCTGCCCCTGCCCACACATCCTGCCAGTGCCCAGTGGGGCAGCATCTGCTGGAGACCTGACAGGTCTTGAGTGCATGCCTGGAAAGTGGACCCTGGGATCTCATCCTGCCCTGATGCTTGCATGGTCAGTACCTTTGCTTCTCTGTCTCCATTTCATCCCCACTCCCGTCTGTCAAGCAGAGGTGGTGGCATCTCCCTTTGTGTCGAGGGCATTCCTCAGATGAGGAACAAGGGGGTCAGTCACTGATTAAACTATGTAGCCCTCTCCTGCTTGGAGCACCTGCTGGGTGCGAGCTATCCCCGTCCCAGCCTTTGGTTCCCCTCACCTGATCTGGACAGGCCTCTCTCTAACTGTCCTCACACTTCGCTAGCCCCTGGGACAGGAGCTGGCAAGGTGAGGCATGGATCTGTTGTCTGTCATCCCCTGTTCTGACCCCACATTATTTAGAGCAAACAAATGTAGGCCTCTGGGAAAGTTGCCCAGGTGTCCCTCTGCGGTCCTGTGTAACAGGTCTCGCAATCACCAGCTGGCATCTGCCCACCTGCATGCAAAGACCCTTGAAGGAGATCCAGCCACCAGCTGGTTCCAAAGCTTTGTCCTAATGGGAGGGGAGGCCAGGTAAGGCCCTTTAATGCCCAGCTGGCTGTGAGGCGATGCTGTCCCCCTCTTTGCTGGGGCTGTTGGAGGAAGAGGCAAGGGCGAAGGGCAAAAAGTTTGGGTGTCAAGGGGATGGCTGTGATGCCCACTGTTCTGCACACTGTGAGGTTTCTGTTGCTTGCTAGGAGCTGGGCTCATTACTGCCCTGACAAATGGGGTTTGGATGGCTCAGCCTTTTGCAATGGGAGCAGCCACCGTGCCAGCAGCTGCCTCCGCTGTTGCTTTGCCAGCCGGCCATACCAGCTGCCAGCTCTGCTTACCACGGGAGGGCCTGGCTCTGCCCTGCACTCAACACAGCCTCGCCTTTGCACCAACCCCAACCTGAGAGCAGAGGAAAGTCTGTGGGTCACCCAGCCTGCCACTTCCATGCCTGCTCGGGGCCCTTTGGTCTCGCTAGCATTGGCCTAGGCAGCCTCCCTAGTCTCCCCGCCGGCATATCAGAGCCTCGACCCTCTTTGGGGCCCCAGCAGGATTATGCACCCCCCCAGCCAATACCCACTACCCAGGGGCTGGGCTCAGCATTGACTTGTCTGCCAGACTCCTGTGAAGGCTACTTCCCTCCCAGTAGGCAGGCCTTTGGCGGTCAGCCTGGCATGGGCTGGGCTGGCATGGCTAA
Organism: Alligator sinensis; assembly: GCF_000455745.1. Taxonomy (NCBI): domain Eukaryota; kingdom Metazoa; phylum Chordata; order Crocodylia; family Alligatoridae; genus Alligator; species Alligator sinensis. Next base: position 2,225,883 of record NW_005841833.1, on the reverse strand, counting down.
GAGGAAGGCATGGCTAAGAGGAAGGCCTGGTTTGGAACGTGGCTGAACAGCTGTGACGCGCAGTCCTCTGGTTCAAACACCTGAAGGCGGCATTAATCACTAAAGACAATTAAGTGGCTTTAGCTAAGGGTTGTGGGGGTGGCATCTTCTATCAGCGTCCACCCATGAGCAATGAGGGATTTCTCGCTCCATGCCCCCTGGAGCTGCTTCCCTGTGAACTGTGATGAAAATAGAGTGGCTGGCATAACCAGCAATGAGCAAGCAGACTGAGGGGCAAGTAAGCTGCCAGCGATCACCCCCATGGCTTCTGCTGATCCAAGCAGTCTTTTAGCATGGGTCCTTTCCTCCCTGCTCCTTCCCCTTCGCGTGAAGCCAGGGCATCACAGCTCTGATTTTTTTTTGTACCCCAGTCATCCTGAAAGCACCCAGCAGAGAGCAGAGCCAGGTGGTCTACAGCCACTTGCTGCTGGCTGTCAATCTGTGCATGGCAAGGGGAATGGGCATGTGGAAGGGGTTGCTGAGATATACCCCGGGTTGTTCAAAGTAAAACTAGCTGTACCAGAGGAGAAACTAATTGTAAAGGAGGTATTGTGCATGGGGGGTGGTACTGAACCTGGGAGAACACACAGAAAGAAAAAACTATTTAAGACTTTACCTAGCAGAGGAAGGCAACCAGGGTTGGGAATGGTCCTTGCTGCTCTGCTAATATAAATTGCTGTTAATCTAGGGAAGGAATTAGGTCTGGCTTAAATAAACCAGAGCGGGACTCCCCTGGTATGGGACTGTTTCAGAGGATGCTGTCAAGGTATAAATAAAGCATGGGAGGGTATGCTCGTGCATTTGGGTTTGGCTTTCTTAATTCCTTCCTCTCGGCAGAGCACGCTCGTAAAGCGGCAGAGCTCTGACTGTAACTTGCCTTTCCCTCTCCCCCACCCCTTGTTTCCCTTTCCTCCCTGGCGCACCTCTCAGCTGGGCTGTGGAGCAGGCCCGCTCAGCCTCCTCTTCGAACTCCTGTGCACAGCCTTCCCATGCGTTCGCTGCCAGCTGTGCCCCACTCGGGGGCCTGAATGAGCACCCAGGTTAAGAGAGCAACTCCCTTTTGGCTTGCGATTTAGGGAACAGGAAGAACTCCTGCAAGTGAGGCTTGGGGTGGGCTGGGTAGAGCCGCTGCTGGGTCCTGCCTGTTCTGAGCTCGGTGGTGGCAGGTAGACAAGCCCCACGGGCAGGTGTGGGTACAGCTGGGTGCAGGCAGCGGCTCCTGTTCCAGCTGACATCTGTCCAAGTGCTCCTGCTTCCAAGCACAGCTCCCCTGGGAAGGGGCTCTCTTGTGCTTCATCCTCCACCCTCACGGCTTTATTAGCGCCTCTGAGAGGAGGACACAAGTGGCGGATTGCAGCCGGCCCAGCCGCCCGGCTCCCTCATTCTTTTAATAACAAGAGGCCTGCTTCTCCAGTGCCTTTTATTCATTGTTCTCCCAAGGCGAGCGGCACAAACTCAATTCAGCCTTAGACTTTGAAAGTTCCCTTCCCCCCTCCCCCCATCACATTTTCTTTTATCTAAATCCTTGCCTATGAAAGCCTCTATCGACAGCTGCGCTGGCCTTATCTCGCTGAAGGGACCTTCACAGAGGCTCTTGGAGGAGATAAGACCATCTTATCAGCCTCTGATGTCAGAGAAGGTGCCAAAGCATTCTGTCATTGGGGCTTTAGACATATAGTATTTTTTTTATTAAAGTCACAAAGACCTTGGGCTTATAAATAGTCTGATTTTTTCAGAGATAGGGCTGCAAAATTAGCAGGCTCCAGGAAAGAGAGAGAGAGAGAAAAAAAGTGCATCTGTGGGACAGAGTTAATAAAGGAAGGGAGCAGAGCTGTCGAAGTTGGAGGGCAGCAAGCCAGACCTTGAGAGCATAACTACAGGATGCAGGCCGGTTTTCGGATGGGGAGGGATTTGGGGCTGGGCAGCAGGAGGAAGAGCCAAGCTCTCTTGGGATGCTCCAAAGAAGGGCACTTAGATGGCAGCCACCTGCCTCCCTTTTCCTACTCTTGTAGCAGTTCCAAAGCTGAGTGCAGTAGATCTGCTTCCAGCTCAGCTGGGTCTGCGTGTTCCCTCCTTGAGCAATGTGGAGGAAAACTGAGATGTCCTTGGTGCCTGGGGCACTGAGATGTCCTTGGTGCCTGGGACTTCTGCCACGCTGGCATCTCTAGGAGAGCCTCACTGCCCAGAAACAGCCCTTGGTGAAATGCGGAGGGGAGGGTGCTGCTGTATGGTTAGGGAAGGTGCAGCCCGTCCAGCCTAGCTCTGCGGTCCAGAGTGGGAGAGTTTGGCCTGCCAATAGGGCCGAGCTAATTGCTCTGGGAGCTACTGCCCCCTTCCTCACCCTCTGCTTCCTCATGTCCCCTCCCTCAGGTGCTCCAAGGGGCAGAGGGGAGGTCAGGCCAGTCCTGTGTGCCAGCTGGGGGCTGTCAAGCCTCATGATACAGTCTTGGCTGATGGATGCAGGTGTCAGGAAGGCCCATGTGCCTGCCCATCCACAGCTCTGCCCTGTTCAGCCCCGTGCAGATTGTCCAGGTAAATTTGAGGGAGGCAGATGCCTGCCCTCCATGCCAACAGCAGCTGGTAGGAGCTAGGCCAAGCCCCCTGTGTCTAACCTGCATCCACTCATAGTCACAGGTCTTAAAACAGGCTCCTCCAGGCATGTCTGGCTCCCATCCCACCTACACTGCCTGTACCTAGTGCCTGCCTCCTGCACAGTCTGGGGGGCTCTGGAAAGGTGACACTGGCCCAGATACTCGATGTGCTTAATTCTTATCCTGCAGATAAAATGTGCAGCAGTTAATACCGGACAGGCAGGGCTTGAGGAACTTAGCAGACACCTGCTCCACACAGCATGCAACCTGCCTGGCCCGGTGTGAGACTAATGCCAAAGACCAGGGAAGACCCACCAGCAAGGCCCAGGTGCAGCTGTTCAGCACTTTGGCTCTGAGCTTTCCAGAGCTGCAGGGGGGCCCCAAGGCCATGGCTTTTGCTGTGTTCCCTACCGAGCATGGTGGTGGGGCTGACTGGCATTTCGCGGGGTGGTTGTTGCCTCCTTACTGCAGCTCGGTGCTCTGGAAGCTGGGGGAGCCGGCATAGCACAGAGCTGGTGTAGGAGGCCCTCTGCAGCAAACATGCTTTTCAGGAAAGGATGGACAGCTGTGTGGATGAGTTTGCACCTTCCCCTCACCCGAGCGGCCTCCCCCTCTACTAGGGCCTGGGGGTTGCATTTCAGCCCATCCATTCTGCGTCTCCCACTTACTAATGGCCATGAAGGCCGGGCTTCAGGGAGGGCCTTGGGCTAGGGCAGGTCAAGGTCCAGATGCATTAAACTTGTCGGCAACCCGCTTGCAGCCCGGCTCCTCAGGTAGCAGCGTGTGGAGCCTGCAAGCACAGGGCAGGTTAGCAAAACTGCTGAGCCTCATCTTTCTTGCCGTGAAAGAGCCAGAGCAGCTTGAACTAAATCGGATCCTGCTGATTGGAATTAGTTCAAATGCAGATGGAGCTAACTAAGCTAATGTTAAGCATTTGAACAGCCCAGTGTCCAATTCCCATCAGCTGATTCAAGGGCTTTTCTGAAAAGCATTAACAGCATGCCATTGAGTGGACAGATGACTATTGTGCTGGGGGCCCATCTCCGCCCTCTCGCATACAGGGCGCATTATGTGGGCCTGGCTAACGACAAAATTATTATGCAGGGGTCTACAAATCTGCAGGATTAGTGTCCTGATGGGTCAGGATATGGCAGCCTTTCAGCTCCCCAGGCGCAGGAAATGCGGCAAGCGGGGATGGTGGCAGGGAGGCCCGGCCCCTTGCGCCTGTTGCCTGCAGAGAGGCAGAAGTGCAGCAGCCATGGCTCCCGCGGTGACCATCTTGCCCATTTTCCTCAGGTTGGGCAGCCCCCGCTCCCAACTTTCTAGCAGGGCCCTCAATGCTAAGGTGCACCGAGCATGGAGGTCTTAGCCAGCTTTCTTGGGCAGTCTGCTGAGTTCTTAGGGCACTTGGGAAGAGGCAGGAGGAGCCTGTCAGTGTGTCCTGCGGGTGGTGTTCACTGGGGGCTTGGGCAGATCTTTGTTGGTCCATCCACACACCGTGAGTTGTACAGGCCGGTGCTGACCCAGCACCCTTTTGCTTCCTGCTTGAGACCTGGAGCTGCATGGAGACTGGCCCCTGTCCTCTCCTCATAGGGGTTGGTCCAGCCAACAGCAGGGCTGGCACCTGCTATGTGCATACATAGACCAACCCAGAGCCAGGGGAAGGGGATGACCTGGGTCACTTCTGACCTTACTGCTTATTTGAACTGGTGATCAAGGGATGTGTATGCTTCTGCTCACTAACATCAGGCCCCACTGAATTGCACAGAAGGTGTTTGGGGAGCAGGGCATGGTCACATGTACATGCCAGCTCTCTTAAGCATGCAGGTCCAGCAGGTACCCTGGTGCTTCAGCTCTCCTTGATATGGAGACAGACAGCAGGGACAGGGTGCCACGCTCCATCGGAAACCCCGCAGCCTTCCTGTCCTGTGCTGCCTTCTTTTGTGGGGCACACTTTAGAGGACACCCCATTTTCAAGAGAGCTCCTGTGGCATGGGCCTCTGTTGCCCTAGCAGGACATCTGTGAGGCACGCATACAAAGTGAGTGTAGGATAGACCCTGAGCTCTGGTGACCCCCTGTCCTTGTAGCAGAGATCTCCTCCAGCTCCAGAGAGCTTTCACCTCCTGCATCCACAGAGAGTTCTCCAAGGTGGAGCCTGGGGGTCACTGCCTGTCTTGGTCCAAAATATGTATATATATCTGGGCCTAACAGCTTGCAATTCTGCTCTAGTCCTGGGCTGAAACTATTGCCACTGGTATTACTTTCTGGCAGTTCCCTTGCCATGGTGCTGACCTGCTGGGATCTGGCACCCGTTGCTGATGTGTGTGTCAGAGGCACAGTTCTCCCTCTCCTCAACTCTCTCTGCATTGATGATTGGCAGCAGAGGGTGGCAAGGTCTTCTGCATGCTGGTGGTGTGTGTGGTCTGAGTCGAGTCCAGTCGAGCAGTTTGGGTGATTGGCATGTGCTTCATTCTGGCCTCTGGGCTCTAAGACCTGGAGCCTTCTGATCCTGGGGAATGCAAATAAACTTCATGTGGCATGAAGCCCTTGCAAGGGGGGCGGGATGTGCTTCTCACAGTGAGGAGGCTCCACTGATCGTCCCAATGGCACGAGTGTGTGTCCTGGGATCAGACCTCTGGAGGATGGAGATCCAGGTGCACTCGATCACCTACAGTGCATGTCCCAGCACAGAAGCAGCACACACAACCCGAGAGGCAGTGTGTGCCTCTGCTTTTCCCCTCCTAAACCAATCCTGCAGCTAGGCACTGAAACAACTTGCTCAAAACATGCCCCCGCTGGGAAGTAGAGATGTCTCGTCACCTCTGTTGCCAGAGAGGCTTAGAGACCCTTCTACATCCCCCCCCCCCCCCCCCCCCCCCCCCCTTTTGTGAAGA
>NW_005841833.1:2216124-2220341 GCF_000455745.1 Alligator sinensis | reverse complement strand
CCCCCCCCCCCCCCCCCCAGCGCACTTGCATTTGTAGAAGAAACCCCAGGCCTGCTGTGTGCATGGGGATGAGCAGGGAGGTGGCAGGGGCCAGGTCCCCACGCCGCGTTAGTATGCACAGGCAATTGTAGCAGAAAATCTAATTTGATGATTAGCGTGTCTGCCAGGGCTGGTTTATGTCAAGAGAAGCAGGCTTCTTGCCTTAAAAGAAGAGGGGGAGAGAGAGAGATAAATCCCTTTCATTTGAGCAGATGCAGTTAACTTGCCCCCTTAAGGCTGACTGCAGCAGCGCTCATCAATATGGAATTAGAGGCCATGTCTCTGATTGATGGCTCCTTGCAAACCCTGGGAGGCTGAATGCCCCAACCAGCAAGCCCACCGGGAGAGGCTTCTGTCCACTGGGTGGTGGGAGCCTTCACGGGCACTGGACCTTATGCTGTAGATGCAAGTGTGGTCAGCCAGGGAGTGCAATCAGGGCTCAGAGGAGGGACCAGGAGACCCCCCCATCTGATTCCTGGCTTTGCCACAGACTCCTTGTGTGGCCTTGGGCAAGTTGCTGCATCCTTCAGTGTCTGTTCCTGCCTGAGCCTTGGGGTAAGCAGCCTACCCTTCACTCGTGGCAGCAGCATGAGGACCATGTCTATTGCTGAGAAATCCTGCAGCTTGAGTGCAGGAGCCACATCCATGCCCACAGAGGGTGCAAAAGCTTCATGGAGAGACCTGAGGGGTATAGAGGGGCAAGAAGAGGAAATGTCGGCAAGGCAATGTTAAACTGATGATCCAAAGATTGTTCTTAAGAGTGAGCTCTGCTGGCCTGGCCTGGCCTGGCCTGGCCTTTCAGGGAAGTGATGTTGTCCCATCCCTTGTAACAGTCAGTGTTGGAATAAGTCAGGGACTTGACTGGCTGTGATATTCTAGGCATGTTCCACCTCCAGTGTCCAGGTCACCGTGAGCGGGGGTCGAGTTCAGGCTGGGGGAGAATATGGGTAGTGCTATATGTAGGTTTGTGCTGCCACTGGACTGGCAAAGGCTGGCCTAGCTCTGAAAAGCCTTGGCTGTTTCCAGTTATCCAGGAGCAAACCAGATTGCTGGTTCCTTCCTTTCCCAGACCGATTGTCGCCTTATTAAAACAGCATTGGGACTTCACCCAGGAGGAAACAGCTCTCACCCAGCAGGTGTAGGGAGATGTCTGGGCTTGCCTGGTGGGAGGGAGCTGCGGCTGTGGGTGACTATCCATGCGAAGGTGGAGGGTGCAGGAGGAGGGAGCACTCCTGGGCTGGGAAGGGTTAAAGGGTAACAAGATGCACAGGCTTCAGGACGGAGGGGCTGGTGGAATCATTAGTGTGCCAGGGCTGAGCCTGCAGAGCCGGGAACCTCACCAGCTATTAAGCATGCCCATTAACACAGGGCACAGCTTAGCTTTGCTGTCTAAAAAATTGTATCTGCTCAGAGCCGAGCGACGCTGGGAGACTGAGGCAAAACTGTGATTGGAATTAATCGCCGCCTTCATTTAGTTTGGCATGTGGTGCTCGCATCTTCCCTGGCAGCACCGTGCCAAAGCCTGCCTGGTTCCAGCTGCAGCCTTTCTCTTGCTACCACCATTGCTCCAGCTTTTCCCAGGGCAGGCCAGGGTGGAGGCTTTGGCTGACTGTGGAGTGCTGGCAACTTCCAGCTGCCGGTGCAATTAGGGGCAGGGGGGCTCGTGGATCGGAGAGAGCTTTATTCTTTGTGATGGAGGGGGAAGCTCACAGGTTCCCAGGGTCAGCCTGCTGTTGCGTCGTCCCTTGGTAAGGGCCTTAATCCAGTTGCAATGATGCCTTTGATGAGGACCAAGGGCCGTCCTTGCCAGCATTTGCTCTCAGCCTTTGTATAAGCAGTAATCAGGCAACATCAATCAAACACATGCTTCCGGACTGGTCACCTAGGCTGGAAGCAGGGAGAATGCTGCTGACTGGCAGCTAGTGACCGAGTGGAGCATGATGCCCTGACAGGATCACTCCTGGAGTTTGGATTGTTCTTCCCTTCCTGTTGTGAACTGTGCAGTGCTGCCTTGCAGAAGGTGCTCAGTTCTACCCCAGAGGTGGCTGTATTTCACTGTGGGGGAGCGTGTTGTCTCTCTGGACAATGCTCTGGGACAGAGTAGCCTGTGTACATGTATGGCAGTATGTTTCTCTTTGTTAAAGACGGCTGTTTGTGCTCAGAGGAGGGCAGCCAGGTGCTGAGCTGCTTGGTGATGCAGGTGGAGTGTGACCACCTCCTTTCAGGGGCTGGTTCTCCTAAAGGGACGAGGTCTAACCTAGAGACTCTTCTGTCCTGGGTCTTCTCCCAACCCTGGCTCCATATCCCTGGAGCGTGCCTGGTCAGTGCATTCAGAACCACGACCAGTGTGTCCTATAGGCTCCCTTCTTCCCCCCAGGGGAGATCTAAGGGCTCTGTCGTGCACTGCGGTTCTCACCCTGAAGCGTTGGGGCCCCTTGTTGCTGGCGAAGTGCCCTGAAGCTCAGGGTTGAGCCTTTGAACTTGACACTGCGACTAGGGTCATGCTTCCTGCCGAGACTGGGGTTGCAGGTAACAACTCAGACGGTTGGCAGGGCACAGTGAGAGGGGCTTTCCCATGTGCAAAGCCGGTTTCACTCTGGCTCTTATGTCACACCAGTGTTTCCTGGCCCAGGGAAGGGGTGGAGGCAGGTGCAGGAGTTGGGGCGGGGGGGAAGCTGCCTTACCTCTGCAGCCTGGGGGTGAGGGAGGAGGAAGGCGTCCCTGTCGACTTTGAGGTATGGGGATTAGGGGCCTTTCTGTAGGGGAAGAGGTGACAGGCTTGTGCTACTAAGCAGCCAGATGATGGCTACCTGTGTGGCATCAGCTGGGGAGGCTTAGTGGAGCCTGCAGCTAGGTCAAGGTTTGCGGTTAGGTTTAGCTGCCACGCACAGCTCTGGGGGAGCACGTGAGGGCAGCAGGAGGGGGGCACACAGCTCTGAGCCACATCTCACCAGGGTAGGATGGGAGCTGGCACAAAATGCGGTTAGTGTTGGTGCTCTCCCTATGACCTTCCTCTCTGGCCCTCTTCCCCTTCTTGACAGTGCAGTGCCTATAAGGAGCCCCAGGCCCTTACCCCCTTTCCCACATGCTTGTGGCTCAGTGTCATATGTGGCTCTTCCCCAGGGAGTTGCACCCTGGTGGGAACACACTGGGACCCTTCGCCTTGGATGCTCCCTCCCCGTGCAGCCTGCTAACGCTGTCCCACTTGTTAATCCTTTGTCTTAGCTTTCCAGCACCTGTAGCCATCTCTTCTTAGCCTGTTGCCTTCACAAGCTGTACCTCTGATGCTTCGAGTCTCCCCCCCTCGCCGAGACGTGCACAGAGGAAGGGCTGAGGATGTGGGTCATGCCGCCCCAGGTCGGTTGTGCTGACACTGCTAGAGCAAAGCAAAGCTCATGCAGGGGGAGTCCCCGTGTGCCGGCAGTGATAGATGCCGGTGTGTCTACGCATGTGTGTTGTGGTTTGCTGGGATGGTCTTGGTACAGCGTAGCAGCTAGCTGTCACATTGGCGGGGACCAGTCCTCCCTCTGCGGCTCTTGCTAAACTTTACGGGGTGATGGGAGGGGGGGTGTGTGCATACAAGAACTGGAACCTTGCTCCCCAGTCCCAGCGGAGAGATGTGAGCTACCTAACAGTCAAGTGCATTCAGCCTTTGAATAAGCAGCACTTCATTCTCTTTTCAAACTGTATAATTTCTGCCTGATTGTAATGGCATATTTTAAAATTACCAGAAATCAAAGCCAGAAAATGGATACCGCTGCTTTTATCGCGAGCTGCATTAACAAAGGATACGTAATGTATGAAATAAAAACACCCCCCTCTCTCTCTTTCTCTCTCTCCTTCCTCTCTCGCTCTATCTTTTTTTTTTTTCCCTTAAGACAGTAATAGGAGAAAATTGGTTTTGAAACTGAATAAAAGTCCTTTTCAGAGAAAATCATTTCTTTCAGGGTACCTTTGCTGAAAGTAAAATAGTGAATAATGAAAGGTGGTTTACATGATTGTCTTTCATTTGGAGGGAGGCGAGGACAGATGGAATCTTGGAGCAATACAAGCCTGGAATAATTGCGTGGTAACAAGGTGCTTGTTGTGAAATTAGTATCTTAAGAAAGTAGTGAAAAAGCCTTCTACTCATGAATACTTCATTATTAGGAGAAAACAGCACAATTTGGATTCTCCAG
>NW_005841833.1:2210839-2216093 GCF_000455745.1 Alligator sinensis | reverse complement strand
TCCCCTCCCCTCCCGGGCCCTGGAAAGTGTATCATGTGTATGGAACTTTTCAGGCTGAGCAGCTTCGGGGAAGGATACAGTCAAAGTTGGCTCCAGGCTGTTGGTGGCAGCGGTGTAGGCACGTGGATGCTGTCCCGGCAGCTTGTGCTGAGCGGCCCCGGATCATCCGCCATCGGACGCCTCCAGAGCGCACAGAGGAACAGGAACGCTGCTGTTGGCTCTCTGCTCCTTTCTAGTAGTGGATGGGTGTGCCGAAGGATGCTTCTGCTGTGAGAACGTGCCTTTCCTCCACCGTCCCCAGTAAGCTCCAGGGTCTATTTCCTCTCATCTCTGTTGGGTTCGGCAGTAACTCCCCACTGCTGTGGTTGTCCGGGCATCACTCCAAGCCAGGAGGCCGGGGTGCCCGGGCCTGCCTTTCAGAGGGTGTGATGGGGGAGCCAAGCTGTCACATGCACCCAGTCTGGAAGCCAAGGAGCCAGTGCCAGGTTCCTCTTCCCACCTGTAGGACTTCCCATTCTGCATCTCTGCGATTCCGGAGGAAAGGCAGGATTTGCCTTGGGCCAGGGTGCATTAGCAGCTAAGCATGCCTTGCTTCAGTACACAACTCCTTCCTTTCTCTCCCTGCCTCATTGCTGGGGAGACGAGACCAGCTCTAGAGGGCAAATATGGCTGGCACGTGTCTCTGAGAACCAGCTCTCTGCTCCCTGCCAGCCCCCTCGGCATCTGCCCTCTGCTTGGATGTCATAGAAGTGACACCAAGGCTGCTTAAGCATTCCCGCCTCCCCGGCACCCAGGCAGAGGCGAGAGCATGGAAAACTCTCCCACGAGGGGAGCGGCAGGGAGCGAGCAATGCGCGCACGTCCAGACTCATTTGTCAGCACGGGGACTCGAGCAAGCGATTTCCAAGAACGTCTGTCCATTGCACTCAGGCAAACCAAGCTATCTCTGTAATCTCTCCGACACCCCCGTCCGCCCTGGGCACGGCTTGACCAGCCGCAATGGGGCGAGTGTCCTTCAGGGAGGGAGGAGGGGGTTTCCTGGAACAAGGATGGAGGTGCCTGAAGGAAAGGGGCCCTAAGCCCCTTCCCAGCCAAGAAGATGTTGTGCCTCGGCCAGTGGCTTTGCCCTTTGCACCCAGCTGGCCAGAGGGCTCCCTCTATCAGAGACTGACCAGGCCTCGCAGCTGGCATGGGAACCATGACCCAGGGACCTTCTACTGGCATAGACATAGGGGCTGGGGGCTGTTTCCTGCCTTGGTACAATCCATTGCCATTCAGAGTGCCATGCTGCAGAATTTGCACTTGTCTGGGGAGGGTCTTGAGCGGACGGCAGGGGGATAAAGCAGGCTGCAGTTTTATTTTCAGCCATCTCTGGCACTCCTGATCTTGTTTGCATTAGGAGCAGTGTCCTGCAGGCTCAAGGCTCATTTCCAACCCCTTGAGTCACCCAAGCCTGCCTGGAAGAAGCCGGTTTGGTAGGCAGGGGGCTCTGCTGTGAGCAGATCTGTCCTGCAGGCCACATGTCTGTGGAGTGAGGTGGATGCAGGAACCTGGAATAATACCAATGGATTGGCTTGAGGTAGTCTTGTCACGGATATGTTGTGATATGCGTTGTCCTGTCAGTACATGCCCATGTGTGCATGTTCACAGGCAGGCATAGCAAGGTGTGCACCATGTGTGTTGTGCAATGTAGGCATGCAACGGTGATGTATTCTGTGAGTCTGCTTTGTTTGCTGCTCAGCTGAATCCCAGAACAGAAGATGAAATAATGGCAACCAGTGCTAGGAGAATGAGAGCAACCCCCAGACCTGCCCTAATTTGCTCCTGCCTGTTCTGTCAGGGAGAAGAGATTTGCCACTTGCTAGACTTGTTTTATCCCCTTGCTCTCAGGCAGCTGAGTGGATCGGGTTGTGCCTGGAATACTTTACCAAGCTTTGCTCTGGCCTGCTTCTGACTTCCTCCCAGACAGCCAAACACAGCGGTGGATGCAGGCAGCTGAGCTAAGTCCTGACGTGGATAAGTGTCACAAAGCTTTAGTAATACCCCTGCCTCCAAAGGAGCAGTCCCCTTGCTCTGTGTCCAGCCAAACACTGTGACAGGGGGCAAAGGACAACTCCACTCTGCCCCCTTGGATGACACAAGGTAAATGTTTCACAGCCAGTAAGAGTCACAGCATTGGTATCACACACTGCATATCCCTGTGTGCGCCCATGCAGGCATATAACTATGGGCCTATATGTGTGCCACTTACTCAGAAGTGACTTTTCAATTTGGAGCGTCTTCAGATACCAGTCCTGACTTCCCACAGGGGCTGGCGTGCCCACAGCCTCACATACCAGCCCAGTGTCTGCAGCCGGGGCCCCAGATCTCAAATCATGAAGGGCCAGGTAATGACACTGAGCTGCCCCAGTTGGCACCAATGAACTCTGCCCTCCAGAAGTCAAGTTATGCTGTGTCTGGGAGCAGAGCAGGTCGGATTCTGCTTGTGTTCATTGCTTTCCTGGCCCCCAGTCGCCTTTAAAACACTTGCCAGTCCACCTGCCAGTGCAGTGGTCTGGTTTGTACAGTGCTGGGAAATGCTGGCCTAGAGAGCTGTGGAGAAGAGCAAAGTGCAGGGCGCTAGGTGCTGTATCTGCCCCGCAGGTTGCTGGTCAGCTTTGCAGGGCACTGCCAGCACAGTGGCTGGCATGCCTTGGGGGCTGTAGAAATGGCACTGCTAAGCAGTGACCTGGGAGAGTGAGCCAGTGCTGGTCCAGTCTCTGCAGTGCCGTGCAGGAAGACCCAGCTCTGTTCCTTGCTCCGTGTGTGCGTGCAAGCACGCACGTCATTTGCAAAATAATCCCATGCCTGTAAAGGTGCCTGGTTCCCCATCCCCATACCTCCACCTGCCTTTGATCTGCAAGTGGCCCTTGCTGTCCCTCAGGAAGTCCTCCCTGGGTGCGGGGCATGCCAGACCAGGTAGGAAGCACCCACTCTCTACGTGGACAGCAAAGGTAGGGCAGGTTTCCTTTTCCACAACAAAGCACTGGGGATGCACTGCATTCACAGTGAGGTCTAGCAGGCAGTGCGCTTTCAACCAAAGGACATCACAGGTCAGCACTTCTGACTCTGAGGGCAGAGGCTCTAGCCGACTTCCTTCTGCTTCCGGTCAAGCTTCTCTTCCCCTTGTTTGCGAGGGACGTATCATTTCAAGAGCCGCTCGAGGCAGCGAGGCTACATCAGGAGGAACGAGCTATAATTCACATCGCACATTGGGGCTCCCAAAGGATATACAGTTAGCAGCCAATGCGTACGTGAATATTTGAGCCAACTTTGGCCTGATCCTTTTGGCTGTTGTCAGCTCTGTTTGGAGACCAGCTTGAGATCTGGTGACAGGCCTCAGGTTGCAGGTGGCTTTTTTGCTCCGTCCTTTGCCAGCCTTCTCTTGAAACAGGGGGTTTGGTCTCTGCTGGGATCTTGTTGGTTGGCTTGTGGGGGAGGGACCGTGGTGCCCGTGATGTATGGTGAGGAATCGGTTTCCATCATACCGACAAGCAGTCGAGCTTTCTGTCTCCTGGCGTCTGACATTGGCATCTGCATGCTGTGACAGCAGGACAGGCTGTTTTCCCAGAGGTGGAATATGAGCTGAAACCACCTTTTTGAATAGCCGTAGCTGAGACTCACTCCTGCAAGATATTGGTTGGGCTGGGGGCAGGCCAGTACAGCTACTATTGCTGTGAATGTAACCCCCCTCCCCACCTCATTGCTCAGATCTCAGATTTGCAAGATCTTTGAGGCAGGAACTGTCTTTTTCTGTGGGTGGGCAGTGCATGATGTGGTGCTACTGTGGTATAAGTCATGGGTGGCCAACCTATGGCCCAGGCAGCCTCTGTGTGCGATATGCAGTGGATTGGGGAGGGGACAGGTCAGGAAGCATGGTGGCAGTTCAGGGGGGAAGCAGAAAGCAGAGCAGCAGATCAGCTGGGGGTACAGCACAGGCCATAAGTGGAGCAGCAGATAGGGCGGAAAAAGGGGATCAGAGTGCCCCTCAGGGAGGTCATGGGGCTAATCTGTGGCATGCCTGACAAAAAAGTTGGCAAATACTGGCAGCATCACTGTCTGACATGGTGTGGTCTCAGCCAGCTTCTGCTTGGAGGTCGCTGTGCTGAGTGAATGAGATGGGAAGCTGGGGGCTGAGTGGTTGCATGAGGGGTGAGGGCACGAGCTCAAGCACAGAGAGCCTGTGTCGTGCTCAGGGTTTGTCCTGTAGGCATTTCTCACACCAGACACTTGTTCTGCACTTGTCCTAAGCCCGCATGCTGTCGGAAGGGGCTCTGACCAGGTCTTGGCCAGGTCCCAAGACTAGGGCTATGCCTTTGCTTTAAAACCTAGGCAGGTGTTTGCCTCCTGACAGCTAATGTAAGAGGAACAGCCTGGACATAAAGCCTAGTGGAGACAAAGCATGGATAATTCTTACCTAGACACAGCGAGGACAGGTCAGTTTTAAACCCTGCACCCCGGGGGATTAGCTCCACAGCTGTCATGGTCAGCGCTCCAGAGCCTAATCTCCAACACGGCTTGACACCCAGAGAATTACCTTGTGTTACCTGGCTCAGTGCAAAAGCCTGTACCTATTGGGCAGTGAAGCTTAGCACCGCTGTAACGAGGAGGTCTCCTAGGGAATGTCACTGTGACCAAACCACTGCAGCTTTCCCAGGCGGGACAGTCAGGAGACAGGCCCTCAACTGTCTTGCACTGCCCAGCGGAGTGCCTCTGCTCTCGGACTAGCTGCAAAATGGGGGCATTCTCCATGGAAAGCAGCTGGAAGGCCCAAGCAGTTGTGGCTTTCAAATGTTTGGGTGAAAATTTGTTCTGGGTGTATGTCTGTGGCACAGGCTCTTTCTGAGCAAAAGGGCACGGTCTTGCGATGTGTGGCTGCCCTTGCTGCTACCACTTGCTCACTGATGCTTTCCCTCCCTGTGTGTTCTGCAGCGTGAGGCTCGGCCGTGGTGACCCCAGCAGCGCACTCAAACGCTTGGACCATGTTGGCCTGTCTGCAGCGAACCCAGAACCCCCCGGCGCAGCACCTGGCATGCCCCAGCAAGACCCTGGAGCCACGGAAGTGTAAGTGCCCCAGGCCCCGCAGGGTGGCACGCAGCCAATGGGCACGGTATTCTAGCCCCCACCACGGTGAGGAGACAGGACGCCTGGACTCTTCTCCCCACTTTCTTCCAGGGCATGGAGGTTGTTGCTAGCCTTTTAACCCCTCTTCCCTC
>NW_005841833.1:2197530-2210780 GCF_000455745.1 Alligator sinensis | reverse complement strand
CTGTGAGGAGCGTGCAAACTCTGCTCGGGAGCTTTTCCTGGGAGCGGCCTTGTCCACACGGCATATTGTATGATGCGTCTTCCAGCCAGGCTTGTTCCTCTGCCTCTGTAGATCTCTCATCATGGGAGATGGATAGCCGTCTGGTCCAGCTCCCCCCTCTCCCTACCTCCCTGATCAGGAGCCTTTTCTGGCTTGCTTCTTTTTTTTGGTGCTTCTTGTCTTATTGAAAAAGACATTTATTTAACTGATCATTAAAAAGAGCAGGAGAAGCAGGAGGCGGGAGTGGAGAGAGGAGGAGACAAGATAAGCAAATTAAATTGGGTTCTTTGGTTGATAAGTCGAACTTCTGAAAATTTGGCACGGATGTCTACAAAGTGCTAGGGCAGACAATACTCCAGTCACCTGCTCTGAAGCCTCCTAAAATATCTCTAACCCATCCTCCCTCCCCCACCGATAATTACTTTTCCGGTTCTGCTGTAGCTCCACTGTTCCTGATGAGCTGGCCTTTCAGATAAGCTGTAAACTAGTTACATTAAAATGGGTTCCAAAAGGTCATTCCAGTAAAGCACCTGTCTCTACCAGCCTTTGTCTCTCAATCCAAACCATGATTAAATGTATATTTAATGAGCCTGCTTTAGGCAGGCGGGTTTGACCTCTCAGGCTGGGAAAGACACATTAAGATTCTCAAGTGATGAATGTGTGTTTTAAAGAGGGGAGTGGATATTTTTCCGCTGGTCTCAGTTGGATTTTTAAACATTCTGAACTGAAGACAAATCAACGGCCAAGGCACTGCTCGTTGGCATGTGACAGCCCTGCAGCATTTGGTTAATGGTCTGTATTTTCCAGGAGATGTGTGGTTTCTTCCCCCCCCCAACCTGTGCCACCTGGCGCCTTCAAAAGAAACTGGCTTTCAGCAGTAAATTCTGGATGATGCAGAGTATGGGTGACTGCCACACCATGCTGTGCTGTTCTCCTCTGGCTTGTACCTTTCTAAGGAGGGCAAAGTGGCCTCTGAATAGACAGAAGGCTTCTCCAGAAGATAGAGGGACACCCAGATGATGGTGCCCAGACCCCGGGTGAGATGTGAGCTTGCGATACCACCCATCTTCCATGATGATTTGGTGAGAAGCTAATGCTTGAGCCAACCTGTTTTGGGGGCTGTTGCCCCACAGCTTTTGGGTGAAGACAGGAATGGGTTCAGGAGGCTGCAGGGGCTTGAGAGTGGGGGGGGTCACAGTGGTCTTTGGGGGCTGTGACATGTCCAGTTGGGGGTCAGCGTACCACCTGCATGGAGTGTGTTTGTGTGCGTTCTGTGCTTAATCACCGCATCCAGTGTCACTCAGGGCTCCTCCTTATTAGCGCCGACAAAGAAACAGAGGGTCACTGTTGTAAAATGATTCCTAATCAGTCATGCCTGAATCGCGAGCTGCATGTCTGCCAGGCCAGTTGGGGC
This sequence comes from Alligator sinensis, assembly GCF_000455745.1. Lineage (NCBI taxonomy): Eukaryota > Metazoa > Chordata > Crocodylia > Alligatoridae > Alligator > Alligator sinensis. The sequence goes on along the minus strand of NW_005841833.1, from coordinate 2,209,327 downwards.
ATGGGAGCCTGGTGCAGGAGGATGCGCTGTACAGGGCTTCGGAGGGGGCAGCCGTGGAAGTCTGTATGGTGACGGGCAGCTGCCGGCCGGGTTTGATTGGCAGCAGGACTGGCTGCAAGCAGGCACGCATGCGTGGGGGCAGGGTTTATCGGGAGAGCTCTCTGCCCCTGCCTAGTGCTACAAGAAACATAGCCCAGCAAAGTCCTGAGGCAGAAACCAGGGAATGCTACAGGGCACTGCATATCAGAGAGCCTTTTTGCCCTGGAGCGTCGGGTGCCCCCCAGTGTGTGTGGGGGCAGCCAGGTTGTCTGAAAGTCTGCAGCTCAGATATCTGTGTGGTCTATCCTGAGGGGGCCAGTGGGATAACATGGCCATCTTGGAAACTATTAGGTGCCGACAGGAAGGCCTAGGGGATGGGCAGGCAGCCACAAGGGTGTTATTGTCCTGCTTCTCAGCTGACTCGTGCCTGATGCCTGCAGGTACCGAACAATTGTGAAATGTCAAGACAGACCCCAGGCTGCCACACCTCCGCCGTGCTGCCACAAAAGGCTGATGCGGGCTGGGGCAGGCAGGCCCTCATCATTCTGGTTTGTTTGCAGACTAGTAGGCTGGGTAAAGATACCGGAGAGAGCCTCACCAGAGAGTCGTCCTCTAGGAAAAGAGCTCCCGTGCACACGTGGGTGTCCTGCTCTGCTCCCTCCGCTTGCTTCGGGCCCTGGTCACTGGTAGTCAGCCTCCAGAGTCCAGGCTCCATGCCCACCCTAGCATCTCTGCTAAGATGGACAAGCAAGGCCCAGCAGCCCTAGGACCCTACAGGATCCATCCGGTAGGGAATGGCTGCGATGGAGAACTGCTGCAAACGAATGGATTTAGCAGGCTGGATAAGAGCAGGGCCATCCTTGCTCCCCTGGGCAGCTGTGGTTCGGCTTTAATTATTGCTAGCACATCCTAATGGGCTAATGAGCAGCTAGGAGAAGATGGATCAGGAGCAAGGGGACCCTGGCTCCTGATCCGGACACTGCCAAATGATCAGGAGTGATGGCCAGTGCTGGTGAAGTGCAGATGGGTGGGAGTGCTCTGAGGGGCAGCAGGTGAAGTCTCTGGTGTTTCCCACTGCAAGTCCCTGGTCTGCTGGGGTCTGCCTCATGGCTCAGAGCGCTCCGTTAGCGAGAGGTCTGGCTTAGATCCTCTGGCTTTCCGGCCCCCCTCCAGCCTGAGCAGCATGCGCCGAGCACTCAACTGGTTTGGGGAGAGCTGTTTTGCACTCTCTAAATGATTGCATGCTCTCTCCCAAACTGATGCCCCACAATGCACTTGGCGCCTGCCTCTGCCAGCCAGCCAGGTCCCCTTAATCAAAGTTCAGCTGACCGTCTGTTTCCGCTCATTACAGGGGAAATGCAGCACGTCTCTCCCTTTCTCTTTGCCTCCTGGTACTTCAGATTAAATTGCAGGTGACATTCAGGGCCACGCATCTGTTTTTGAATATCATTTTCCCTCTGTTATTTATTACACCTGCGATAATCGGGGGGGGGAGATGCTGATAAGCTCTTCTAAGGAGGAGGGAAGGTGAACCCGGGCTTCTGCTGCCTTTTCCCCACGTAGGGCGGGGACTGGGGCCGGAGCCTCCTGCCTCTTTCTAAACTCCTGCTTAGGTAATCGAAAAAGATAGCATTCTCTTAAAACTAGACACAATTTAGAAGTGCCTCTGATTACTTAATTTGCTCCTGAGTATCTCAGTAATTATCTTTATGGGTCTGATTTCTGTCCTCTGGCATTGTTTCTGTCGATATTAAATGAGTCTGGCTCTCTGCACGGCGGCCGTCTGGCCCGGCACCACTGTGAAATCCTATTATCCTGCCTGCTCCCCTGATTAATTTTTGTATTAATTTCACGTAAAAGGTGAGCTGACTCCTTTCCCTGCCTGGGCTGGGAGCAGCAGGCTTTGCTGGAGGCTTTGGACCCTGTGCCCTGCCCTCCTGGCTCTGCCCCTGCCCTGGCCACTGGCCTCCCTCTCTTCTGCTAATTAATTACTTGTGCCGCTTTCCCGGCGCCTTCAGAAAGTGATGCACACGTTTGCACACGTGCTCCAGGGTGGCTGAGCTGGAGAGGATCATGGGAGCAGGAGGCCCTTATAGCCAGGCTGTGATGGGGCCACTCTGAACAGCTGTGCTTCAGGGTGCCAGGTTTGGATGGTACCCGCAATAACACTCAAGAGTAGCCAGCAAGAGGGGCTTGGGCTGTCTGGTGGCTATGGCATGGTTCCTGGTGTGAGCCCAGCATCCAGGTGAGGTGAAGCTCCCTCCTTGCCTTTCTCCGCAGGAAACGCTTGCCTGCCACAGCCGCTTTAATGTAGGTTCCCCGCACTCCCTTACTGCTGGGGGGTGCTAACCCAAGATTCACCCAGCTCTGGTGGACACACAGGCTAGGGTCTGGTGCTTGTGGCTGTTGGCCACGGTTGGGGGTGGAAGAGGGGGCCACGTTCCAGCAAGGCCTCTACCCCTTCCCTCTGCTGGTGCCCCAAGAGCTCCCTTAGCCACGGGGCTGGAGCAGGGCAGCTTCCCCACACTGACTGGCAACAACTGAGCCATTATAGCCCCAGCAGGGTTGTTCTGGTGATGGCATTGCCCACTGGTCAGGAAGGGGGCTCAGGTCAGCCATGTTGCCAGCTGTAGCCTAGCCATGGGGGCTTGGGGTGGCTGAAGCAAAAGGCTTTGTGTCCCACTGCCATGGGGGTTTCTCAGAGGGTAGTCCCATCATTGCAAGGGGCTGGAGTTTCTGGTACCTTGTGGATGGTTGGAGAAGAGCAGCAACCCTCCTGTGTGGTGCTCCCTGAGACGAGAACAGGCAAGGAGCCCCTGCTCTGAAGCTGTACCCCCCCTCGGGGCAGCACAGGACTGTGAGTGGCCATGTCTGGCCGCCTGCAGCTCAGCTGGCACCTCTCATTTGTGGCTCCGTGGCCTTTTGCAACTGGTCTCCCTCATCTGCTCCTTTACCCTCCACCACATCCAGAGATGTCGAGTTGTGGTGTCACCGTGTCTTGTTCCCCCAAGAACCACACGTTGCTTTTCCAGACTCCCCCTCACAGCTGCATCTTCCTCTTTTCCAAAGGGAAAACAATCATTCCACTGACCTCCTGCCTGCTGCTGCTTCATATGCATGCCTCAGCAGACCATAAAGTGGCTTGATGGAGAGGCCCTGCCTGTCTGCCCACTCAAAAACCCTGGCCCCTGAGCCTTGTGCATCGGTAGCATGTCTGTGCTCCCTAGGCATTACGAGGTCCCTGCATTATGGTTCATTCTTCCCTTGTGTCCTGCTCCCTGCTTCCCACGTGCCACCTCAGCGTGGATTTGGAAACATGGCCTAGCCCACACCTGACTGGCTGTTCACAGCAGACCCACCTCCCCTCTCTGTGCTTCTGGACATAGCGGGTTGTCTTCTGAATGGGGTCTCCACCGGGCAGGAGACCAGGTGGCTGTGAGGGGCCTGGCGCAGCAGAGTCCGGCAGGGTGGAGAGGAGGTGGCTCTTCTTGCAGCTCCCCCATTACTCAGATTATGCAGTAATGCTTCCAAGCCAGGCCCAGCACATTCTGGGGCTTCCTGTGGCCCCGTGGGACTCCCATTCACGTTGCAGCTGCAGGCATCGTCCTTCAGCTAGACCTTAAACCCATAATAGCTCTCCGAGCTAGCGTGCGAGGCTGCCGCCCACCTCTCCCCACCGGGCCACTTTTTGCCAGCGCTAAGTGTGTTGCATGTCACATTTATCACGCAGCTGGACCAGAGCGCCAGCAGCCTGGCTTTCAGCCTCCCTGCCCAGCACACATCAGGAGGGGCAGGGCAGGCACTTTCCGAGGGAAGAAGAGCCTTCCTGGCACCCTGTGGGGTGCGGAGTGGTGTGGGGAAGAGGACGATTCCAGCCCCCGGTGGCAGCACTGCCATGAAGCAACTACACCATCCTTCCTCTGCTCCCAGGCCTGCTGGCTCCCGTCCCTGGCCATCTCTCACCAAGGAGCAGGAAGTGCTGCAAAAGGAGGCATCCTCAGAAAATATCACATCCAATTAGCTTCAGCAGGCCGCAGTCCCCTTTGATTTTACTCTCTGTGTATTACAGGAATTCTGAGCTTTATTTAAATTATAAATCAAATAATACCACTCTCAGCTTGGCCAAATCCTTCGCTCGCTCTCTCCCCGCCGCCCCCCCCTGCAGTAATGTAGCAATGGCTTATATTTAATTAAATGTCACTTTATATGTGCCTTCCTTTAGATTCTGTTGCATCTGCCGCTCGACCAGGGTTGTTAGTGCCCAGGCGGTGGGGCGTGCAGGAAGCACACATCTGTAATTGGTCGGGATCGATACCTAGCTCGCAGTTATGGAGAGCTTCCTGTGCAACGCTTTCTCTCACCTTCCATGAGGGAAAAACCATAATAATTAAAAACAGATTCTCACCGCAGGGAGGAGCGGGGCTTGATAGGGGCCTGTGAAATGGTCCTGGAGCCTATGACGTCTTTGTAGCCAGTTGAATGCTGGCCTGGGTCAATACGGAGGGTGGATTGTTGCCATCGCATCAGGGTTTCGTGACTGGCATGGAAAGAGTTTGCAGCCTGGGTCCATTGCTTCACCAAAGGATTGTCAAAACTGGCCAACAAGTGGAGAGGCTCCCACAGCCTGCTTGAGGCTGCCTGGAGCAGTTCTGGGAGAGGCAGGAGGCCAGTTCCAAACTGGAGTTAGACCGGGACGTTGGGCCTAGCCCTTCTGCTTTGTCACATGGTATCTTGTTTTTTGGGGGTCAGCAGGGATAAGGATTTCAGTCATACATGTTACCTGACAGGTGATGGTGGTACCCCTGCAGCAGCGCCACTAGGACCTCGCTGGGGACCCTCTGCTGACCCCCGCTCTAGTTCCTGCATTTCAGTGTGGTAGGACAGGGTAGCGACGAGTGCAAACGGGGAGCCGCATTTTATGAGAAAGAAATCCTCCTCTACAGAGCCCTCCTGCCTCCTACCCGGAGGTGGCTCTTGATTTGTTGCATTGATTTACTTGTGCCTTTTTATGGTTCCTGAGGATTTGCGGCCTGCAGGAATCGCTCGGACACTCGTTTCCATTAGAGGAGTGGTGGCTGTAAAAGTAATTAGTTAAGCAATATGTTTGACAAGGCAGAATTTAAGGCTGTCTCTCTCCAAGCACCCACGCAGGAGAGAGATCAGCCTGAGGAAGGGACAGCTTAAGGCATCAAACTACAAGGGGTCTCCTGGCCCATCGAGTCCAATCCTCTGTTTTTTCAGGCAAGTATCTTCCCAAAAGGGTCTTCAAAAGTGTCCGTTTGGACCCCTCCTGCAGCTCACAGCTGCAAAGCGCCAGTAGAAAATGCCCTACAAGGCCCCACAAAAGCTACGCCACTGTTATCAGCAAGGGGTCTGAGGACCATGGGGCTGTATTATCAGAGGTATTTGGGTGTGTGAAGATGCAGGAAACAGTAACGTTTTCAAATCCTTTTTGAAAAGTCAGCACCTGCTAACTAGCAGAACAGAGAGACTAAAATCTGGGCAGTACAATTACACAGCCAAGCAAAACTCACGGAAGTGCCACATCTTTACCAGTTACTGCCCCAGGTCCTGAGATTTTTTGTTCCACTTGGCAACAGGCAAGCGCCTTTCAGTCCGTGGACTTGGTGCTGTGTCCAGAGGGCCTGCTCTGGATGACTCCACTGTCAGAAGAAAATTCAAGCCCTGAGCTTTGGAGAGCAGCAGGGGAGCTTGTCCTCATTAGCGTGAAGAGCTGAGGTCTTTCCACCCCTGTTCAAAGCCGCAGGTGCTGGAGCAGCTTGACCCCTCATGGGATCAGGTCCTCAAGGAGGAACTGATTCCTTTTCTTTCCCACAAGTGCCAAGTGAGCATGCCCTCGTGATCCGCAGCATGCACAGGCTGGACGAGCTGTGCGTGTACACAGCTCTTAATCCAAGGACATACCTCGCTGCCCTGCACCTGCCCTCCTGGAGATGCGAGCTGAGTGCCCCTCTGCCCTGGCACCCCTCTCTTGCAGCCAGTTCCGGCACTTTGGCAAGCTGCTGTTATGGTTCCCCATGTGTCCTGCAGGTCCTTTTTCTACTGCATGCCATAGGCACGTTACATGCTGCTTGCGGCTACCCCTACGGGAGATCTGGCTGAGGTTTCACTCCTGGGCTGTAGGTCTTCTTGATTACAGCATGTTTCCACGCACAACTTATCCTCTGACTGTGTATTTCCAAGTCTTGCCAGTCTGTAGTTTACAACTAATCCATCTGTGGGTGGATCACAGGGCCCATTTGGGCTGTGCTCGTGTATAATTAATCTCTCTTGATTTATACACTCACGGCAAAGAGGGCGAGCTGTTCTTCCTTGCTCCAGGCGCTCCCCAGCACTTGCTGGAATTCCTGCTTAGAAAAAAAGAAAAGAGCATCCAGTTAATCCTCCTCGACTGGTCATTAACATGGAGAGAAGAACGCAGCTGCCTACGGTCTAGGTCAGATCCTGCCCCTTCCCGCCCAGACCCTTGCAGCTTGGGTAAGTTCCTGGGCTCTGCAGACTGAGCCCCACTGCTCTGAGAGGGTTGCCCCTGCTGTGACAGGGGAGCAAGGCCTAAAGGGCAGCACCGGGGCTGCCGAGAGGCAGAGCTGACTGGGCTGTAAGGTGATTCAGATGGCTCCCAGCTCTGGAAGGATGCAGCAGGCTACCCAGGACCTTGGGGTCTTCGCAAGGCTTGAGCTCTAGGCTGCTGAGGTCTTCCAAGGTAGAAAGGTGTTGCGTTTGTGCAAACTGTGCCCCGAATCCTTGGACCCATATCCCCTGCTGCTGTGAAAAACCCCTGTCTGAGGATTGCGTTACCCCCACGCAGCTTATGTCGTGTTGTTTGCCAGCCATGGTGGTGCCAGGCAGGGGAGCATCGGGACCTCCCTGCTCAAGAGATGTACTGTAGCCCCACTGAGCTACTTGACCAGGCTCAAGAGAACAGGTGAAGGGCCACAGCAGCTGCTTTCTCGAGGTGGTTGGTGTGGGGTGATGATCAGGATGGATGTCCTGTCATGGGACCTGCCAGCCAGGGACATCACCCCTGACGTGCCTGAGCTGGTGTGGTGAAAAGGGCCTGTTGGCAAGGCTGAGCAAGTACAGTAAAAGCTGTGTTAACCGGCACTTTATTAGCCGGAAAACTCTATTAACTGGCATCCGAGTGATGTGGCAAAAGCGAAACTGGAAGTACCACTTCCGGGGGACTTCCTGTTTCACTGCCACGAGCTGAGTTTTTCTTCACCACTGTTTTGGCCCATGGCCCAGGGCAAAGCAACCTGCGCAGGAAAATGCAGCCTGCACAGGGGCCCCCACCCTGTTCCCTGGCACACTGATGCCGGGGAGTGCACCAGACAGTGCACATTTGATTCACTGGAATATTCGATTAACCAGCATCCCCCTCACACAGAGCTTTTACTGTAGTGTGGTGTATCACGGTGATGACTGTGGGGGGCCTGTGGCAGCCCTGTTGGCTGAGGGGGGCCTGTGGCAGCCCCGTTCCCAAGATAAGCCTTGTCCTATGAGCAACTTCTGTCCCAGTCCTCGGTTAGCCCTGGTCTCTCGCTCTCCCCGACACGAGTGCCTGAGTCCGATCAGCTAGTCGATGTGTTTGCAACAGCCCCTGCAGTGATCTTCCTGCAGCTGCTCAGGGAAAGTCGGCCGCCACAGTGCATCACGTGGACTGCCCATATCTCTTGCTCCATCTGTCCGTTTTGGCCATGCTTCACCTTTAGCCATGGTGCACTAAGGGCTAATCCCCCTTCCAAGGGGACAGGGACGTTTGCACAGAGATTCCCAGCCAGGAACAGCAGAGAAGAGCTCCAGCCACAAGCATGTCAGGGTAGGGGGCCTCAGTTTTGGCATGCTGGATGCAGCCACTGCTCACCGCTCTCCCCGGGGCTCCACCAGCCCCCAGCCCAAGGTGGGTGAATCCGTCGGTGTCTGGGCACCGCTCTGCATACACAGCAGCAGCTAGGACAGGCAGGCATTGGTCCCACCCTTCCCTGAAGCCACTTTGTTTCACAGCTGATTTTTTTGTTGTTGTTGTTTGCTCTTAGCTGTTGACGTCCACCTGCCCGCTCTTCTTTCCTCTGATGACTGGTGCTGGGGTTGGGTGCTGTGGCGCGGGGCGCGAGAGCCAACATGCTGAGCGCTGTAGGCCGAGAGATAGCACCAGTGTCGATAAGATGGTGAAGGGATCTCAGGGCACGCCTGTTCCTTGACACAGCTTCCTTTGTGCTGTTACGAGAGGATTTGGGTTACTTATGAGGTTGAGATTTTCTGCTGGCCTCCTGAAGCCTTGAGCTCAGAGTTTGAAGCCACTTCTAAAGTCTCTGTGTTGCTCCTGCCCATGGGATAAAGCAGAGATCTCCCAGCACTTGGCCATGGGCACAAAGGTGCCAGCCAGCCCGAACAGAGGCACATCTATGTTCAGAGCTGACATGGGGAACTTCGAGTGGGTTTTTTTTAGCAAGCATTGGCTTACAAAAGGAGCCGGGAGAAGGAATTAAAGAACCTATTTCTGCCAGGATTTGTTCCACTAGTGCTTTTCTCTATCAGCTTATTTGTGGGGGCTGCGAGAGCGGAAGGCTCATCTGGTAATTCCCAGTTGCACTATTACAGCAGGGAAGTCTGAGACACACGTTTCGCTGGTCAGAAAGGTCGTTTTTGTCGGCAGCAGCTGGGACTGTGCACTACAAATTAGGTACACGTTACGGGGTGGGGGGGGAGCATATTTTCCTACTTCTGTTCTGTCTTCCCCCACCCCCGTGCTGCATAAAATACAGCCTTGACAAGGTCCACATGGAGAAGTGCAGCAAGAATAACCAGCTTGCACTGAAGTTACAGGGCCTTTTCTGGGGGGTCGTTATTGTGCCTATTGAAATTCCCCCCCCACTTTTGCTAGTAAATATTTCTGATTAATACACTGCTGTCTAAAAATAAAGATCGATCGTGGAAAGTATGGATTGGCCGGATGGGCCCTTTGGCTGGGTAGGACATGACTTGTGTTCAGATCCAGGGATCCCATGCGGGTATGACACTGTCTGCATAGAGAAGGGAATGTAAGTTGCTAATTAATAAAGAATCGACCAATTTGGAGAGCTCCCTATGTACTTATTTCCAGGAAAATGATGTAGGACCCTGTGCGCGTTACCAAGGACAGAATTTGGGTAGGTAGGGAGCAAGAAACATGTCTTGCAGTGAGAGCCATAGCTCTTGTTCACAGCTTTCACGGCATTTATCCTGGCTGTTTTGCTTTTTTTCTCTTTTCAATTTAAAAGACTGCTGACATTCTCTCCTGGCATCCCGGGAGAACCGCTGCTCACATCGCAGCTCGGTCACCCCGCCTCCCTGTCTGGAGTGGAGACCGGACATCAGCTGCAATTGCAACTTGTATTTTGGTGCAGTGAAACCCCCGGGGGCTCTTAATTCAGCTCCACCAAGTAGGTGGTTAGATGGCAGAGCTGAGAGCCAGGGGTTGGGTAGGGGGATACTCTTTGTGGACCTGGCCAGTTTATTTACCTCCCCACCCCACCCCCGCTGTCCTACCTCAGTTTCCCCATCTATAAAACAAGGATGAGATAAGAAACCCGTGCCCATTCCTGGCATGAGACTTGTGTGAGTTAATTAGCAGGACGTACCGTGCATGTTAAGTGCTCTGGCTGGCAGGTTCGTGGCCAGCAGACTCCAACGTGTGCGCTCCCGGAGGCGGGGGGAGAGGTACCAAATAAGCAAGTCGCTCCAAGGAGCCACCAAGAAGCCTTCGGAGTATGATACTCCGTGTCCTTGATTTGAGCCGAGTGCATCAAAGGCTCCTGGAAAAAACCCACCTGTTCCCAGCACATCAAGGGCTGTGCTGAGCTCTGGTTTCTCCCCCTCCCCTGGTTTCTCCCCCTCCCCTCCCTGCTCTTTTTTTCCTTTTTCTTAGCAGGTGCTTTTTTGAAAGATGAGATAACAAGTGCCGTGTGTTTACCAAAGCCTGCCAAGGAACAAAGGGGGCTGACGCTCTCACATCAAACACCGCCTGGCACAGTAAACACCATTTTAGCATGATTGGATTTCACGCCCAGCCCGCTAGCTAGCACCCACTCCCCTTTCTCAGTGCGCAGCCCCCTTTCTGTGGCTGGGGGCCTGAACGCCCTTAATCCCATCAGACTCGCCGTGGGGATGAGGGAAAGGCTTTGCTGTGCCCCCATCCTGAAGGATGCTGTGCCATGGCTGTCTGGAGGAGGGTGTGAGAAATGGGTTTTCCAAGGGGTGCTTCCTCATGCGCTGCTCTGAGTGTGTTATTAAAATGCTAATGAGCGCCAGCGTCATGGGCTCTGTTGAAGGAGCCTGGCCGGCTATTAACCCTCCAGAATGATTACAGATTCCCCTGAAGAATCAGGCCAGCCAAAAGGTGCCTCTGCAGGATGTGCTTTTCCCCGTGTGCCGGCCAAGATTAAGCCCTGACTCGTTATTCAGCTGGGGTCGGCTATGGGTTGGATGAGTCCCAGCAGAGAGAGTTTGTTCTCAGCCTGCCCTTGGGTTAAGGTGCATATGGGCTCTGTGCACCAGAGTGCATCAGCCCCTGATCTGCCAGCTTCCCCATCACACTTACCATTGAACCCTTGGCTTTAAGAGAGGGACCTGGAGAGAGGATACTGGTCAAAGGATGGAGGGATTGAATTAGTTCCTGTGTGACACTGCTGCCTCACTTGCTGTGCTGAGTTACCGCAGCATTGCCATTTCTAGACGTTCAGGAGGTAGAGCCCAAAGAACGAGACTCTGAAAAGCAAGGTCAGAGCTCTTTTCATTTCCTTTGGGGCTTTGAACCTTTAGGCATCATCTTTTCAGCTTCCAGGATCAGTGTTACGCAGCTGAAAACAATTACAAGCCAAATCAACTGGAAGAGAGAAATTTGCCAGAAAACTGTGAATGAACATTAGAAATTGTTTAAGAACCTTTTACTAGCTCCCGGGAAAGGCACAATGCAGAGAAATTTTAATTTGAAGGTAGGAATGGTAGAAAATTGATAGGGAACCAAAGGGATGCACAGAGAACTCTGTCCAGTGGTGTGAAGGACAGTAAGGATTAGATTTTTAGGTGTACCAGAAACAAAAGGACTCATACCAATGATATTGTCCATTTTTAGATGGAAGTGGTATAACTATCGATAATACAGAAGATGGAGGTGTTCAACAAGTGCTTTTATATCTGAGAGAGAGACAAATAATTCATATCATACACTGACCAAATACTTCCTGTTCCAGCAGTAAGGAAGGAGATTGTTAAACAATTGCTTCTAACCTTAACTAGCACATCTGGATAATTTGCCTCCAAGGGCTTTAAAAGAGCTGGACCAGAAGCATTCTAGGGGCTTTCTGAAAGAAATAGAGGAAGCTCGTGTTATGTCACTATTTTAAAAAGCTATGAGCCTGGTGCCTATGGACATTTAATCCCAGGCAAAAAAAAATGAAATAGTCGAAAAGTGACTTAATAACTAGGTAAAATATAATGAATGCCACACAACATGAGTGTCTAGAAAATACAGCTAGTCAAATTAACCTGCTTTTTCCCTAAGATGACAAGTTTGGTTAATAAAAGTACTAGCAGTGGTATAATACATTTCTGTGAGTTGTTTAATTTTGTACCATACAACATTTAAATGAAGAAGCTAAAACAATAAAAGCCAACATGTATTAAACATATTAAAACCAGGCCAGCTGGCTGGTCTCAAAGTGTAACTATAAACAGGGAATCCTAACCAAGCAGGAAT
>NW_005841833.1:2188316-2197368 GCF_000455745.1 Alligator sinensis | reverse complement strand
AGTGAGATGCTACAGGGATCAGACTTTGGCCTAATACAGTTAAATGATTTTCTCATTGACCTGGAAGAAGACATAAAATCCCGATTAATAATATTTGCAGGCGACACAGAGACTGGGGAAATGGCCACTAATCAAGAGGAGAAGTTGCTAATACAGAGCAAACTGGGTTTGCGTGATTGATTGCTTCCAGTTTCCTAGTATGTTGTTCAGCATAGCCAAAAGTTAGACCCTGAATAAGCATGAAGCCATGCCAATATTGTGGGATGTTTCCTTGGGAAGCAGCGACTCTGGAAAGGACCTCAGGGTTGTGGTACATAGTTGTTTGAATGGTGCTTTCGGTGCAACAGCATGGGCAAAAGAGCCAACAGGTTCCTTGACTATATCAACAGGAGATCGTTGAGTAGGAGCGTGGAGGTTGGGTTGCCTCTACGATTGACACAGGTGCTGTGTCCACATGGTATCCGTGCTCCAAGAGGGATGTCGTTAGACTGAAGAGGATTCAAAGAAGAGCAACAAGAAGGGTCAAGGGTTGGGAAACAGATCTGCTAGTAGGAGACCCCAGGAGCTACACCTGCTTAGCTTTCCAAGTTCAAGGGGGAACCTGACCACAGTTTTCAAGTACCCTCATAGAGGACAGAATTGTAATAACTTAGGGCTGTTCTGTGCAGCCAGCCAAGGCGTAACAAGATCCAGTGGCTAGCAGCTGAAGCTGAATACATTCGGGCTAGAAACTAGGTGCACAATTTTAGCTGCAAGCAAAGTATTTATTGCAACTGGATCTTTCAGCACTGCAGTTTTTAAGTCAAGGTGGGATGGCTTTTTCTGAACTACAGGCTCTAGATAGAAGTCCAGGTTGGACTGGAAGCAGGAGTTTGTTTGGGGAAGTCCTTTGAGCTGTGTTACCCAAAAGGTGAAAACAGACCATCAAGTTTCCTTCATATAAACTTCCCTCACTGAAGCTTTTCACCACAACTGGCAGAGTTTGCTTATTTTAAAAAATGGGAGCCGGGATCCTTAGTCACAGGACTTCAGGTGATGGAGCTTGGGGAACACTAGATTGGCAGGACCTGCACAGCAGGAGTTGTACCTCAAGTGGTGGGCTATGAACCTGTTTCCACTGGGAGCAATACGGGATCCTGGTCCAGGATGCTGCCTTGGTGTGCATGTGAGAGGAGGAGGAGGAGGAAGGCATAGCGTGTTTCTCCAGCTTCCTTCATTACTCAGCATCTCCTCCTCTACCTTCGGTTGCATGATTCACTGGCTGGGTTGCCACCAGCTCTTTCCGAGGAGAGCCGAGGCCTCTCACCATGGGCCATAGGGAGTGTGGCTGTCGGCAGGTCGGGCACCGTCAGTTCAGCTGAACCTAGGAGCTTAGTGTGTGTTCCCTTCTTAGCCCCAAGGCTGCCGCAGTGTTTGCTCTCGCCCCTGCCCATGGAAACCCTTGTATCAGTGATAAAACCATTTAATTGCATACGGGATAAAAACACATTTAATGGCTTCTCATTACACAATTCTACTTATTCCAAGGGCATTTTCATTAAAGAAGCTGCAGCAAAGCTGCTGCTTTTGTACACACCCATAAAATATCATTTTAATTTCATGAGGGGTTACACATGAGTGAAATAAGATTAATTCTTTCATTTTCAGCCCCTGGAAGGGATCGGTTAATGCTGCTTCTATATATTTATATACACGCTGTAAAGAGGAGCTCAATTAACTGCCTTGCCCAAAATGTGCTGTTGACGTGCACTTTCTGTGCCAGGAAATGCTGCAGACACACTTTTTGATGGGTCACGTGTGCTGGTGTGAGATGAATGGATAACAGAGGCCTGCACAGCATGTCAGGCTGGGCTCTTAGGTTGAGGCATGTCAGGGCCCCAAACCACCTGAGTCCCGTTCGCGCAACCCTTCCAGCTTGGCGAGGAGTTGTCTTTGGGATCCGGCTTTCCCCCTCAGGCTCCGGTTTAATTCATTGCTCATCTAGAGCCCAGTCTTCTGACTTTGAACCCTAGACTCAAGCAAACTGCTTATATAGGAAAGAAATGCAGCTATTTAGTGTTAAGCCCGAGGTTAGGGCCTCCCACAGCTTTGGGGGGGTGGATAGCAATGGAAGTAGCGCTCTCTTCCCACCCCCGTGTCAGTTCACATAGCTCGTGGGTCTCAACGGCAGGCAATACTTAACATGCTTGTTAACGCTGGGCCTGCGGGACTGGGGCTGTAAGGCACAAGTGCCATTGCCTCTCCAGCTGTGCCATGGGACCCGCACAGACTCCCTTGTATGCCCCAGGCCTTTCCTCCTGGCATCTGTCAGGAGGCAGCAGGCTTGCAGGAGCTTCTGGTTTAGCTGCGTGGGGTTAGTCAGGCAGACGGGCTGCTGTGGGGTCAGTCTGACCCCTAGGGAGAGGTGGGGAGAGATTACAGCATTTTCTCCTGTCCTTGTTCCCCCTTCCCCCTTTGTAGCCTGCCAACCCAGCCCGGTACCCTCTCTTTCTTCTGGCAGTGCTCCCTCACCATGGACAGGGAAACTGCAGGGGCACCTGTTCTCTGCCAGCAGCCCCTCTATGTGCACACTGTAAGCTCCCTTCATAGCACCACTGGGGCTGCTTCATGTAACTCCCAGTGTAGAGCAGGTTGGGGAGTGCCCCTGCCAGACTGGGCATCTCAGGAGTGGGCTCCTGACCCAGCCAGCCTGGGTGGTGCCTGCAGGGAGCACACAAGAGCGGGCCCATAAACTCTCTGGTTTTGCACAGTGGTTTAATGAGGTGCCTGCCTTCCTTTCTCTCCCCTCTGCTGTAAAATGGCCTGTTATCCCTGCCTGTCTGTCCCTGGCTCTCCAGTTGCCGGCTCCCTGGCACCCTTCCTCGTGCACTTCCCTGAGTAGCAAGAAACGGGGCCCATCCAGGCCCCAAGGCAGCTTTGCATAGTCCCATGAAGTGACGGGGGGCAAGGAGGGTGGGGAACGTTCAGGTGAAACCCTGGCCCTGCTGCTGTTCATTGACCCAGCTCCTCTTGGCTTGGCGCTAAGATTTCACTGTACATGGGGAACATGTAGCCCAGAGAAGCAGCTGCATTCTCCCTGCCTCCCTCTTCCTTCCTTGCTTTTCCTCTTGTCTTTACTTTTTGGCCTGTTCTCTTCTCTATTCCTCTGGGCCCTGCCCCAGGGCACCTCGCACATGCCCTAGCTCTGCCTTTGTGGACCGCTGGCAGGCCGGGCCGATGGGAAAGGGATGGATGGGGATCGGAGAGTCTGAGCTAGTGGTGCCCATGGCGGATGGTTGCGTACACAAAGACACGCGTGCACGTCTGCGTGCTGCGTAACAATGATGGCTGGGAGTGAATACCTAGGGCCAGCAAGTGCCCAGGCCGGGGAATGCCTGCTGTCAGTGCCAGGGTAACGTGGGGGTCCCACAGGCGCACAGTGCAGCCATCCCTGCTCGCTGGCTGCGCAGGAGCCGGCTGCGAGGAGACGTGTCCGTGTTTGGCGGGAGTGTGTGGCTTCGCGCTCTGGCTGTGCCCTGCAGGGCTCTGTGCTTTCAGACGGCTGGACCAGGTGAAACCAGGCGAGAGTGACAGTTTTAAAAGGCCGTTTCGGCATTGGAGCCTTTTTAGTCATCCAAATCCTCAGCTGCTGCCTCTTACCCCTAACCTGGCGCCGGCCTGCCCGGGTGAGGGAAGCAGGGCGGGAGTGTTCAGCTTCTGGCTGGTCTCGTCTCTCTGATGCTCCCTGGTGCCAGGGCAGAAGGGGATCGCACATCTCAGTGTTAGTTCAGGCTTGTCTCGTTCCTGCTCCCCCCTCCCCAGGTTTCAGCCATTCCTCGTTACCTGGCACTTGGCCCAGATGTGGGCACTGGGGCTCCCTGAAGGAACCTCCTGGATTCCCATGGTAGGAATTACCCTTTTGCCCCATTGGCGTCTGCCCCTGCAGCATGTGCTCCCCTCCCCACCCCCTGATTCCCTGCCCCTCAGCCTGGTCCTAGCTCCTGCAGTTTTGCTCTGCAGAGCTCTCTTTCTCAATTACTTTGGTTTCTGGGCGCTTGCTACTGACAGCCATGGCAGGCCCTGGTGAGGGCAGGAACCCGAACCAGAGCTGGGTTTCCAGGCACATTTAGCCAGGTCCATCTTTTCCAAAAAAGAAAAGGACTGCCTCCTAATGGAAGCTGTCAGAGAAGGTGCCTGCCAGTTCCCTGCGAGGGGGCAGCCTGGCATTTGGCTCCTGTGCAACCTGCCTTGCTCCGTTCCCCCCGCCCTCCGCACATGCAGTAACTCCCCAGGTAACGCCGTGGCGGCCGTGCTGACCAGCGGAGAGCCATCAGCATGAAAAGCAAATTCCTCAGGATGAATCCAGTATGAATTTGAGATCATTCGAGAGCGTGTCTCTTAAACGGCAGAACAGAGGGGCTGGAAGTGCCCGAGGCAAGCCGCAGGGCCCTTCGCTTCAGCTCATCCACCCTCCGCCAGGGAGCTTCTCCCGGCTTCGTGACAGCAGCCCCAGCCTCCGGCTTGCTCCAGTGGACCGCAGGGGGGTGGAGACGCTGAGAGGGGTTGCTGCCGTCTTTTCTTCTTCAGGATTCGAGAGCTGGGGGAAGGCATGGGATGACGGCTCTCTGCTGAGGGCCCAGCACAGGCAACAGCAGCACCAGCTTCCTCTGCACGCTGGGGTGATCGACCCGAGTGCACCACGTCCCAGCACTGCGGGGACCCTCTCGAGGGAGGAGAGGGGAAGCAGCACTTCAGGCCTGCCCGGCAGTAGGGGAGAAGGTGTCATGCTGAGGCCTCCAGCTTGTTCCATCGCAGCCATCAGTGCACTCGTGTTTTGGGCCTTGATGATCCAAAGGGTGTTCCACCCCAGAGCCCACCCATGCCCTGGCTACTTGGGGCATGAACTACTCACTGGCTGGTCCCAGGGGCTTCTGGGCATGAGAGGTGTTTCAACCAAATGTTCACTTCCTTTTAAAGAAAAAAGGGGACGAGGGCCACTAAGCTGGCTGGAGAGGTTTGGGGGAGCACTGCAGAGAGGTGCAGGTCAGGGCTAGGTTTAGGGTTCATGGACCACGAGCGCTGGCATAAATCAAGAGCCGCTCCGTGGAAGTGGACAAGGTCGTGCTCTGAGGAGGACAGCACCGTGCAGCCCTCATCCAGCCCTCGTCCACTGTCTGGATCTGGCACTTGGGCAGGATCAATGGTGCCAGGCACCCATGCTTGCAACTCGCTCCTCAGCCTGGAACCCATGTCCATCTCGGTGCGCCAGCCCCTCCAGGCACACCATGGAGTTAATTTTTCTGACTCTCCAAGCAAGCGCCGGCCCCCTCGTAGCACTGGGCACTTTGTTCTCCACCGGGGCAGCCTAACAAGTTTTGACAACATTTGCTGGTGCACCAGTCACGACTCATCACGCCGTCTCTCCCGTTTGTGCTGAGCCCAGGCATTCGCAGCAGTGTGGGGGGAAGAGCAGCCCTCCCTGCTCCCCAACCTTGGACCCGGCCCTGCTGTGGCTTTCAGCTCCTCTTTGTTTGAAGTCAAACTGCGGGGAGAGGTGGGGTGTTTCAGGGGGAGAAAGGACCAGGGCCTGGCAAATGTGAGAGGGTGTAAGCTTCTCCTAGCACAGATCTATACCTCTACCTGCCAGCATGGTTTGGACAGCACTTGCACTTCCAAGAACCCCACAGAGGAAGATGGAGAGACTGGAGAAAACAGCTGACGGCCCAGGTCATCTGAGCCCAAAGTCCAGGTGTCTTGGATCACAGGAAGGTGATGCACAAGTGATCCCCTCACAGCAGAGCGCAAAACTACAGTGCCTGTGACTGTAAAATATAGTGATAGCCCTGAGTGCTACTGAGGTCTGGAGGTGTGACTGGGTACTGCACACTCCTGTCTGTATACAGAGCCGCAGGCATGCACGTGAGACCTCGACATAGAGAATCCCAGCACGGTGCACAGAAGTAGCATCTATTTCTTTATAATTCATGTTGGTATTTTGAGAGCTCTTGAAGAGCCGAGGTTCGAGCCTTAGTGTGCTAGGGGCTGCACAGAGACATACGTGACGGTCTCTGCCCTAGAAGGCTTGTAGTCTCATTGTGTACATCGTGACACAGTGGTGCTGTACTGGTCACTGCTTGCCAGCGCATCTTAGCCACGCATTTCTATTGAAGCAAAGCGAGTATCGTATCAAATTGTGTGCATGCGCATGCATATATGTCAGTGCGTGCATGTGCGTCTTCACACCAAGTTAAAGCTTACCTGCCTGATAAATTTTCCATTTGCCTAATTTTTTCTGGAGACAGTGCCTGGGCAGAGCACATGCCATTCAGAAAGGGCAGTTCAGACGCTTGTGTAACTCCCTACTCGTGTTGATTTTCTGTCCTCTCCCTCAGACATGAGAACGCCAAACGAATTCTTCAACCCCTGTGCCTGGTCTGTGTGAATTCTGCCCATTCAGTTGGGATCAGTGAAAGGCTGACTGCTGTCAGCTGATGCAGCATGAACTTTGAGTAGTACGTATGGAATATTCCCCGTAATTAAAAACCATCCTTTAATACACTTCAAGTGAATATGCTGGGAGGGAAGTGCGATCCTGCTGGCTGTGTTTAGGCTTGGGCCCAATAGCCCGCTACTTGCTTCCTAGCAGAGTAATGACTTTAATGTGCAATATTCAAAATGGAAATAAAACAGCAGCATGTAGCGATTGTTATGGGGAAGCTGCATTGTCTGGTGTTGGCGAGCGCCAGAGCCTGGCAGTCTGGACTCCTGGGATCTGTTCCCACCACTGCCAGGGATTCAGCATGTACTCCAGGAGTGAGCTCCTGGCCCCTTTGAAAGCGATGGGAGATTCGCCACAGACTTCAAAGGCCAGGATTTCATCCTAAGTCTCTTAACCTCTGTTGCACACACCAGCTGCCCCTAATTAGCAGCAAGCGCGACCTGCATTTGAGCAAAATGTTTAGTCTCCTGGGAGCCATCTCTCCAAATTTCTGTGCTAAGCCACTGCGTCACAAGGAAGTTTAAAGGTCTCTTGGCTCTTTTTTCTTCTCCAAATATCCCTAGTCACTAATTTCATGTGCAGATGGGTCTGCCCCAAACCTCAATTTCCTCCTCTCTCTACTGCTGAACTAGAACACGGAGTGTCATGAGACGTTAACAAATGCCTGCCGAACCCTTTGAGACCCCCTGAGGATCCTGTTAATTATTACTGCTACTACTTGGCTGATGAGGGTGATGATTAATCACAGCCTCGTAAAAAGTAAGTCCAGAACCATCAGTTTAAATGAACGTTATTTGGGTTAAGAAGCCAAACGCCCCCACCATCTTTATTCAGCCCCCGTCTGCCTAGCCATGATGGTCCGGTCTTCAGTAAAACTCTGTGGACTGCAAAACGGGATCAAGGCAGGGCTAGGACCTCTACATCTGCAGCATGGGTCTTTCCCACTGGAGCTAATGGGGCAGCCGGTAGCCGCAGTGGGCTGCTGTCTCGTGGGCCAAAGCCAGAAGCAGGAACGTTGTGGGGATTCCCAGCTGTAGGCTCCCCATGTCGTGCTGCCGTGGGTTTTCATCCACATCTCAGGGTCCTGCTCTACAGTATGAAGGCGCCGGCATCTCAGCAGACTGCTTCTTTAATGTGACCACATGCAATACCTTCCCTGTTCATCCTCTGCAACTCTCCTTTGCTGAAATTTTCCAGCCCAAGACCTACAAGCGGGCAGGGGAAACTTCAGCTCAAACAGCCCGAAGTTGGTCCAAGCGCCACGCCACTGAAAACCAGGTTTAATAAAGGGATGTGTCAGGCAGCCTGGCCTCGCAGTGTCACTGTCGAGACCCCCCCGCGGTCACCGTGCTGTAATTTTATGACACTTTTTTTTTTGTGAAGGGTGTAGGCAGCTCCCTGTCGCGCAGTAGACTCTCCTGCCCTGGAGGACGCACCGTCCCGGCCATCTGGAACGTCTCGGGAAACCAGGAACACGGATAGCATCGGCCAAGCAGTGTGGGGCTGAGCGGGGGAGACGGCTGCGCTGCGTTTCCTTGAGGATAAACAGCTCTTTGCTTGCAAGGCCACGGAGGGAACGGGCTCCCCTGCCTCCCTCCCCGCCCCGCAATGTTTATTTTTCATTTACTCTCCGTAAGCGGCGCTGTGCACGGCGCCTCCGCTGCGCGCTCCCTGCTAGTACCTCGGCAAGGAGACAAATAGGAAGTGACACGTGTGTGTGTAGAATGGTATTTGTGGTGACGCTTTGACTGCAGATAATAAAGTGCTCGCCCTGAGGTGATCCAATTCAGCAAACGCCTCTCGCTGCTTCATGGGAGAGAATCGAGGGAGGTGGGGGAAAGGCCCGGCTGAAATGACATGTCAGCCTAAAAAGAGACTGCGTTCATGAAGGAATACGTTGGGGTGGGAAAGCTGCGGCTCTGCTCTTTGTGCTTCGTCATGAATTTTGTTGTCTTTGCACATGAAGGATGCTTTGTTTGCGCCGCACAAGATTTTTCACCTTGGTCTGTTTGGGGGGATTTCTCCGGCGGCGATTTGAACCGGGAGCCGGTGTGCATGTGCATGCGGGTGGGGTCCCCGCGCCGACCTGCTCCGAGAGGAAGGATGCTTTTGTTGGGCGCAGTTTTGTTGAGGAGGAGGATGTGAATGCGTGCCCCTGCTACAGGGGCTATGGCAGATGCCTCTTTCTTTTACCTCCGCGATCTGAAAGTCGGGAGCCGCCACTCAGTTGCAGTAGCTGGTGGTACGCCTAGCAAGTGGGGTGCGGAGGGCCTTGTCCTTGCCAGGGAGGATGCTTCTGTGAATGCAGGTGATTTCTAACCAGCTCCGCGGGCCTCTCGGCTTTGCAAAGTCGACTTTTGTTCCTTCCGTGCTGTTTTGCTGAGTTTCCCCCTTCGAGGGCTCAGGGAAGGGGTCCGTGTTACAGGATGCCAGCTCCACATTGCAGTGGCAGCGGCTGCAATTTCACAAATAGTGTCTCACTGTCCTAGTACTTTGTATTAGATTTGCTTTTTACCCCCCACATCATCCCACGTAGGTTCAACCCCCCCCCCCCCCCCCCCCCACACATTCTCT
>NW_005841833.1:2186291-2188291 GCF_000455745.1 Alligator sinensis | reverse complement strand
TGGGTCCACCCCCCCCCCCCCCCAACCCAGTAATATTTGATTTACAAATTGATATGAACAGAGGAAAGCTCAGGAATGGGTATAAAATGCAGACACAGGCGGAAGGGTATCAGGCAGGCTGCCTGCTAAGCTATCCAGGCACGAGCGGCAGTAATGATTAAACCATTGTATACACTGCAGCCTGGTTTATCAAGTGACTTTCCCCGCACTTGTGGCCTACGCTCCACCCAGCCCGGTGACACCGTCACCATAGTAACTAATGTACTTCAAAGGGGTGGAAAAGACTAAAACTGGCAGACAAATGAACCTGTGCGCCATCAAACAAGCAGTGCGTGCGTGGCGGGGCTGGCCAGGTTTGGAGCTGCAGGCAGCTGGCTGCTGGGACGTGAGGGTTTCTAGCCTTAGCTGTGGTGTCCGATAGCAGAGTGATGGGAGCACATTGCTTTTCCTCTCCGTGTCTCAGTTTCCTCAGCTGTGAAATGGATCCAGCAGTGCTGGCTGCTTCTGTGTAATTCATGAGGCTGGAAGGAGGTCCATCAATGTGTGGTGTTTACTAGCATCAGATTGCTGCACCCTTCCCCAGAGGGAACGGAGGCTTCTCGTGTCTCTATCACTCCTCTCTGATGGCTGCGACCATCTGAAGCTTGGGACTTCGGAGTCACCTTGGACGAGGGTGCGTCTGTTGCAAGGGGAAATGCAGCTAGTGCACCTCTCTGCGGGTTCGCACCAGCTGCCTGAATTCCCAGTTCTGCTAAGCAGGGGCCGTGGCTGAGATTGGCAAAGCCCCCGGCGCAGCCTGGAGACGCCGGTCTGCGCAGTTTTCCTGGGAATCAGCTGCTTGTATCTCATGGGCGGCTTCAACCCTCTCCCTCCAGGTCTGCAGCCTGTAAAGTTTTCAGAGCTCCATGGCTCCCACAGAGGACAAATGGCACACGCTCCACCCCAGCTCACCCCCACGCTCTCCTGACTGTCTGAGGCCCAGTGACACTTTTGCTGACTTCTGTTGGAGCCGTGTCTGCTCAGCACTTCTGGAAATCAGGTCACTGAGGTCTCGTCTAGGCTAGAAAAGCCACACGGCCGTGTCTGGGGTAGGACCCGGGGTCAGCATTGGCAGGGTCTGAATTGTCATCTGAAAAGCTTCCCCATTGCCACAGGTGGCCAAGAGAGGCCTCCCAGGTACCTGCTTTGCTGTAGTGTGCCTGAGTCTGCCAGCAGAGCTCGGCACCTTTGCTCAGGCAGCAGCATGGTGCTGTTAGCCAGGTTGTGATCAGGAGCCGGATATCACCTGTGCCTCTTGAGGCTGGTGCTCTGTGTCCATGGGCACAGATCCTGAGCGCCTCATCCTAGCTGCAGCTACTTGACCCTCTGGGTTGCAGTGAAGCAGGTGAGTCAGGTTGGTTTCTCTCCACTATGGCTGATCGCTTCCCCAGACAGTGGAGCTGGGGAGACAGGAGGCCCAGACAAGGAGATTGGGGTAACAGGACTGTCTCCACTCAGCAGCCCAGCATGAGCTGGAGGTTTGATGACTTCTCCAGGGAGGAGACCCAGCATCCACCCTTCTCTGGCAGGTGGACTGCCCCCGGGCACATGCTCCCTGGACCGCATGGGGCTGCCCCTTCTCCTCACTTAGCAACTGGCTTCCACCTCGCAGGTTCGGATTCGAATGCTCCCACACCCCAATGCCGACCCTCACACAGATGGGTCTGCATTCAGAAATGCTTGGGGTTGGTCCTCTGGTCCCCCCCACCCCATGATGCCCCTAGCAACGCAATGGGACGTGCACAGAGACAGGGACATCGCCTTGGGTTCGTGCTGCAGATGGGAGAGATAGTTGCCAGGCAATGGGAGCCTGCTTGGGATATCAGATGGCGGCTCCCACGGAAGCGGGCGGGTGGGCAGTAGAGTTACTATTACTTTTTAATCACCATCATCGGCATCCTGATCACAGCCATGTCGATCCTCTGCTGCTTCTGAGCACCGCTGCTTGCAGTGCCTGTCTC
>NW_005841833.1:2181418-2186281 GCF_000455745.1 Alligator sinensis | reverse complement strand
CTTTCCCTCCCACAAATTAAAACCCCCTTAATTACTGCCCGCTTGCCCCTGCACCTTGCCGAGGCCCCATACCATCCCACTGAGGGATTTAGCAAAGCACTAGGCCAGACTCTAGGACCAGGACTGCTTCATTGTCATGGCAGAAAGCAGAGGAGAGACTGCATCACGGTGCTTCCCGGACTTACCCCTTCCTCTGATGCCAGCCTGGGATTTGTGCACCCTTCCCAACCAGAGCAGCAGAGGCTCCAGGACAAAACAGCCCACGGTGGAAGGGCATGCGGAGATAAGCCAACCCTTCTGGGCTCATCGCCTCCCCCAATGCAAGGCTTGGAAAAGCCCTCGTGGATTTTAAAGGTTACCTGATCACTGAGAGACCACCCCAGCTGGGTGCCCAGTGCTGGGCTCCAGCCCATCTCTGCTGGTGCCCGCCACTTTCCCAGCTTCTGAACAAGCAGCAGGGTTCGTTTCAGTTTGTGTTTCTCCTTTATGGCTGGAGGCAGCCTGCCGGCCTCAGACCATAGGTTGGTTCAGTAGCCAGTTGACCCTGGAGCCTAGTGATGACACCATTGTTAATTAATTTCCTATAGATCATTTCAAACAAACAGGCCAGGGTTCTGGACAGGGGGGTGAAGCTTGGCATGGTAGCCAGGAGCCAAGTACAACCCCATGTGCGGGCCGGGAGCCCTTTTTCGCGCTGCACGCGGGCTGTGGCCAGCAGCCCGGGCACGCGGGGGCGGAGAGGGGAGGCTTTCGCTCTGGAATTAGGCACGGACGCGTATCGGTAGTTTAAAAGATTGTTTACTTACACCGAGATGGCAATGGTGTAGGCTGGAAAGCTTGCTTCAGTTGCAGTTACAGAGAAGAAAGAGGCGGACAAGAGTTCTAGACTCGTGAACTCTAGCCCAATCCGGCTGAAGGCTCTGAACACGCGAGCCCGTCGCGTCAGCCGAAGAAAGTACTCGTCTGGAAGAGCTCTGAACCAACTCACACGAAGTTTGCTAGGCTCCGTGGGTCCAGTTCTTTTGCGCACAGGTGGGGTACGTCTAGGAATTCTGTTGGCGACGGGGAGAGGCTAGAGATTGATCAGATCTCCGTAGCCTGCTTCAAATGCACTGGGTCCGCGAGGATCCGCAGCGCTTAGAGATCTTCACACAGCGTGAAGTCTCCTCCTCCCTTGTTCATGGAGTCCTCCAACTTGGGCGGAAACCACCCAAGCCTCTTATACGGCTAGCAAGCCAATCACTAGCCGCCATGTGTGAATAATGTAGAACTGACCAATAATGGGACTCGAATCTACATACAAATGGCGGGAACTCTTTGCAACGAGCATTTCTGTGCTGCAACAAAGAAATGCACCCTGCAAAGAAAGCTTCAAATCTGCGGGAAATTCTCCCTTGCACCGGGGTTCTCTTTTGCAGCAGAAAACTCCACCGTGCAAGGAAGCTGCAATTTAGCAGGGACAATTTAGCAGTGCTGAAGCACACACAAATAAAAATCACACCCTTTGGGTTGTGACACCCCACTGGCTAGCCCTGTCCCTGAACTGTTTCTGATCAGCCCGCGGGCTCTGGCAGTTTTTCAGCCCGCTTTCCAGACCTGGGTGGGGTGGATTTAACACCTGGACTTTAAGATCTCCGAGTACATTTTTGGGGGGTGAGTGTGCCTGCTAGGCGTGGGAGTTGGATGAATCCAGCTCACAGAAGATGCTGTGACTGTGGGAACCCAGACACGCACCACGACCCCGTAGAAATCGGTGCCAGTTCTGGAGACCTGGAAAACAAGCTGGAGTGAAGCCCAGTTGGCCCAGCCTTGGTCAGGACAGCACCTGGGCTGGGTGCTCCAGCTTATCAACAGGCTGCTTCAAGAAGACTGAGCAGAAGCCAGGAAGGTATGGGACGCGCTTTGGCCAGCCTGGAGTGCCAGCAGTTTTTCCAAAGACACCTCCCGCTCACCCCCTGGAGTCCAAGCCGCTGGCAGATGCAAAGTACACACACACTCACTCCTCCCAGTGAAGCAAGGACATCTGCATCTTTCCAGCGCTCTGCGCTTGCTTTGTTGGCCCCTCCACGGCCTTACCATTCACCTGGGGCATCATTGGCTCAAAGTCTGTTCCAACACCGCACCTCCCGGGGCCAACACTGTTTGGGGCGTGCGGCTGGTTCATGGTTGGTAAAAACCCTTGGGATGGAAAAATCACCGATGGTAAAAAGCAGTGGGGCTTTCTCCAGGTGGTGGAAGATTTTGGAATGGAGACGGGGGTGACTGCTGGGAGATCTCTTCCTTCATGGGAAAAGGCTTTTATTGAAGAGCAGCGTTGGGCAGCCTCTCCTGAAGACAGTCAGACTGGGTTCTCCTGACCTCCTCTGGGACTTGATTCCAGATCTGCATCCCTTCAGATAGAAATCTTTGTGCCCTGCCTCCTGTATGCCTCGTTCTGGGCATGGTCTCAGACAAGCAGAGCTCCGCACGCCTTGTGCTTTGTGTTGGGCTGGTTACTTTCCCCTCTATGCGTATACATGCAGGGAGCTGGTCTGGCCCCAGGGCTTGGGCAGCGTATAGCTGCACACCTTGCCACCCACAGCATCATAAAGATTTTCCCCTAAGTAAACTAAAACACACCTGACGTGCAGCTTGTCCCAGGGATGTCTGCCCAGAACCTGCCTGCTGTCTGCTGGAAGTCCCAGGTATCTCCAGGTTCAAGCTCCCCTGTGGGATGTATGCAGAATATACAGTCGCCTGCTGCCCTGGTGCTAGAAAGCTGAATGAATTGGCTGTGCTCTGGGGTTCCCTTGGGGCTCCAGGCCCATCTAGCCTTGAGGATGGTGATGTGGGCCCCAAAAGGGACATTTCCCAGCAGCTCAGGGAAGTCACCTCTCTGAGCTGTGGGGTGCAGACAGAAGAACGAGGCCTTTGATTTCCAACTGCAATGCATGCGCACATACAGGAAGGATTTCCCATGCCCATGTGTCCTTCATAGGGATCCTGACTTGCTTTCTTGTGATTTCACACTAAGCGATGCTGTTAATCGCATGCTTTAGTGGAGCCCGCAGGCCCTCCCAGACCCCTCAGTGCCTTCTGGCCCATCCCAGGCTCATCCCGGATAGGATTTTGGCCCTTGGAGCCTGGCTGAAAAGGGACCTCTGAGCACAAGGCTTTCTCCAGGGAGAGCCAAAGAGTCAAAAGAAACTCCTCCAAAGGAAAGAAAGCCAGGTTTGGGAGGCAGGACAGACACAAAGTCCCTGCTGTGTTGATGCCTCAGAGGCACTTTCTGATTGAGCTGATGTGTAGATGAACTGCTCCACAGCAAAGTCCCAGCCACAGTACGCAGCCCTTCGCTGCGAGCATTAGCTCCTGGGTCATGGCATGGCGTGGGCAGAGCCCCCTTGTTGACGGTTTCCTCCCTTTGTCTTAAAGCAGTTAATCACAGAGCAGCGCGGGAGCCCACAAGTCCCTGCCAGAGCCACCTCTGCCCGGCTCGGGGGTGAGCGGGCAGAGCCCCGTGGTGCCGGCTGGGCTATCTGTGCCATCTTGTGCAGGCAGGAACGGAAACAGCCCTCCGAGGCTTGCGGCTTGTCACCGGCTTTCTATATATCATCACCAGCAAGCACTGAGCCTCTCCGGCTGGCAGGGCCCAGGCCTTTTGCAGCCCGAAAATTAAAGTCATAAATTGACCGCACATTCATTCTCCTGGTATGACTGGGGTCCGCGAGATGCCCCCTCTCGGTGCCAGGGTCAGGCACCACCGAGACCGAGCCTGGAGCGGGTCCCGAGCCTGCCACAGAGCCGGCTGGGCCCGCGCTGCCTTCTCCCTTCATTACTAATGCGGTTTTGATCCTGTAACTGTTTTAAATAAGCAGAGACTGATTGTCAGAGTCCAGATGCTGCTGTTCCTTTCCTGTCACTAAGCTCCTTGGGTGTTGAATTGTTTGACTGACTGACAGCTGAGCAGCCTAGACAGGTCTATTATTTCTATTGAGGCCCAGGCCCTGTGGGCCTGCGATTTAGGTCTCCATTATTAACCCTGCCTTGTTCTCCACTTTGTAACTGCTTTACCGCATTTAAAAGTGTACAGTTAAAACCAGGGTTAATTAGGGGCCTAGCAGCTGGGCTTTTCCAGGGTCTATTGTGCCTCTGAACACAACCGGAACTGTTTCTGCAGCGCGGCCGGGTTTAATTGGTAACTGTTGTGAGTTTGTGCGGGCTGACTCCTGCATAATACAAGCTCAGGTATTGTCAGCTTTCCAATTAGCAGCGTTTTCTTCTTCCCCCTTCAATGAGGATGTTGTTGTTTATCTCATTTTGGCCAGGGGTTTTTTATTTATTGATTTACCTGGTTTGTTGTTCCCCCCCAGCCATACTTTCCACGCACCGTGTGTTATTACAGACCTTGCCGACCAAAGTACCTCTCCTCTGCGAGCACGTGTTTCATTCGGCTTCTCGCACTGGCACATTCGTTATTCACTGGTTCACTCGTGCACAAGGTTCGCATGATGGAGGAGGCTTTCCTCCACACTTGCCCCATTTTTTCTCTCCAGTTTTAACAAAGTAAAAGCCCCCAGCTCTGGAGCCTCCGGGAGGGTGATGCTTTGCTGCTGCTGTTTGCCTCACAACAGTGCCAACAGGCCAAGATCTGTTGGTGCAAGGCGCTGTACGAACGCACAGGGAGGAAACCATCCCTAGGCCAAAGAGTCTTAAATAGGCCTCATTCAGCCAGAGGGTGGGCACTGGGTTGTTATCTGTGACTTTTGATCATTACTGGATTGAATATAGGTTTGGGAGGCTTTTGTGTCACGTGAACCATCTGGGGCTGTGTGTAAGGCTTTGCTGTTCAGGGTCCTGCGTTTGTGGAGCAGTGTACAGACG
>NW_005841833.1:2153783-2181408 GCF_000455745.1 Alligator sinensis | reverse complement strand
CCTGCTGCCCTCTCCCTTCAGCGTCTTTGCACTGCACAGGGTGCTTGCACTGCTTGAGCTCTAACCCTGCTGCAAGACTGCCCTGGCTTTCTGCGTGAAGAGCTGTCCCTGCATTTCCAGAGTCGGCAGCTGCTGGGCAGAATAAACTGCACCTGAGTTTCTCTCGCCAGTGGCTACCAAATGTTTCCTTGTCATCAGAGCCAGACATTTTGAAATGGCTGCATGGCTCTCAGCGGAGAAGCGTCAACATGCCCCCAATCCATAAACCAAGATTTATTCTCGACTGCAATATTCTCGGGTCTGGATTTAAATCTGTGTCTTGAACCGAGTTTGGTCGCCAATTTGCTAAAGTAAAAAGTTGTTTAGCTGGAGGCATAATCTTATAAGCCTGTGCTTCCATTATAATGGCTTCTCATTTCTGCCGAGCTTTCCAATAATGCTTTGAGCAGAAGCTTGGAGTAATATAAAAAGCCATCGGATTATTACTGCGGGCGATGCATTTTCCATTTACAGTAATAAAATACCGAAGAAACAAAACAATTTAAAATTCCAATAAAATTCAAAACAAATCTTTGGCTGCTGAGCAGATTCAATTATTTAGCTGTTATTGAGTGCAGCCTGGAAAAATAGAACAGGTCAGGGGAAGGGGGATGGGGATCCCAAGCCAATTGTTCATCACTGTTATCCAGTAAAAGGCAAGCAAGGGGAGAGAGCGCACCGAAAGCCAGCCCGAGTGACATCCCCACAGAAGGATTCCAACTCAGTCCTGGGTCGGGGTCCAGCAAAGAGCATCGACCCTGAATTGAGTGCTTCGCCGTGTCCCATGAGAGGTGCACAGGCCTCGGTGCAGGAGGGGAGCACAAGGAAAGTCCTGATGCCTTGCTGGTGGCCGCAGGGTGCTGGTCACCCCGAACAGGGAGACAGGAGTGCAGACCTGGCTCCTGCCAGGTGCCATGCTGGTGCCCCCAGGGTGCTGGTCACCCCAAGCCAGGAGACGGGGGTGTAGACTCAGCCCTGTCCTGCAGCAGCCCCCTCTGCCAACTCTCCTCCCTGCTAATTCAGTCTTCTTGATGCCTCCTCAGATGCAGACCCATGGCCTTACCCCAGCCCTGCCCTCCCTCCTTGTTCTGGCAGCGGTCATGGTGCCTGGTGCCCTTGTTCCTCCAGCCTCGCCTGGCTGCCCTGTCCCACCCCACTCCCCGTGAGCAGAGGATCCTGGGTGCCTTGAGCAGAGTGCTGGTTGCATTTGATGCACCTGCACCGCTGGGGGACCAGGGCAAAGCTGTCTGATGCATTTTCGCTGCATCACATGAGGCAGGATTTGAACCCAGAGCCGCTGGTCCTGGAAGGTGGGGCATTGACTCGTTGGTGTAGAAGGGCTGTTACCAGGCTGTTCAAAATCCTCTGGGATGTGTAGGGTTGGGGTCCCATTTCTCCCCCAGTGCCCTCCAGTGGGTTACCGAGAAACTGTGCATGAGTGCCAGAGCAGTGCCTCGGTGGAGAAGAGGGGGTTCAAGGTCACGTGCAACCACTGATAGCATGCTCGCTATGGGGCAGTGCCAAAGCAGGGAGAAGGTTCAAGGTCACGTGCAAGTGCTGGTAGCATGTGATGGCGAGGGGGTCGTGCCCAAGGCAGTGGGTTATCCCAGGAAAAAGCTTTGCGCAGAGAGGGTAGTGCTGGATTGTGGAGCTCACAGCAGTCCCAGCATCACCTCTGCCCACATGCCAGCACTGGCATTGGTAACACCAGACCCCAACAAGCGTTGTCCCAGCCTCGCTCAAAGCTCAGTGGGTTAAACTCCCTGTGAATCCAGTGGTCATGGAAGTACAGAGCCCGGCCTGGCTGTAGCTCTCCCCACTGATGTCGGCGAGGGCTGCTCCAGACGGATGTGGGTGTAGCTGGGTCCAGCCCTTCCACGTGGTGTTCCCCCGGCAGATTAACCTTTGCCGCAGAGCGCTCTCCCGGGCCAGCCCCGTAGCACAGTCTCGGCAGTAGCCTGCTCTGTGAGCGTGGAGACAAGGGGTAGCGGCTCTGACAGCTGGAGTCGAAGAGGAGGGGAGGGACCGCCGGCGACCAGCTGAGTGTCAGGCGAACTGTCTGTGCATGACGGGTGACGGCGGTGATTCGGGAGAGTTTGCATCTCACAGTAATTACAGCCCGTTAGAAAGCAGTAATTACTCAGGAAAGGGGGAGCTGCGTACCAGTGGAGCGCGAGAGCATGCCAGGAGCCTCTTGGAAATTGGTAGCTCTGTAATTTTCCCAGTGGGGGTTCGGTGCGTCACCCTGATATGTGACAACACACGGAATTTGTGACTTGTCATATCTAACCCAGCTGGTGTGTGTGGAAGGAGACGGGCTGGGGCTCTTTCCTCCTGCCTTGAGCAAGCTCCCAAGGAAGCCGTTACAGGCCCTCCTGGATGCCATCCTGATTGACCCACCGTGGCTCCCTTCTCGTGCCTTGTGCCTTTGTGAAAGTTGATCACGGCACCTGTCACGGCTGGGGGCAGGGCCTGGCTGCAGAGAGGAATCAGTGCCATGCTGGTACTGGGAGCATGCTGTCATCCCTCTCATGCACGCACCTCTATGGACTGTTGGAAATAAGCACCTTAAGGATGTTTGTGCACTTTCCCGGCTCTTCTTGGGACCCTCCACCCAGCTGGTGACACTGCAGCCATTCCCAGCTCCAGCCTGGATTTACAGCCTGTCAAGGAACCCCTAGAAGTGCTGGGGAGAGCTCAGCTCTACGTCTCCCGAAGTCAGATGTATGGGGACTGACCATGCTTGTGTGGTCCTTTCTGTGGGCTCCTCCATATCCTCCCAAGCCCGGGTCCATTGCTGGTCCTCAAGCAAAGCCATGGAGTGACACCAGGCAGGAGAGCTGAGTGCCACCCCCAACATGGGCCAGCCAGCACCCAGATACTACATGAGAGCTGCCACATCTTATTTTGCTCCCAGCCATTGCACTGCCCTCGCTGTACATTTTTTCCGGGAGAGACTGTAGGCTGGCCTGTAGAGGAAGATACATGGCACAGCAACGTGGCTAACATTCAACCACCATCATTACACTGTGTCACTGCTCCTGTGATTATCCTTGTTTTGGAGTACAGTCCTGGTATCGCCAGAGCGCTGTCATACTGTTCCTGTGGTTGTATTAATAAATGTCCCCAAGAACCTCGCATTAGGGCAGACTTCTGAAGGGAACTTCTGCCAGCTGCCCCGTTCCTCTCAGAGACCATGAAGGTAGCTCACGGAGATCTCCAAGCCCTGTCTGGACTCTGGCCTTCTTCTGAGAGCTCTGTCTGGGGTTTGAGACTGTGGGCAGACTTCTGCTTTTTGTTCCTCCTGTTTTGAACAAGCAGATCCTGTCCTCCCCAGAATCCATTCCACTGAACATGGGTGCAGAGCTGCTTGTGATGTCAACCTCGTGAAATGGGCCTAGACATTGAGAAGCAAGGAATATGGGGCACCCATGACCTGTGGCTGGCTCCGTGTCTGCTCAGTTCCCTCCGGCACTGCAGTGGAAGCCACCCTTGTCCCCCTTCCCTGCCTCAGATGATGGAAGGTGTTTTTTCCTGGGAGCAGAACATTTTTTTTCTCCCTAGCTCCACGGAATGGGTTCATTAGGGATTCTGCAAGTGTCACCAGCTAATTAGTGTCATGTTAATTGAGTATTCACGATGCTGCCACCTCCAAGGACAGCGGTGCCGGCATGAAGGGGAATGCAGATGTGTGTCTTTCATTCTGCCCGGCTGCTAGGAGGATTAAAGCAACTGCAGAACGCACCGTGCAGCTTGGCAAGGGGTTTTGGCCACCTGAAGGAGCACCCGATTCTAGCCAGGCCATTGCAAAGATATGTTCGGCCTGGATGCCAGCCCCTGCTGGCACCATCTGCATGCTTGTTAGGAGGAAGGCATTATTTGCCCATCCCTAGAATGAGCCAAGATCCAGAGAGGTGCATTTGCAGAAATGGGGACCTTCATCACCACGCTTCCTCCATGGTATCCCTCTACCCCAATGGGAGCACAACAGAGTGATTTTTTGGCCTGTCCTTTGGAAACAATCCCTGTGCCCATAAGTGGAGCCCACAATGGGGCCTCGTGAGGAAGTGCCCCTGGACACGGGGGACACATCCAGCAGAGCACCTCCTCCAAGCTGCAGTCAGCCTGCACTCCTTGTCTTCATGCTGGATATCGTGCTTGCCATCGCAGCTTCTCCTTAGCCCGGCAGGGCTTCTGTGGATTGTCTTGTGCCCAGCATTTCCCTGTGTGAGGGGCTGGCTTTGTCATGGATGCCCTGAGGCCAGGCCCTGTGCTCAGCCCTGGGACATGGGAAGCTGAAGGGAAGTCAGGACCCATGAGGAGTGTCCCGCAACTGGAGCTCTGAGCCAAGCCCAGCTCATCCAGCCTGCCAGGTCTGTTCTGTCCCTGGTAGAAATCAGGGCACAGCTCCTGGGGTCCAGCCAGGCACAGCCCCTGCCTGAGGAAATGAATGCCCGAGACAGGATGGATGTCAGACGTGTCCGTGCTAGAGAGTGAAGCTGCAGGCCTGGGTCAGAGGGAAAGGGCAGTTGTTGGTGGTGTGCAGGAGGAGGTGTGGAGCAGGTGTGTGTTCAGTTCTCGCTATAACCTGCCAGAGATCATGGAGAGGCCCCGAAGCCTCGTGCCCCAGGGCACTGTCAGAGCCAGCCGGCCCCTGGGAGCCAGGCAGGGGAAGTCTCTCCTGGCAAGTTCCAGGAGCTGCAGCCGGGGATCAGCTCCCTCGGCTGCCTGCTTTGTGTAACGGGGATTTCATTCAGGATAATCCCTCGCGCGCGGGGACCTGAGTCAGCAGCTGGGAGAGCGCAGTGTCTGGCCTATCTGGGCCCTGCCGGTGAGGGGGGAAAGATGCCCCCCTTGCCTTGCCATCCCTGCGGCTCAGGCTGCCTCGGCACCGCTCCTGCCCCGCTTTCCCTGGGCAGCCTCCGCGCCTCGATGGGGCTGTCCTGCACCTCACTCCAGCAGCTTTGGCTTCCCCAGCCCAACAGAGCAGGGGCAGGCTGCCATTTGCTCTGGCAAAGCCGTCGTTCCCTAGGGTGAGGACAGCCGGCCTGTTCAGCAGCCCACCGCCTGCCCCAGCCGGGGGCACACACAGGCTCTGCCCTGGGCAGACGCAAGCCCCCTTTGTTGCAAGTGGCATGGCCTTTCCCCTCCCCTGTTTCAGTGTCACACAAGCTGGTGTGTGGGGGTTTTCACCAGAGGGAGGATGCCTCGCTGTCCTGGCTCACCTCCCATGGACAGCGACATCTTTTAGCCTAACCCTGTTCTCCGAACATCTTTTTTTCCTGCAACTTAAAAAAAAAAATTCAGCCTGAAGGAGTCACTGGCATGAGACACGTCAGCCCAAAGCATGAAAATGTGATAGGGTTTTATAAGCAAGTCAAAGAGGGATTGTTTAATTGGGACTTGTTGGGTGACCATGATGATCATCATATATGGAATAGATAGTGTAGGTACATGCAGGTCTGTGGTCTCCTTTCTTGCTCTAGCCCTCGAGACCCAAGCTCATTTCAAACTCAGGGTGTTTGTAAGAAGACGGCCTCTTCCATTATCGACTGGTTTCTCTCTGCCATCCCCTCCCCTTGTTTGCGGAGGCAGCTCTGTTTTACTCCGTGGTTTCTCGCCCAGAGGCTCCAGGCCCTTGCATCCGTATGTGAAATGTAGATGGTTGGACAAAGCCTTGGCATGGATGCGGCGTGATCCTCGGACCTGTGCCAAGCACAGACGTGAGGTCTTGTGAAGGCAGGACGGGAGGGAGGCCTCGGCTCTGTGCGTGTCTTCAGTGCAGAGTGAATTCTTTCTCCCTTTTGGTTTTTTTAAGAGGTCTCTGCCTTGGGAGGGGTGTGCCGGGCTGGACACTTTGCTGCACATTCAGACGCAGCAGGCCAGTCTCCCGAGCCAGGATGCCAGCAGAGGGGAAGGTTAGAGCAGGGTCACTGAGGCACACTGGAGCTCTTACGCCGTGCGACCAAGCCCCCCACAGTTACAGCAGCCTCCAGCCTGCTGAGATCCACCACCCGGAGGGAGCTTGGCCCCGCCGCAGCATGGCTGGTGTTCCTGGGGCCATAGGAGCGGCGGGAGAGCAGACTGGGGGTGCCTCCATGGACGCCTTACAGCTGCCCCTGCCCAGGGTCGGCTGTAAGGCGGCTGCAGCTCCCGAGCGCGCCTCTCCCTCAAGCCTCCCAGCAGCAACATTAAATCCTGCTCAAAGGGCTTGATTTTAATTGGCTTAATATACTCGTTAATAACAACATCTATTTAAGACACCTGTAAAAAGCCCATAACATTAACTTAATGGGAGAAATGGCTGGCGAACTCTCTTCAATTCTGCCTTTTAAATTAGTGAATGAAGGGTTTAATGGGAAGGACAGATAAAAGGCAAGGATATCGGCTGCCCCAACATGTGCATGTGTATACTACCTCCCCTTAAGGCCCCCTTTTGCCCCGACCATCTTGCACCCGTTCGCAGCGGGGAAGGAGAATACCTGAAACTAAAACTCAAACAGGAGGCTCCTCCCGGAGCCGGCTCCAAGATGGCAGGTCATCTTGGTGCCACGTGTGGATTCACCGAGTGTCTCGTGGCAGAGATAATTGAGGACTCGTGGCCTTCAACTGCCTGCACACCCCTCTGCTCCTGGTGCAAGCATGGAGGGAAATCCCTGGGCAGCACCTACCAGGTAGGACCATTGCACACTGCACCGTCAGCTTCAGGAGCAGGAAGGCTCCTTTTATGTTCAGGCCTAGTAGCTGCTAAGTCAGGGGCGCCCCAGCAAAGGGCAGCAGGGCTCAGCGGTCCATGCTTGCAGGGCATGCTCTTCTGGCTGACAGCCTGTATGACGACTGGGCATCACCAGGGCTGCCCAGGGGGAGATGAGGCCACGCTTCAGCCCTGTCGGCCAGTGTAACATGGTTCCTGGGGCTGGCCCTGCACCCATCTGTGGTAACTAGAGTGATCTCAATGTGGAGCAGATTCAGGCTGGAGGCCGGAGTCTCTGCGAAGCTGCCCCTCCGTATCATCAGTCCAGATGGCCGCACCTTGGTGACCACCTGGATCCCACTGCCATGATGTTAGGTCCCTATGGTGGGAAACTTTCCAGCAGGAAGAGTCTGGGCTTGCCAGGGTGGGCAGTTGTGCTGGCATGGGAAGTTCGCCAAGGGCAAGAGTGATGCTGGCAGGTGCTGGGAGCTGGCTGGAGGCTGGCGTCTAACACTTGCTCTCATCCCAGGAAGCTCTGGAAGCAGCTCCACCAGCAAAACCGCACCTGAGCCAATGCACCTGGGTGTGCTCGGCCTCCCCCAACACCACTGGCCTCCATATCCCAATGAATGTAACCCTGGGGGGTGGCTTTCAGTCCCACAAGACACTAATTGTGCGTCATTTCCACCTGGCAAGGGAGCTGGTTAGCCATATAAGTTCAGCTTGCTTCGAACAGTGCTCTAATTAGCTAAAAAATGAAAGGGGATATTTCATACAGCGGCAAACGGCTCACAATTAACTTTGGGTTGTGCACAATGAGTTTATTCAGTAATTACTGTTCTCATGCCGGCTTGGAGCGGGCAGCTGGGATGCTGGTGCAGCATGTGCATGTGCGTGTATGTGCGAGACTTGTAATTCGTCGTGGCTCGCTGGAACGATTCCTCTCCGTTCTTTCGCCTTCTTGGGTCTGTTGCTATGTCTCCTCACACCCATTCACATCTTGTCCGGCCCTCACATGCCGCCTCTTGCACAAAGCTGGAAAGTTCAATACACAGCTTGATCGCCTAGCTATCTGGGATGCTCTTCTACGTCCCTAGGACATGCAAGACACTGGCTGGCAGTCAGGACAGAAGGGATTTGGAGGCACCCTGGTAGCCAGGACTCATCCTTTCTGGATGGCCTCGATGCCTCCCGGACCTGTAGGGAGGATCCAGCTGTAACGGCTTTGACGTATGACTGTAGCAGCTGCTCCTCTCACCACAACAGCTCCCTGCTTCGCTGCCCAGCAGCAATTGCCCGGCTGAGCTGGGCTCATGATCCTGAGAGCCGTAGGTCACTGCCAACATCCTGCTCCCTGCACTGCGGTGGGAGGGGACACTCCTCTTTCCTCCATGCCTTGATTGCACAGACAGGCTTGCCACAGAGGGGGCCTGTTTTCTGTCCCTCCGTGTTGTCCTCCAGGTGCTGCAAGCGGTACGGGCATCCCACATCTCCTTCCCACACCTGCTATGGGAGCCCCACAGTTACAAAAGCAGCCCATCCTTTTTGGGACCAGCTCCATGGGGATACTTGGCAGTGGTGTGGAAAGATGGGCCCATCTTCATAAAGAACGTGTGAAATGCTTATACGATGTCTTTTTCCGTCCCATTACTTTGACTGGAATTGAGAGCGTGCAATTGCATTTGGAGCCCCGCACGCGCCTCCCTCGGCCTCGGCAGGACGGTGGAGTACCAGGGCACGCTCTCTGCTCGCTATTGGTGCAGCGAAGGGGAGAGATTACGGTGCCGCACAGAGACCAGGTTTTGTTTCCAGCACGCCATCATTACGGGCTGGCGTGCTCGGCAGAAAAGGGCCCCCCGCGGTTCTGCGAAGAAAGATTTCTCAGCATGCCGGGGAAAGAGGTTTCTGTGAAACCGTGGTGCTGGAAATGCCTCCATTACCGCAGATGGCTTTGCCGCTGCCTCACAACAGGTCCAGGCCTATTTCACATGTAGGGTTTTTTTGGTTTTTTCAGGAAGATTGTAATAGAATTGCTGGCTCTGCATTTACAGGAGAAGCTGCGACCTGGAGCAGGAGTGCAGCCCACTGCTCGGGGAAGGGGGACGAGTGCTGCTCAGCACAGACGGCGTACCTGGGGTCATTGAAACGCCAGGGCCCAATCCTGTCCAGTGCTGAGCTCCCTGCCCACCCCAGCCCAGGGATCCTCTGATCAAGCAGGAAGCAGCCGGGTGCTTGGTGATGCCAGGGCAGTGCCAGCTGGACCCATCCACAATCCCAGCCTGGGTTCTCCTTCAAACTTTATGCGTCTGCCAACGCCTGCTAGCTGGCATTCCTCTGGGAGCAGCCTCCCTTGGTTCGCTCGGCAGGGTTGTGTCTGACTCTCTGGAGCAGTGTCCGGCCTGTCTCCCACTAGAGGAGAGCAGAAGCCAATCCCCCTCTGATCCAGCCCCTCTGGACCCTGGGGGCCACAGGGCTGGAAGCAAGGACAGCAGTCACTAATGGGCAGTGTGTATGCTTTCTATTCTGCCTGCAGCCTGCGGAAAGCCCTGGGTGCCATGTGCTGCTGTGCGATGGCAGGCTTGCCCAGGCATCTGCGTCTGCTTCAGAGCACCAAAACTCGCAACCAGCAGGGTTTATCGTGGTGATCTGGCGTGGGGGTAATGCAGGACATGCGGCCCTTGCAGACCCCTGGCTGGGCTAATCCAGGTGCGTGGGGGCAGGCCCCTTTGGGTTCACGGTGCCTGGAGCGACACCTGTGTGACCCGTCCATCTCTCACCAGTCGCAGCCGTGTAAGCTGAGCTCTGCAGCAGGCGAATCTCATGAATTTGAGGAAGCAGGGAAAGGAGAGACAATGTCTTAGGGCCTCTCGAAGGCAAGGTGCAGCCTGACCGCCAGCAGCTCTTGTGCCTCCATTCGCTCCTTCCGAGGCCCTTTGCTGTACCGTATCCAGAGGGGTGATGGAGAGGAGTAGGCTGCCGTAACTCATAGTGTGTGTGTGTGTGTGTGTGTGTGTGTGTGTGTGTGTGTCAGAGTGAGTGTGCGCACATGCGCGCACGTAGAGATTTTAAACACCTAATTTATTCCATCTATTAGATAGATTTTGTAGATTTAATCATTTTCACAGTTGGTGGCTCATTGGATACTCAAGATAAACTCCAAATGAAAGGATAATGTGTACGACAAATGAGTTTTCACACCAGAATGGCAGAAACTGGCTTGGGAAAGGGGCTGAGAGGAACAAAAATATATACATATATAATTTTTTTTCGGCGGTGGCTTTTGCTGACTCTAGTAGGTTACCACAGTTAATTTCACCAGTTTTGTTCATCTGTAAAATTGCATAAAAGTGACATTTTTGTGCTCATTATAGGAACTGCTGATTTATAGCTGGTAAATGGAATGCTTTTCCATTTTTGGTGAGGCACTCGTAGCGGCTCAAAGCACCCATGAAATTGCTTGTATAATGTAGTTTAAATCCAATCTCAGAGAAAGATTCCCCCGTTGGGTAAAGTGACATTTCCATTCTCCACACTGAGTTTATTTTAGGCCACTTAGAAGTGACTTTAGAAGAGAAAGGGGGCAGGTTTGTACTGTGACCTCATTTTTGCCGAGATCAGGTACAAAGAGCAGTCAATGGAAATGACTTGCAAGAGGGCTCCGGCTCCCTGAAGCCTGCTGCTGTGCATAGGGTTTGCACAAGTTTCTTTCTGTTTTCCTCCCCTTCTCCCTTCAAATCGGCCCAGAAAAACTTTCAAATGAGCAGCCTAAAATTGTCCACGAAGAACAGACGATTGACTGTGAAATGATCAGGCAGCAAGATGAGCAGAGGCGAGAGCAGCGGGCGACAGGCAGCGCATTTCGGAAAAACTGAATAGCACCTAAGTAGCCAGACACAGCCGGGTCACCGGGGACTGGAGTGGGAGGGATGAGTATAAGTGTCTGCAGTTAACTTGCAGGGATGAAAATAGCTGCATTTTTGGTGCTGCAGTGCCAGGCATGTCCTTCCCATCTCGGGCATCACTAGTGTCAGGGCTGGCTGGTGGCTAAAATAGAGGCGCTCCCTCAACACAAGTTATTTGCTGCCCCCACTTTCCCTCACCACTTCCGCGCCCCTCTCGCCTGGTCCCATCTTCCGGGGGAACTGAACTCCAGCCCTCCACAGCTGAGGCTAAAGGCAACAGGAGCCACAGTCACTGGCTCCAGAGCCTGGTGTGGTCGGACAAGGGCCTTCTGAGCCGTGGAGAAGGGGTGGGAGAGCGCAGCCAAGCCTCAGGCTGTGGGGAGCCTGGACCATTTGTTTCCTCCCTCTCTGGCCTGGACGGGGACAGCTTCATGCCCCTTCTCCCAAACACCCAGTGCCCAGCAGCCGCCAATGTGCTCCAGAGGAACACACATTTCTGTGCCCAGGGTGCACATCTGTGCACATCTGGGTGCGCACCCTGGTGCACCCAGGGCACACATCTCTACGTGCGTGCCCTGGGGAAAGGCAGGTCAGCCTTCCGGGCTGTGGGGAATGTCCACGTCCAGTCGGGCTTCTCTCCAGAGCCGCCAGCTCCCAAGGCGCTCCTAGAAAACCAAGTCCGGCAG
Source organism: Alligator sinensis (assembly GCF_000455745.1). Classification (NCBI taxonomy): domain Eukaryota; kingdom Metazoa; phylum Chordata; order Crocodylia; family Alligatoridae; genus Alligator; species Alligator sinensis. Next base: position 2,170,087 of record NW_005841833.1, on the reverse strand, counting down.
GGCCAGCTGTGCCCAAGAGCCTGTGTCAGGATGGGAACGCAAACAGCTTAATGACCAAAATCATCTATCTCCCCCCTGGTTTAAAAGCGTAGCTGGGAGATCACTGATCTCAGGGGGGTAGAAATGGCTCTGCTAAGTTTGCTGGTTTAAATGTCCCTTTTCCCGTGTGGATCAGTCTCTCCCATGGCATGGAGGAGAAGGGGAAGGCTGCCGGGCTGGGGCCGGGCCACCCAGGCACCACAGCCCTCCGCCTTTGCACCCAGCTCCCTGTAGCAGGGCATGCAGACAGGCCCTCCAACCTGCTCACGCTTGCAGGGTGCCCTGTGTCATAGTGGGCGCTAGCGCAAGCAGCTGGAGATACCTTTCAGGAGAGCAGGACTGGGAGGGAAGGTTTATAGAGATGCAGCTGGGTGTCATGCTGGGGATGGGGTGTGTGTGTGTCTCACTTGTAAAGCAAGCGTAGAGCACGTATGTGGCTGTCTGCAGAGGGTTGTTGGGGGCGTATGTTGTCCAGGCAGCCTGTGTGTATGGCATCACACATGCCTGTGCAGAGGCTCATATGCTGGTGCCCCATCGAGCAGCCGGGACAGTTGGATGCTTTGCAGAGTATCCTTTGCCCCTCCCTGACAGTCTGTAAGGAAGGGGTTCCCGCTCTGGCAGCAGAGCCAGCCAGCTCCAGGGCACAGGGGACGGCTCCAGCTCCATGCAGCGCAATCATCTCTGTATTTCACTTGACACATTTCATCCTGGAAGTGAATAAGTGGCACACGGGCAAGCAGTGGCTCTGCAGGGATGGGGCTGGGAGCTGGGAGCCCTGCACCTGCCCTATTCAACTTGGGACCCCCATGTGCCAGGGCAGCAGCACACCGGGCAGGCTGCTGGTCCCAAGAGTTGGCACAGGGGATGGGGTGAGGGGATGACAGCAAGGGCCTGCCCGGTGCTACCTCCATGCCCATGTCTCCAACCCAGGGAGGCTCTGGCGGCCCAGCTTACCCTGGGTGCAGGCCACACTGCCACGTGGAGGCTGCAGATGAGTCTGACCTTATGGTCCCCGACCTTCCAGCCACGAGTCACTCCCGACCCAGGCTGGCAGAAGAACCCAGGAGTCCTGGTTTCTAGTTCTCTTCTCCCACCCTGGGGTACAACCCAAGCTGCCCCCCCGCCACTTGTGCTGGAGACCCCCTGTGTCGCAGCATCCACTTGTTCGTGGGGTGTGTATGACGTGGGAACATAACACTCTGCTTTTGCTTGTGTCTCCTAGGTGAAACGGCAGTCTCCATGCATTCCCCACGCTACCCCAGCCCGGCTGAACTGGACGCCTATGCACAGAAGGTGGCTAACAACCCCTTAACCATCAAGATCTTTCCCACCAACATCAGGGTCCCGCAGCACAAGCACCTTAACCGGACAGTCAATGGGTACGACACCACGGGGCAGCGCTACAGCCCATACCCCGTGCACGCCAGTGGCTACCAGGGCCTCCTGGCCATCGTGAAGGCCTCCAGCAAAAGCGTGGTGAAGAACGTGGAGGGCAAGCGGACTAAGATGTCCCCCGCGCAGGTGGGTGTCGCCCCCTACCCAGTGTCAAGCACTTTAGCTGCAGGCCACGCCTGCGCCGGGCAGTTGAATTACCATGGGGCCCAGAAGCAGATCGAGGCTCCAGTACCCCCGAATGTGACTGTGGCGACGTCTGTGATCCCGCTTGCGGGCCGGAGTCTGACGCTGCCACAGTCCAACCTGCCCTCGATCCAGAGCATCATCTACCAGATCAATCAGCAGTGCCAGGCCCAGGGCTCCCAGCAGGCCTGCCAAGGCGTGGTGGTGACCAACCCCAGCCCGGCCAAGCACGGTGCCACCGCCAGCTTCGCCACTATGGCAACAGCTGGCGCCGCCGTGGCCTACGCCGGCGCCCTCCTGCCAGATTGCCGCAAGGGGGCCGACCTGGCCATTGGGTCGAACCCAGCCCTAGCCATGGGCCCCAAAGCGGCCGTCTACCCGGACGGCATGGATTACCTGCTGTGGCAGCAGAAGCAGCAGCAGCTCCGCATGTACAGTGGGGGCAGTGGCGGGGGGGGTGCCGTCAGCAAGTCTCCGGAGACATGTGCGGGGGTGTCACGGCCCTACAGCCTAACGGGGGCAGCGGAGAAGGTGAGCTCGTCCCCGTTGAACTGCGTGGGGATGCACGGCAACTTCTCGGTGGGGCAGTACTTTGCGCCCCCCTGGAACAGCATCCTGGTCACCCCCAACAGCGACTGTTACAACCCCCCCGAGCTCGCCAACGGGCACCGCGAGCTCGCCGTGCACCCCTCAGACGGGCTGCCCAGCAAGACCCTCTGCAATACCTCCATCCTCAGCAGCAGCCTCCAGTCGCTGGAGTATCTCATCAACGACATCCACCCGCCCTGCATCAAGGAGCAGATGCTGGGCAAGGGCTATGAGACGGTGTCTGTCCCCAGACTCTTGGACCATCAGCACGCCCACATCCGCCTGCCCGTCTACAGATAAGAGACTGCCGCTGCTTTCCAAACACAGGGCGCTGGTGGGAACGGGACTGACAGCCACTCTCCTCTCCAGCACCGCCAGGGGATGTGATGGAGTGAAGGCGAGGGAGGGGGGGGTGGGCTTGGCTTGACGCGAGGGAAGGCCCGGGTGGGTCCCCCCCCACCAGAGACGCTGGAATGCACTGGGGCCGTCGAACTGGACATGCCCAAGACCCGCCGCAAGGCCGAGGAGGACGGACCGCTTGCTTACATAGCTCAGAAATCGTTTTCTTTCCACGAATGTGAACAGGGAATTGCTACACGTTGCTGCTATCCAGGGAGAGAAGGCTTCACTCTGTATGTGTGTGTGAGTGTGCGCGTGTGTGCGTATGTGTGCACGTGTGTGTGTGCGCGTGCCAGCCAGAGTAGCATGGTGGGAGAGAGCCTCGAATCTGGTCCTACACTGAGGTCCGATGAGAGTTTTAGAGAGAGAGAGAGAGAGATGGTCCCAGCCCTCCCCTGCCCCCGGTAACTCCATGCAGCTTGGTCACAACCAGAAAGAGCTAATTTTGCCTAATTCCTAGTCGAAGTCCGTAACTTGCACTGCTTTGAGTAAAGCTACCGATCTGGGGACAGTCTGGAGGCTATTTAAGTAAAGAGGAAAAAAAACACTTGAAAACTTGAACAGATTATTTTTGAGTTGAAGATACTGTACATTTTCTGTGTTGGCTGCTACAGGAAGAGTCTCCTCCTCCCCTTCCCTCACCCCGCCCTGCCCCAGCCTGCGCCGCTTGGGCCTAGTCCGTTACTTTAACGAGCCCCTGAGTTTTTGATGCTTTTCTAACCGGACCCATTCCCTCGCCGGTTGTCGGCACCGCAGCCGGAGAGCAGCGCCAAGCTATGGAGCCGGGGAGCAGGCTCTACGTTTAAGGATATTTTACCCTCCTCATTCTTCTTGCAGGTTTTCCAAATATGCCCATACGCCCAGCCCAACCCCACCCCGGGTAGAGAGACAGCCTGAGAGGACAAAAGCGAGAGGAATAGAGGGCAGGCGAATTACCTACAACAGATCCCACACTTGGACCCTGCCTCCCTTTTGTAAAATGCCCAGGCCCCCATCCCCACCCCACCGAAGGAAAGAAGCTGGGGGTCCCCTCCCTTCCTCACCGTCAAGCCCACTTGTCCCCGGCTGCTCATCCCTTTCTCTCGAATCCGGCTGCGCACAAACGTAGACCCAGCTGAGCACACGAGAAGCAATTTCGGTTTGATCACCCCAAGACGAATGCAGAGCCATTGCGGGGCGCGGGGGCACTCAGAGGGGGTGTCCCCCGTGTCCACTGCCTCTCCTGCCCCCTCCCAGCCAGACCCAGTAACAGGAACGTTTCTCAATGCTGAGATTTCCAAGATCTTTCTTTCTTTTTCTTTTTTTTACTGTCAATGATACCTTTGTTCTGTTTTAGAGACAACTTGCAGGTGAAGCGTTGTAGACTCCCATTTAACGATGCATCTAGCCATTGTACCGGGTTGTAATTTGCATACTTTGTGTTCTTTTTTTTAAAGAAAAAAAGCAGTTCCAAAACGTTCATTATGGTCTGTTACGCGGTACATGTAATTATGTGTTTAATAGGATTTATTCATTTATAAAAGGAAAAAAAAACCCGGCAGTTCTGCATTACCAGGAAACACCAAGTTTTTTCGATGTTTCAAAGGAAAAAAAAAGCTACCCCCAAGAAAACCCAACATGATTGTGCTCAGAAAAGAGGTACTGTATCCTTAAAAGGCCTGTTCAAGCACTAAGTGCATTTACAAATCTCTGAGAATGTTTTTTTTATACTAAAATTGACCATTATATTCTACTGTGAAAAGTGCTGTCTGCACTAGATTGTTTTAAAAATGAGAGAAAACAACAAAAAAAAAAAAGAGAGAAAACCCGCAAGCTGTGTGTCCGGATGTTGTTTTTCCCAAAGTAAAACCAGGCTATCATTGGATGTGTGTGTGGCTTTTGTTGGGTTGCTGTGGCCTCTTCTGGATCATCCCATCCCATCCGCCGGGGCAGAGAAGGGCTGGGGTGCCAGGGTCATCTCTGTGGTACCAAATTTAATTGCATTTGGAGTTTGGGGGGTCCCCGGATTCGTGGGGTGGGGCAGGTCTGGTGCGTTGGAAGTCGGCAGTCTTGGTTACATCGCTACCTAGAAATGCGAGAGCAGGTGGGGACGTCTCACAGGTGCAACAGCACACACCACCCAAGGCCACTGAGCAAATACACCTGTCCTAGGGTCTTGGCATGGCTGTGTCCTAAACCCCAGAGATCGCTGGTGGCTTCCAACCAGGCCCGGTCAGCCAGGGGAGCCCTGCTGTCCCAAAGGGAGGGAGAAGAAGGGGGTCTTCACTGCTGTTGCTGGCACCTGGGGTCCTTGTACCCATCCATCTGTGCCACTGGGCAGTTCGGTCCCCCTCCCCAGTGCCAGCGTGCCAGGGTTCCCAGGTGATCGGATTAGCGCGTCTTTCATTCCAGGCCCCGTTGGCACCACGCTGGTGTTACCGACGGCATCTGCATGATCTAAAAACCCAGGGAGAAGAAGAGGGTCCTCCGTCACCAGGTGCTTGGAGCCAAATTGTCCTCTTGGGTCAGCACCACCGGTCTCTTCCTCGGTGTCCCTGGACTGTGGAAGGCACCAGCCCTCACCTCCTGTCCTGGCGCTGAGCAGAGCAGAGCGTGCTCTCCCTCTCGCGTGCACTCTTGCTCTCGTTTTCTTTATTGGAATTTGCAGGCCAAGATGTATCTTGCTCATAAGCGCCGTCCCCCCGCAGGATTCCAAATTAGATGCGGTGCCACCTGGATAACGATCAATCATTTATACTTGCCCTAGGAATTCCCCTGTAACTTAGAAATAAAAGCTGTCAGCCGGGATGGCGGAGCCGGGAACTGCGGCTTTCAGAAGAAAAAGGAGAAGAGAGGAACAAAGACACGGGGCGAGGACGTGCCGGCAGAGTGACAGCAGTAAGGTACAGCTGGCTGTCAGCGCAGACACCCTCCAGACTGATGGGGTGGCCCGGGTTTCGATGGAAGAGCAGGGAAGGCTGGTGGTGGTTCCAGGCTTATTTGCAAACCCTAGCCGTTGTGTGACTGGTGCCGGGAAAGGGAGGATGTCCCTCCACCTTGCTACCTTAATGCCTGAGAGGTCCTCAAGGAGGGGTGGATGGACATGGCGAGCCACCTCCATCTTGGGTCTAAGGAACGCCTATAAATGCCCAGCCGATGCACCAGCTCCGGCATTTGTTCCTCCCTTCTGCTATCGCCTCACTCGGTCCCTCGGCTCTATCGAAGGGTCTCAAAAAGCATTGTCCCACGGGGGTGGTTTCTGCTCCACCGTTTGATGGGAGCTGCCCACCCCATACCCATGCTGCACGGGTCCTCCCAGCAGGAGCAGGGTTGGCACAGGGCTGTTAGACGGCACCCACCCCCCCGAGGCAGGATTGCAGCCCCCGCACAGCACCTGGCGCAGGGTGAGCCGAGGGAAGGGCGGCGTGTGGGACGATGGTTGCCAGTGCCAGTCTGAAATAGAAATCTCCCTGGGGATTACGTGTGGATCCCTGGACAGCATCCAAGCATGGAGGCGCTGAGACATCCTCGCTCACAACGGATCTGCCTGTGGCGCGGCCAGATCCCTCCTCGCCGGTCTACATGCCAGGGGCCTGCTTTGTGCCGGAGCATGGCCAGGCCCCTCACCCCTGCCCCTGGGGGAGCCCTGGGGTCGGGGTGCACCTGCCTCGCACCTTGCTCAGAGATTGATGCCACCAGCCAAAGTCCCGGGGGCTTCCCAAGAACTTGAGGCCCAACGCCCGGGGCTGTTGGTAAATGCTCCGGGGATGGGAGGAGGCATTTTGTTGTCTGCGAGGAGAAGGCAGGCTCCCCTCTGTCTACTGATGAACCCTCTCGCTCGGCTGCCTCCCTGCTCTGCTCCCAACGCTGCTAATCCAGAATATATTCCACCCACGGTGACCCTATCAACTCAAGCCATGGCAGCAGATTTCTGGCCCAAACAATGAGCCGCTTGCATTAGGATAATAGTATTAAATCCCAAATAGATTTCAACTCCGGGTTCCTATCACTCAGCCTCTTGTCTCCCTCAGCTGCGGCGACGCTGCGACATATGGTGTTCCATTATCTGAGCCTCCGGCCTAGCAGAAAAAGGCTTTAATGCTTAAACAAACAGCGAGGCGGCCTTCGGAGCCCGTGTGTGTTCATCTGAGGATAAAATTCGAGTGCAAATCGGGGAGGAATGTGTTTTTGCTTTCTCACCCCGTGGCGTGCGGCCCCGCGGAAAGAAAAAGGCCGCTTTGTTCCTCCTCCCTCCAGATGATAGGGAAGAAATAGCCTAATAAAAATGCTGATGGTGCTGAATGGCTGGATGTTTATGCATCGCGCCCGGCTTCCGTTCGAGGGCAGCGTTTCGGCGGCGAGGCCGAGGAAGGATTTGTTTGCCGTTCGGCGCAATCCAGGCGATCCTGGAAAAATACGGGCCGGCTCCCCGTTTCGCTTCACGTGGCCGCTGGTTTTTTGTTAAACGAATGAGGTCTGGCCTTGCCGAGAGAGGGGCCGAGGCCCACCGGCTGTGCAGGATGGGCTCACGAAGCGGGGAGAAGGGGTGCGTGCATCTCGTTGGCATCGGGAGCCAAGGGTGATCCCCAGCGCTCTGGGCTCAGGCCCTGGCTTTGCTCGGGGCAGGACGCGTTTGTCCCGTTCTGCATCCTGCGCCTCGGTTTGCTCCTCCCTGGCGCACGCAGCCCGTGTGCTGAACGTGCACCTCCGTGCGGGACGCAGGAGCGCCGGGCAGGGGGAGAAGCGAACCGCTGGACTTGGCGGCGGATTCCCTCTGCTGGTGGAAAGTTGTTTCATGAAGGTAGTCCTTGGAGACGTGGAGGCAGGGGTCCGGGAAAGCACCCGAGTATAACCTGCCGGGGGCCGGGCAGGGATTTCAGTCCCACCTCGGCCCCTCCCCATCGCTCCTTGTTGCTGCAGGCCAGGGTCTCCGACAACGCAGAGCCCCGCCGGGTGCGCACAGTGACCCCGCACGCTGACAGCACCGGACAGCTGGGAACAAGGCCCAAGGTGATGTTCAGCTCCTGCTCTGGGCTTGGCCGTGGTCGAGGAGGGCCCTCAGGAGGCCTCTTGTTCAGTCGCACCCCAGGAATAGGCTGGTTCGGGGATTTTTTCTTTCCGAAGGCAACTGATAGCTCGGAGGAGCCGGCCTGGCCACTCCGTTCCTCCGAGTCCGCGTGAGCTGCTCCCTGCAGCCGTGTGCCCTTGCCATGTGCTATTCACGGGAGCGGCTGGTCCTGGAGGGGAGAGGTGGCTGTGGCGGGCGGCCGGCTCCTGCTCGCCCGCTGGTGGCTGGGAGGGGGCAGAGGGGCTTCTCCCTCCCATTTTTCACTGCTGGGTTTCGACTGCCGTGGTGCCCTCTGCTGCGACGTGCAGCCTTGCAAAGCTCTCTTCACCCACCTAAGGCTCAGATGGCCTCGGCCTCAGGCCCAGCCCCTTGGCTTGGCACCTGGGAGCTGCCTCAAGTTCACCTGCAGACCCGTCCAGGGTCTGCCCGGCCAGCGGCCACGCGAATGGGGCCAAAGTGAGACCCTCGCAGGTGGCAAGGGGAGAGAGCTGGCAGCTCCTCGGCATAGAGGGAGCAAAGGCAACATCCCCTTCAAGGGGTGAGCGCCCCTCGGTGTCCACGGACAAGGGGTCCCACGGCCTCTCCAGCCAGGTCGGACCATCCTCCTGGCTGGCGTATGCATTCAGTGCTGGGACAAGGCATCTCCTTTTCATGGCTTTGCTACGTTGCGTGTGTTTAAAAGAGCCCAGGCTTGAAGCCCCGCACGCCTTTCCTTCCAGGCCTGACCCTTCGTGGCATTGAAGGAGGCTGCATTCATTGTGGAGGCTGGTCGGTTTTGTTTGAATTGTCCTGGCTTTCGTCCGGGGGCCGACTCCTCCGGGCCGTGCCCGCGGTCGCACCTTGCCCGCCATCTCCCGGTGCCTCCAAAGAGAGCAGGCGGCCTGCGGTGGCTGCTGTCGCCAGGCCTGGAGCAGCATGAACCGTGCTGGCTCGTCGCTCTCTGGACCAACATCTCTTTCTTCTCGAGTTGCTTGACACGGAGCATGTCGAGGTGATGCATTTTGCACCCCCGGTCTCCCGCTCTGCTCCTTGGCTGTCGTGATCCTTTCTTCTCCCCGAGGTGAGAGGCAGGGCCAGGGTGTGTTGCCCGTGTCTCTCGCCCACTTCCTCCGGCTGCAGTGACACCCCACATTGCCAGGGAGCGTCTCCAGAGACTGAACGCAGAATTTCTTGGGTTAAAGCCCTTGAAAGGAGACACCCGGCGAGACCAGCATCGTGTGTACAAAGCTGCCTGTATTGCTAACCCTTTCCACAATCGATTCATTCATTCCTCTCCAAGCTTGGACAGGGGGGAACAAGCCCAGCCCGTTTAATTATTATTGATTCATTATTTTCATGACAGCAAGCGCCTGAAAGCAGCAGGGCTCTTTTGTGTTAGGCGCTGTACAACTTCCAGCTTCGCCGGCTGCAGGGATGAGTTTGCCTTTCCAACAGCGCAGGAAGACCCCGGCGCGATGGAAGACCCGCTCCTTTCTCCGGGGTCTGCTGTAGCCCCCATTGCTCCCGGCAGCGCTGTCGCATTTGTCTTACGGGGTCCCTTGCAAACAACATGCTTCTCCCAATATGTATGGCGTGCCAGGAAGGAGAGTCTCCATCACAGGCAGTGTAAGTGACATGACAGCCAATCAAGGGAACAAAGAGAAACTGGGACAAAAGGAAAATTTTGCAGAGGTTAATGCTAGTTCGGGAGAGGGAGGGGGGCAGAGAAGGGAATGAAATCGCCTGCCTGGCACGTTCAAATTAAGCTGTCTGGGGGGAAATATTTGCTTAGATCTTTGCGATTAAAAAGATGCCACGCTCAAAGAGACGTGACAGTGCAGCGCGGTGGTGCCTTACAGCAGGGCGCCGGCTCCCGTCAGGCTGTTGGTTGGCACCGGACGTCTCGCTGCGGGCAGGAGTGTCTGGTCCACTGCGGCCCCGGGGGCATCGCCAGGGATGGGTTCAGAGTCTCACTGAGAAACGCATGGGCTAGAAGAGCGAGGCTGCCCAGACACCAATGCTGCCCTGGGGTGGCCTCTCTCTGGGGAGCCCGGGCATGTAACATCATCTTCCAGGTGGCAAAACTGAGGCACAGAGGGGAGGAAGCGACCACGGGCACACGATGAGACGGTGCTAGGATCATGACTCCCCTGCTCCCTGCTGGAGTCCCTGCAGGTACCCATTTAAAACCAGCAGCAACCAGTCCCTGTCGGGGCCAAGTCTCCGCAGCTGCCGTGAGGACCGCTCGGTGCTGCTCTGGGCACCTTGCTGAGCAAGTTATCTGGGCTGGGGTGGAGCAAGCTCCCTGTGAGCCATCTCCCCTAACGGGCTGCAGAGCCGTAATGAAGCACAGACAGGCAGCGGTGCGTCCTGGAAGCAGGTCTCCCCCAGAAGCCGGCCAGCCCTGGTCACGGCTCTTGCTGCTGCCCCACAAGAGCCCCCATCTCTGGTCCTCGGCCCCCAGCCACAGGCCTGGACTGTCCGCGGCCTGGTTTCAATGTGAGGCATCTCAGAGCGAGTACCACGTGCAAACCTTGTTGTCACTGAGCCGTAACAGAGATGGTTCAAAATGTCCCAGAAGGTTAAAAATACTCTAATCAAACCCGAATGAGCAATGTGGCCTTATCAGCTGGCCAGCGAGCTTGAGGCCAGAGCCGCCCTTCACCTCATCTACCCAGCACGGTCAGAAAACAATTTTCTAGAAGTCCTCTGAAATATTATAGCCGGGTGACACCTGATTTACTGTTAATCTCATAAGAACAGTGTCTGACCCTGGCTGCCTCTCTCCTTTTCTTGGGTCTCGTTTCTGAAGGACATGCCAGGGAGAGGTGGACCTGGGAGTAATGAATACAATTGAAAGAGGCAAATTGGCGATCCATGTATGATAAAGCTGTCCACTGACCCCATAAATCCAGACAGGGCTTTATTTCATCTCTCAGAGAGAACTGAGTGACTTAAGAAACCAGAGGCACCCTAACTTATAGCAGCATGGGTGAAGGAAAGGCCTTGCAGCACGAGATGCGAAGATAAAGCGAAGGCAGATGCAGCCGCCGGCATCCGCTGGGGGTTTGTCTGTCGTGCACGGCATCGTAGGGAGCTGGAGTGGCCAGGCCGTGCCTGCATCGAGGCTGGTCAAAGATGAGATGTTGGCACGGCCTGCAAAGAGGAGTGAGGGGGGAGACGATCGTGGTGGCTCAAAAACCTCCCTCCCACGGTCACTAAAAACCAGGAGTTCATTCCTCTCTCCCAAACACGCTCAGGTTTTCCCCAAGGACAGTGACTGCAAGAAAGTCCAGGCTGCTGAGCTGCTGATGACACCTGATGCCAGGGTAACGTCCTGGGGTGGGATGTGAGTGGGGAGCTGGAGGGCACCAGAGATGTGGGGCCGAGCCCCGCTCTCCTTGCTCGGATGCTTCTCCAGCCCTCATTTATCAACTCCACCGCTCCTCTCCAACACCTTGCTGTGTTCCCAGAAGAGGGAACAGCCCACTCCCTGGGCTCATCTGCTCCGGGATGGAGCTAGAAGAGAATCAGCAGAGGAAGCTGCGTCCCCTGCCCAGGCAGAGGGGAGGAGAAGGATGGCTGAAAGTCTGCACTAGTGCAGGTAAGAGCAGTCACTGAAACGGAGCTGGGGTTGGGTGCTATGGGTGACTCTCCATGTCTGGTTCAAAGTATCGTGATGCAATGGCCGGTGACCAGCAAGGCAGGGAGAAGGGAAGGTCAGCTGGCAGCCTGGTGGGTGGTAGTGCCACGAGGGGAGCAAACGCGTGCGTCTTGGAGAAGGAAGCTGGGCTTCGTGGAGGGGCAGCTGGCTGGTGTGTTTGACCTGTCCCTGCTGGCCCAGGGCTGTTGTTCGGAGTCATACCATCATAGAAAATGAGTGTGGAAGGGACCTCAGGAGGTCACATCTAGTCCAACCCCTGCTCCAAGCAGGACTGGCCCCACCTACATCATCCCAGCCAGCGCTTTGTTTAGTTGGCCCTTAAAAACCTCCAAGGATGGAGAGTCCACCACCTCTCTGGGTAACCTGTTCAGTGCTTCACCACCCTCCTAGTGAGAAAGTGTTTCCTAATATCCAACCTCAACTTCTCTTGCTGCAACATGAGCCCAGTGCTGCTTGTCCTGTCGTCTGCCCCCACAGCCCCCAGCCTGCAAGAGGCTCTCAGAAACCTTTGTTTCTTTTTCTTTCCTTGAATGCAATCCAAACTGCAGGGGTAAATCCAGAGGTGCTGTCCCCGTCCCTGCCCCTCCAGCACCACAGGGGCCAAAATGGCTCTCAGAAAAAAGGAGAGCACTTCAGCTAGCCCCCACCCCTCCTGGCGCACACGGCTAGGAGGAGCCCGACAGGCCTGCCGTGCCAGGTGCTCCCCAGGAGGATGCCTGGGGGTCAAAAGCTCCCAGACAACAGCCTCAGAGCCCGGAGCGGAGGCTGTGACCCTGGATGCCCGTGGGGGCTTCTCGGGCTGGCTGAGGCCAGGAAAGGTCGCGCTTGGGAGCAGGGAGCATGGTGCAGGGGCACCATCAGCCCGTGCCCTGGCAGGCGATGGGCAGCTGCAGCCAACCTGGCTGCGGCTTCCCCTGCAACTCGCCCTCCCCGAGCAGAGCCTGCCCCAAATGCACGCGGAGGCACACGCTGGGCTTTCGTGCCCATGCCCGCTCCCCGAGCAACCCGCAGCTCCAGATCCTGGTGCTTCGCTCCAGCTGCAGAGGCACGGGTTATCTGCTATTGAGGTGGCCAGGGCAGGCAGCCGCAGGCCAGGGTGTCACTTGCCTCCGTGGCGAATGAATGCACGGAGCTACTGGAGGTGCAAGGTGGCAGCCGTGCACCACCCGGGCATGCCCGCGCGCAGGGAGCATGCATTGCCGGCTGACAGGCAGCAATTCCCCAAGAGTGTGCATCTTTCAAAGCTCTCAAGGAATGAGGCCGATAGAATTACAGAGCGCTCGTGGCCGCCGGACACCCTGGGCGTGCCTGGGATCTGGATTGAGACCCCAGAGCATCCCGGCTCTTCCCCCCGGTGTTAACAGCATGTGCTGCCACGGCGCCTCCATGCTCCGCGGTGCGAGCCCGCGGGGTCTGAAACGAGCTGCGTGTGTTATTCCAACCTGCCGTCTATTGACTCGGGGAGCAACCGCCTAGGCCTCCCAGGGCTCGTCCTCACGGCGGGGCAGGCAGGAGAGGGGATCCCCGATTCCCAGCTCGGAGGCTGGCAGGACCCAGTCCGGCACGGACGGTGCCAGCCAGAGAAGCGTCTCTTTTCAGGGATTATCTTGTTAACGCTGAGTTTGCTGTGACAGGTATTGGGGATGGAGAGAGAGGAAAGGAGGGAGATCAGTGAGAGGGAGGGAGGGAGGGAGGGCGGAAGAGAGAGAAGAGCCCGTAAATTATTTGAGAGGAGCCGCCGGATCAAAAGGCTGCCGGATAATTAGCAGGGTTCTGTGGTCCTTGTGAAGGCGCAGTATTAATCAAGGACGTTAAATTAATAACTAGCCCATCCCCGCAGCCTGTATCACCACCTGCCACATGGTACTCGATGGTTACAGGCAGGCAGAGGGAGGGCAGGGGGTGCCACACATCGCTAGGGACCCCTCCCATAGCACGGCCTGGTCACGTCTGTGGCCTGGGCTCAGGACACTCCCGGGTCCTTGTCCCGACTCTGCGCCTTGCTGGCTGCTGGGCTGTGGTTGCATCTTCTGCTCTCTGCAAAATGGGGGGATGGCACTGACCCGCAAGGTCTTGCTGAGGGCACCCGTGGCTAGGCAAACCAGCCTAGGAAGCTCAGGACCACCGATCCAGTCTCCGACTGGCCAAAGCCAGCTGCCTTGGGGAAGGCAACAGAGTCAGCAAGAAGCAGGTGCGAACAGCCCCTGGCATCATGGCCAAGGGGCACAAGCTCCCATCCATGCCACAGCCCCACTCTGCTGGGGAGTAACAGGGCCAGGATGAAGCCACCCCCTGTGCCAGCTGGACTTTTGGGGGCCAACACATCTAGGGGCCACTGGGCAGGAGGCAGGTGGCATGAGCCCACGGTGCGGAGCGGCTTGGCCCCGTGGCCTCCCCCCCCACATGCCCTCAGCTATGGCTCTGCACAAATCGGAGCGAGCTGCCCACAGCCCTATGCTCAGCAGCACTTTCTGGCTTCCTCGCATGACAGAAAATCTCGTTAGTGGCATTAAAGGGGATGCAGGCAGGAGCCCCAGCGCCAGGCGGGCGTTGCTGACTCCTCTGAGCTCAGGCATGGCTGCTGTCCTACTTCGCGGCGGCAGGGCCAGGGGCATGCTGTGAGCGGTCAGCTCCAGCTAAGGCTGGGGATTATCGACCGTGCTCGAGTCCAGCAAAGCAGCTTACCTTTCCGAGGAGGTGGAGGGGGACGTGCCCAGCTCCAGGCGCGGAGAGGGATGGCTGCTCTCCCCTGGCACTTGGCAATGCTTTAAATGCCAGGGCACCGGTGCCTAGCTCCAACCTGCCTCTGACAGTGCCCCTGAAGGACCAACTGCCCTGGCCTGGCCTGGGAGCCACCCCTCTGGGTCCTTTCCAGGATGCTTCCCTCCCTTGGACGGTGGCAGGGGCTGCGGGCTCTGGCTGGGTGGCCTGAAGGTGCCTCGACCATGCCACACTGGCTGGGCGTGCGCAGGCAGCACGTTGGTGTCAGGAGCGCTTGCCATGCGTGCAGCGAGGGGCAACCAGGAGACTGGCAGCCTGAGGTGAGAGGCTGTGAGCACGACAGCCCTGCAGCCTGACTCCTGCCCTCGATGAAATGCCGTGACACCCCTCCATTACGTATAACCTAAGTCCCTCGGAGAGCTCCCAGGCCCAGCTCTCGACCTGGCGTTTCATCTCAGAGGCTGGCATGCACGAATCTGCCCTCTGAAGTGGGGAGCCCAGCTCCAGTGCGGGCCCCGGCCGTCTCCCCAGAGGCTCCCAAGCTGCTCTTTAGGATCGCGGTGGCGTGCAAAACTCGGCGTCCTGAGCCTCTCATCGAAGCCCCCTGAATTGGGAAATGCAACGGTGCCCCATTTCTCTGCCTGTCCCTGCTGCTTCGGGTGAGCTCTTAAGCCAGCACGGGGATGCTAGCACAGCTACGGGATACTGCGCCATGTGGATCTGCCCTGGGATCAGGGCCGGCAGGAGATACGGTCCCCAGGCAGGGAAGCGTGAACAGGAGCAGTAACGTGGGCACACGCAGCCCAGTACCGTGGGCTCCTCACAAAGCCTCTGGTTGGGTCAGGGCTGCAAACACTGGAATTGGCTCCTTCCCCGAGCCCTGGCAGGAGGCAGCGGCTCCTCCTGGAGTTGACTTCGCTCCCGTGGAGAAAAGGAGCCTGGCAGGGAGCTTCCCCCTGCTCCATCCAAGTGCTGGCCTGCATGCATCCCAGGGGGTCAGCAAGCCCCACTCCCGCCAGCAACAAGGCTTGTCTCCTTCCCAGATGTGGCCGCGGCGACCCTCCCCGAGGTACCAGGACTTGCTCTCCCCAGCCCTGAGCAGGGCCCGTGGCACGTGGCTGCCCTCTGCTCAGGGAAAGGACCATCACGGGCAGCGTCGCCTCTTGAAGACGCAGCTTCCACTGGCATCGACACTGCCCTTTGGTGCAGGGGCCTGGCAGTGCCGTCGCAGCTGTGTCCCCAGCCGTGCCCCAGCGTGAGAGGCCCTTTGGGAGCCGGAGAGCAGCTGAGGACATAAAGCAAATGCAGATGGTGACATGCCTCGAGTGGCTTCCAGAGCCGGATGGGGCTGGGGCCAGCAGAGCCGGGGTTAAAGCGCTGCCTGGGTTATCTGAGGGGAACCCAGCGGGAGCTCTGCTCTGTCCCCAGGTTCCCCTCCGAAGAGGAATTCATTGGAGATGCCTCTATCATATTTGCCACGTTGCTATAAATCAGGGGCCGGCGGCTGTAAGGAACAGCTCGATTCATCTTGCAGGTCTAGAAGTCATTACATTTCATTACGAGGTGCGCGGGGTTTTTATTATTTAGCAGTTTAATTCTCCCCTCAGATGTAGCCGTCTTGGAGAAGGGTTTTGCCGTTCAGGGGAAGATTTCAAATGTATAATGCAAAATAAATGTGTTCCTCTTTAGCAGGGGCCTGCCTTTATCAAGTATTCATTTGACACGAGCTCCGGCGGGGAGCTGAGCCGTGGCAGGAGAAGTCAGTCGATACCCAGAAGGAAGGCAGACGGCTCGGCCAGGACACAGGGCCGGGTCCCGAAGAGAGGACTCACGCCACCCAACGCCGGGGCGCTCCCGGAGTAGGAGCAGCATCTGTGCGTTGGCACCTTTCACTGCCGCAGCGCAGTGGTGTGGGCACGCGGCAAAGCGTGGAGTGACTGCCTGGCTCCTTTGGCCGTCTTTGCCACGGTCCTTCCCCAGCGGCTGTCCTCCAAAGCGCTCCTGAAATGTCACTTCGCCCACCTCTGGCAGGCAGCTCGCACCCCAGATGCTGGGGAGGGTTAGGATGGGAAGGACGCAGGCACGGACAGGAGGCAGGCGTTCAGGCTGCGTCTGCAAAGGCAGGGTCCTGGCATCCACACCTGTTCTCAGCACCAGCAAGAGGCCAGAAGCAGGTCTGGCTTCTCATCCAAGCAGTGCAACCTCCCAGAGCACCGGCAAGGCCCTCCAAAAAATTAAAAAGCCCACCCCCCTGGGCCTCTATCCACCCCTGGGCTTCCACGGGAGGTC